>NC_052083.1:40404169-40704169 GCF_015852505.1 Tachyglossus aculeatus | reverse complement strand
TGGGGAAGGAAGGGAGAGCTCAGGGCCCGAGTGACAGAGCCCCTTCCCTGCATGTAGCCCACAAGAGCCTCAGGTGGAAAGATGGCGATGGGGTTTAAGAAAATCTACATCATTAGTAAAGATTAGTAAAGATTATCTATTCTATTCTATTTTACTTTGTTAGTATGTTTGGTTTTGTTCTCTGTCTCCCCCTTTTAGACTGTGAGCCCACTGTTGGGTAGGGACTGTCTCTATATGTTGCCAACTTGTACTTCCCAAGCACTTAGTACAGTGCTCTGCACACAGTAAGCGCTCAATAAATGCAACTGATGATTAGTCTCAGCAGGGGTGGTTTGTCAGTTAGATTTCCAGGCAGAGAGGCTAAAATCGGGTTTGTCTGCAGAGTATGAAAATAGCATTGCAGGTTGGTTTATTTTAACAATCCGGTCAGCCAAATAATTCCCCATTAGCCCTAAATATGAAAGTAGGCCCCAGCTTTGGAAGGCTAACGAATAATTTGGGGCCCTGACGTCCGCTCTTGGCTGGCTCCTGATCCATTTTAACACTGAGGACGGGGCCGCTGCTGACACCCGAGAGGGTGAGGTCCTCCAGTCCCCGGCCCTGCAGCTCGGACAGAGGGCACCAAGGCAGGGCCCCCTGCCCTACAGCGGCAAACCGCGGCCCAGGGCGGCGAGCCTGGGCCCGGCACACGTGGCTTCTCACCTCCTTTGACTCCGGTGGAGATGAGAATTGGGGGAAGACCATCTTCAGGAATGAGGTTCATTGCGCTTCCAACGGGACTTCCAACCTGAGTTATGCTCCCAGAGAACGTGGAAATATCCGCCTACAAGATACCAAACAAGCACGGACGGCACCTCAGAAACGTCAGGACCTGGGCCAGGACCACACTCACATCCTAGAAAGGAATGAGAGACCCAGCTGCTGGGAGACAGCAGAAGGGGACCTTCTGAAATTGGAAAATTTCCAACGCTCAACCTGCGGCCCGGATGGAAGCACAGAAAAGGCCTTCTTCCCTGACGAAAAAGTCCAAGAGATGTTCCCGGAAATCCTCTCACTTCCCACACAACCCCAGAAGAAGGGAAAAGGCTGGAGGAAGAGGGAGGAGCTGTATCCCAGGGCCGGCTGGCCGGACTCCTGCCGTCACGCAGATCGCTGCCGTCCGCAGGGTGAGAGGACCGGGGTTCGAAACCAAGCTCTGCCACTTGCCTGCTGTGTCACGCGAGGTAGCTCATTTAACTGCTCTGTGCCTCAGTTCCCTCCCTTGCAAAATGGAAATTCGATACCTCCTATTTAGACTGTGACGCAGCACGGCATAGCGGACGGAGCACGGGCCGGAGAGTAGGAAGGTCAAGGGTTCTAATCCCGGCTCCGCCGCTTTTCTGCTGTACAGCCTTGGGAAAGCCCCTTAACTTCTCTGGGGCTCAGTTATCTCATCTGTAAAATGGTGATTAAGACCGTGAGCCCCATGTGGGTCAGGGACTGTGTTCAACCCCATTTGCTTGTATCTACCCCGGCACTTAGTACAGTGCCTGGCACATAGTAAGTGCTTAACAAGTACCACAGTTATTATCACTATTATCTTGTATCTATCCCGGCGCTCAGTACAGTGTTTGGCACCTGATAAGTGTTTGAAATGTATCATTATTGCAAATCTCAGTGCCGGTTGGGGATACTACCCGGCCTGTGACTGTGGCCTCCTTCCTCCCTCATGATTGCCTGGGGGGAGAGATGGGGCAAGCAAGGATTTGCCTGGTAGAACTGCAGGTTTCTGGCACCCAGCCGACACCGTGGCTTCCAGTCTCCCTGAGCCCAGGAGAGGATCCTTCCCAAATCACACGCCCCTCATTCGGAAAATGGCTATGACCTGAAGCATCCTGCCGAGAAGAGGATGTGTGACTTTAGGCAAGTCACTTCACTTCTCCGTGCCTCAGTTAACTCATCTGTAAAATGGGGGTGAAGACTGCGAGCCCCACGTGGGACAACTTGATTACCCTGTATCTTCCCCAGCACTTAGAACAGTGCTTGGCGCATAGAAAGCGCTTAACAAATACCATTTTTTAAAAAAGAGCATTTTCAGCTATGGCCCCGGGCAGTTTTCTTCCAGTCCCGGGGGTCTCCATCTGGCTTCCACCACCTCTCCCCCAGCCTGAACCTCTATCCCGCAGC
Source organism: Tachyglossus aculeatus (assembly GCF_015852505.1). Taxonomy (NCBI): domain Eukaryota; kingdom Metazoa; phylum Chordata; class Mammalia; order Monotremata; family Tachyglossidae; genus Tachyglossus; species Tachyglossus aculeatus. The sequence continues at coordinate 40,702,003 of NC_052083.1, read as the reverse complement.
AAACCCACCAGGCTCCAGCTCTCCCCGACCTCCAAACCTCAGGAAATCCCCAACTAACTCCCAAGCCCCCCGGCTCATCAAACCGACAGTTGCCTGAGCGCTCGGACATTTTATTCCCATCTTCAGCCCGTGGGTACCTTGGACTATTTTCATCTGCACACTCAACTCCTGATCCCAGCAATTTCATCCTGACATCTTTGCACTCTTTCCCGTTATAGCCCTTTTCACCCTCCCGCTCCCCAAGTCTACTGGTAAGCAATTTCTGCCAGCGACTCCCGCTTTTTGTAAGCTTCCGTGGGGACAGTGAGCAGCCCGGGTCTGGCTTTTGACGTGCTCGGAAAGGAAGCGCTCAGTAAAAGCCTCCATCTGTGTGGCTCCTCCAGTGAAACTCCCGCGGTGGTCCCAAGAAAGGCCCTCCGACTCGGGTGTCAGTAAAAACGGATCTGGTTCTCTTACCTCGGCCGAGACGGCGCTGTCGGTCACGGGCTTGGTGAGGTCGTGCGCCACGGCCAGCGTCCCCGCCGAGGGAGTCCCGCTCACGGTTAACTTGGCGGCGTCGGCCACTTCCCCATTGGGCAAGATCCCGTCCGCAAACCAAACGCGTCTCTGCTCTCGAGGCTGAGCCACTGGAGGGGCCAGAAGAACACGAGAGGCGTCAATGGGGCAGATGGGACGGTCTCTCCGTGGTACCGGAAACGAGGGTGAGCGGTTCCGGGGGCCGAGGCAGGGGACCGCCTTCTGTTCGGCCTCGGTAGACCGGAGTCGGCCGAGCCGCTCGGGGAGCGAGGGCGACCCGTACGCGGCCCCGAGTGCTTTTCAGCAGAAAGTGTCCCCCGTGCTGCTCTCCGACCTTCTGGTGACGTCTCTCCCCTCAACCCCCGGGCTCTTCCCCCCCGCCGGTCCCCACCTTCATCCTCTATATCGCTTCTTTTCTTCTTCTTTCCCCCCTTCCCCCTTGCCCTCCCATCCCCGGCCCTGAAGCTAGGAAAGATGTCAACTTGCCCCAAGCGGGAACCTCCGGTGATGCTGGGAAGGGAATTCCCAGTGGGACCCTCCGGCCCAGAGAACCGGGAAAAGCAAAGCGGCCGGGAGAAAGGACGCCCTGAAGAAATCCTGCCCGTCACAGGCCGGGTGAAAAGACGATCTGAGCAACGCAAGCGAGGCCTGCCGAGAGCCCACCCCTGGTTCCACGGGGGAAAGTGTGCTCCAAGAAAGATGGATGGGGCCATGGGGCCCCAAGAAGGCCCAGGCGCCCGCCTGGCGCCAAGGAGGAGGTAGAATCCACCATGGAGCGGAGCGAGGAGGGCCTACTGGTCACCCCACGGTGCTGGGGAGCTGCTCCGAGCACCTCCACATCAAGTCCCCATCAAGCCTGGGGCCTGGAGAAGAGCAGCACAAATGACGGATGGAGGAAAGAGATACCCGGCCTAGGAAAAGAACGCTCCTCCGGGGACCCGCCCCACGGGACGGCCTGGGATCGGGGCGGCGGGGCCGGGGGGGAGAAAGAGAGTGAGATGGGGAAGTCTTTGGTTTGGGCTTGCTAGATGGATGGTGGGGCTACTTTGGTTATTATTCCTCCTCCCTGAAGCGGGCGAAGCCCCGGGCCCCGACCACACCTCCCAGGCTCTGCAAGATCCAACGGATGGACGGGGGTGGAGCGTCCGACCCAGGTGACAGTGTCCGCTCTGTGGGCGAGTGCCATTTCCCATAATTTGGTGCGCGTGCCACCCCACGCAGCTCTCTAAAGATCACTAAATCGTTTAGCGCTCGGAAAAGCCCGGGCAGACTGCTCACACCAACGAAAGGGACCAGATGCCCGCCTCGCCCTGCGGTGGGCACGAAAGGCGACGGGCCCGACTGGAACTCGGGGCCGCTGCCCACGCTGAATCCCGACCCCGCTCCCTCTCCTTCGAACGCCCCGCGGTCCCTCCTTGGGCCCATAGGGCGGTACCCCTGGGCAAGACGGGTCACTGTCTCGGCGGGCGACGGTGCCTCGAGACAGTCCCCACGCACGCAGCCCTCGCCTCTCTCCTCCTCCTCCTCCCTCCACTCCATCCCCAACCGGCCGACCGATCGACCAGCCTGCAGGGGAGAGGCCGGAGAGGTGTCGGAGCTCCGGGCCGGCTCGGCACGCCTCCCGGGAGCCGGGGTGGGGGGGCGGGGTCGAGGGGCAGCGGAGAAAACTGGAGGTTCGCTTCCCTACCTTCTGCTCCAGGGTGCTTTAACACTCCCACCGGGACCATCACGGTGGGAGGAGGAGAGCTCAGGGCCCCGGAGGCCTGGGCCTGCTGCAGGGGAGGGACAGTAGAACAGTACTCGGCTGGATTGTTAGGGTTAGGGCTCGGGCTGGACGCACTCAGCATGTTCTCCCAGGCTTGAGCTGAAGCAAACACAGACACGGTCAGTGTGAACGGATTGCCGGACTCGGGCGCCCGGGGCTCCGCCCCCGGTCCCTCCGGGCCCCAGACCCGCAACGGCCCCTCTTCCTTCAGTCCGGCCTCCGCGGCCGGAGAAAGCCCGCTCGGGGAAGGAGGTCACGGAGCGAAGCCGACCGCTCTTTTGCCGGCAGCCCCCGAGCGAGGGTCGCATGCGTCTTTCTCCGTGGGGACCAGGGAGCTGCCTGGTGGGAAGTGTCCGGGGGGAGTGCCGCCCACCCCTCTGCCTGGGTCCACCCGTTTCCTCGGCGGATGATAACCCGCCAACGTGGAACAGGGCACTTCGTATTCTGGGCCTTCTAATGTGCTGCCCCGGGTCCCCAGGAAGCCTGCTGTCACAGCGAGGCCCACGTACCCTACAGTCGGTTCCCTGGGCCCTCATGAACCCCACTACCACAGTGGGGAACTACACGCCGTTCTGCCGATGCTCTCGGCCCCCGGGAACCCCACTGCCACAATGGGGACCTACACACCCTACGGCCAAGTGCCCTAAGTCTCCGGGAACCCCACACCCTAGAGTCAGCTTCCCGGGCCCCCAAAAACCCACTGTCACACCCTGCAGCCGGGGTCCTAGGCCCCCAGGAACCTGTCACAGGGGGACCCAGCCCCGCAGTCAGCTCCCCAGGCCTCTGAGAACCCCACTATCCCAACGGGGTCCTAACACTCCCTACAGTCAGTGGCCCGGGCCCTGGAGAGACCCACTATCACAGCGGGGACCCACACTCCCTACAGCGAGCTCGGCCGGAGATCCCGGCACACGCCGAGGGGATACGGAAAGCTTCGAGAAGGATCGGCGCTCCGGAAACCAGAGTCGGGAGCCCTCGCCCAATGAGCCGGTGAGCTGGCGGGGCTTGGAAAGGCTCGAATGGCACCTCTGCCAAACCCAGATGCGACAGCCACGGCAGAGCCAGCCGGAAGACCCCACTGCACCCTGACCGACGAGAAGCCAGGCCAAAGGACTGGGTTGAGGGGGAGGGGGAGAGGGTGAAAGAGGGGAGCGAGGAAACGGGCGGGGCGCAAAGAGGAGCATCAAAGTAAATCATAAGAAAAAGAATGGGGCAAGAGCCATGCACGTGGAGAGACGTGGAAAACGAGGGAAGAGGAGAGCCCTGGGCCCCACCACCCCCCGCCAAGAGGGACCGATGCCCCACCAAGAAAACTCTGCATCAGATCCTCTGCCCTCTCCCCTTCTCTACTGGAAGAGCCAAGGCCAAAGCAGCCCTCAGGTTAGAAGACGGCAGCTGGTCGGGGAGGGCGGGACCTCCGCCTCCACCCACCCTGCAGACTGGCACTGGGGAGCATCAGGGCCCAGCTGCCACCCGCCAAGAGGGGACCCCCTCAGAGCAGAGCGGAGCAGAGAGGATGGCGGGCCTCCGCTTGAAATCACGACTCAGAAGCGGGAGAGAACGGAGCGGATCAAGGGAGGTTATAAGGCTCGGATCGATCGGCGGACGTGCGCGACTTAGCAAGCTAGCCCCGGGGAGGTGTTCTTCCTCCGGCTAGGCCGGGCAGGTACGGTGCGGCCCCTGGGCGGTACTCGCCACCCTCACCCTCGTCCCCTGGGGCCCAGCCGGGATCCGGGCCAATGGGAGCGGTGCCACCGGTGCCCACCACGGCTGGCAGCAGCACAGAGAGGCTTTTTAAATGGACAAACAATACCCGGCACGGCAGCGGAGTCGATGCTACGGTGCCCCCTCCCAAGAGCACCCGGGACTTTCTGGGGCCTCTCCTAACGCCCCCACCCCAACTCCAGTCGGCTCTGCACCGCCCCTCTTTGCCCCAAACAATGCCCACTTCGCCCAAGAAACACACTTGCACAAAAGACCGGTCCCACCCCAACCCTTGACGCCATAAAAATTCCAGGCGATGGGGAGGAGGGGTGGGGGTGTTCCTTTTGGTTCCACCGTGCTGAGCCCCAGCCGGGAGAAGGCAGACATCAAGGGCTTTCGATCGAACGGTCAATTAAAGGTTCGGCCAGAATCTCAAAAGGGCTCTCGTCTCACCGCGGCCTGGAGGATGTTGCCAACTTGTACTTCCCAAGCGCTTAGTACAGTGCTCTGCACACAGTAAGCGCTCAATACATACGATTGAATGAATGAATGAATGGAGGAGAAACACGTACGTTCCTTCCCTTCAGCCTTCCTTCCCCTTCTTGTCACTTACCAAGTCACCACTCCTTTGGGGAAATAGAACCACTCACACACGCTCTGTCTCTCAACCCTCTCCACGCCGGCTGGCGGCCTTCTGGTCTCCCCAGAAACTCCGGCCGTTTAGTTTCCCTTTGGACACGTGGTCCGAGGCTCCTCGGTCCCCACGTCAGACTCCGAATGTCAACCCCAGCCCCGCCTTTGAGAGTCGGTTCCAGTCGTGGAGGGGGACGGGTCTTTGGTAAAGGAAAGGAGACGCCGCCGCCGCCACCGCTGCCGCCACTTTCTGGGGGTCTCTGTGCCCCCGCCCCACCCGGGGACCCGGCGCTGCCCCCGGAAACACTCACCATTCATCAGCACCGAATGGCAGATGACGCACACCCGGGCTTCCTTGCGGTCCAGGTAGAGCAGCTTACACTTGAGGCTGCAGCAGGCGGCACAGAACACCTGCAACAGAGAGACATCTCGGGTGAGCCAGAGGTCGGGAAGGAGGTTCGGGCCGGGATGCCGGCCCGATCCCGAGGCGCACGGTTGCCAGCCCAGCAGCCCAAGGAGAGGAGGCCGAAGCCATCGCTGAACGTAGGAGGCTGCCCGAGGTCTTCCCACAAAGGAATGCCCTTCTCCAGTGATGCTCCCTTGCCATCTTCTGTTCCCTAAAGGGTCATCCTGGGCCCCGCGTGATGGACGAGGCCTCAACTCCCTCTTCTGCCATAGATGGAGACTCCCAGGACCGTCTGGGCCAGAGGCTCGGGGCGGGGTGGACGCACCAGATCTTCCTTAGATCCAGACATCCAGACCTATGGGCATGGGGGCTTGGCTTGGACAACGCTGAAGGGAGCTGAGGTGGGGGATAAGGAGGGAAGACCAGAGTCGGGGGCTCGAGTCGGTCGGTCACTCTCCGGCATGATCCGTTCGCCCCATCGGTGGCCAGCACTGCCGTTACTCTCCCCGTCAGGGCACGGACCATGTGGATTTCTACGCGGGCCTGATAAGGACGGGAGACGGGCAGGGGTCACCCGTGGGAACCTCTCGTGGAAGAGCAGTGCCTCTGGCAGGACCCGCGCTCCATAACCAGCCATGAAGAGGAGCCACGGCGGGCCGGTCAGGCAGGGGCACAACCCAATTCCCACACACTCTTTCCTCTCTTCAAACTCTGTCTTTTCCACAGGAACCTCTGTGTGGCAGGGGGCCCTGGGTGCACTGTCGGCGGAGATGGACATGAGATGGGGAGGGGGAAGGCGGGCTGGAATCGGTCCAACCACTCTCCCCAGCGCTCTCCTGAGTCCGCTCCTCCCCTCCCCTGCCACTCCGGCCCATGAGCGGAAGGGGAGGCGGCGGTGCCGGAGGGCGGGAAAGGAAATAGCACAGCTCTACTTCCCCAGCCTCGGGTCAAGACCGGGGCAGCAGCCGGGCCGAGACCCACTCGGCCGGAGGAGGAGGAGGAGTAATAGTAACAGTAGTAGCAACAGCACTGACTTCTAGACTGTGAGCCCGTTGTTGGGTAGGGGCCATCTCTATGTGTTGTTGATTTGTACTTTCCAAGCGCTTAGTACGGTGCTCTGCACACAGTAAGCGCTCAATAAATACTATTGAATGAGTGAATGATGGCATTTCCTGACCCCAACGGGGGCGGTGCACTGTACCGAGTGCTTGGAAGAACAACAGGACCTGAAGGCACAGTCCCCGCCAACAAGGAACTTCTTCTCTATCAAGGGAGACAGACCCAGAAACATTCCCATCAGGTGGAATCGGTGGCCAAACAACCGAGTCGATCGCCGAGTGTTGGCGGGGGGGCAGTGTCCTGTGACCCACTTTTTAACCTACTAACGCCGCCTTCTTCCAGCTATCGTGGCCAGCCGGCCACCAGACGAGTCGACACAGGTTGGGGGCTGGGGGGGGTGTGTGTGAGCGTGAGAGTGTGTGTGAGATTGCTGGATTTTGGCTGGGATTATTGATCTGGGGGCTCCAGGACCCCGGAACTGGAATGGCTCCGTGAAAACATAATGACAATAATAATGGAGACATTTGCTATGCCCATATTATGTGTCAAGGACCGTTCTGAGGACTGAGGCAGATGCAAGATAATCAGGTCAGACACAGCCCCTGTCCTACAGAGGGCTCACGATCCTAGTAGGAGGGAAAACAAGTTTCGAATCCCCATTTTACAGATGAGGAAACTGAGGCACAGAGAAGTGAAGTGGCTTCCCCAAAGTCAAACATCAGGCATGCCACGGATCTGGAATTAGAACTCAGTTCCTGTGACTCCTAGGCCGCGGGGAACTGCAACCGTGACAAGATGAAGACTCTCCCAGCCACTGGAGAAGACCCAGGCATGCCCTCATCATCATCATCGATCGCATCTGAGCGCTTACTGTGTGCAGAGCACTGTACTAAGCGCTTGGGAAGTACAATTTGGCAACATATAGAGACAGTCCCTACCCAATAGTGGGCTCGGGCAGCCGGCAGAGAGCCGTGCGGGGAGTCGGGAGACCCTGAAGAGGCAGCCTCCCAGGAAAGGAGGGATCCCGGCCACAGCCCGGCAGCTCCTCCGAGGACCCGCGGAAAACTCGCCACCCGCTTCCAGGAACAGAACGATTCCTCCTCTCCCACTGGTTCGTGCGGCTGTCGTGACCCATGAAACACGCTTCCCGGGCTTCTCCTCATGGCCTTCCCCAGGCAGTTAAGACGAAGCCTTTCCCTAATTTTTCGGCTCCCGGGAACAGAAACATTCTCCACGGGGACCCAGTCACTGGGCCTCCTGCACTGGGTGACGTCTTACAGCTTCTAAAAACCCGCCGGTGATATCGGTCGCTTTCAAAGGGACACCTCTTGCCTCTCGCCCGAGCAAGACTAAGCGTTCAACCAAGGGAAATCCGTTCCTTCCCTAACTGAGCTGAGAAGCAGCATGGCCTGGTGAAAAGGGCAGGGACCCGAGAGTCCGAGGACGTGGGTTTTAATCCAGAGAAGCAGCGTGGCTCAGTAGAAAGAGGCTTTGGAGTCAGAGGTCATGGGTTCAAATCCCGGCTCCGCCCATTGTCAGATGGGTGACTCTGGGCAAGTCACTTCACTTCTCTGGGCCTCAGTTACCTCACCTGGAAAATGGGGATGAAGACTGTGAGCCCCACGTGGGACAACCTGATCACCTTGTAACCTCCCCAGCGCTTAGAACAGTGCTTTGCACATAGTAAGCGCTGAATAAATGCCATCATTATTATTACTGTTATTAATCCTGGCTCCGCCAAGTGCTTGCTGCTTGGCCTTGGGCAAGTCAATTAGCTTCTCTGTGCCTCAGTTTCCGCATTTGAAAAATGGGGATTAAATACCTGTTCTTCCTCCTACTTTGACCGTGAGCCCCATGTGGGGCAGGGACTGTGTCCAACCTGCTTAGCTTGTATCTACCCCAGCACTTAGAACAGTGCTTGACACACAGTCCGTGCTTAATGAAATGTCTTTATTATAATTACTGCAGAGCACAGTACCATCATCATCATCAATCGTATTTATTGAGCGCTTACTATGTGCAGAGCACTGTACTAAGTGCTTGGGAAGTACAAATTGGCAACATATAAAGACAGTCCCTACCCAACAGTGGGCTCACAATCTAAAAGGGGGAGAGAGAGAACAAAAACAAACATACTAACAAAATAAAATAAATAGAATAGATAGGTACAAATAAAATAAATAAATAGAGTACCATGCCCCGGGGGGAGTACTATGCACTATACTATGCGCTTGGGAGAGCACAAAATATACAAGGGTAGGTGTACGTATTCACACCAGGGACTGAACATATTTATTACTCTATTTATTTACACTTATTTTACTTGTACATATCTATTCTATTTATTTTATTTTGTTAGTATGTTTGGTTTTGTTCTCTGTCTCCCCCTTTTAGACTGTGAGCCCACTGTTGGGTAGGGACTGTATATGTTGCCAACTTGTACTGCCCAAGTGCTTAGTACAGTGCTCTGCACACAGTAAGCGCTCAATAAATACGATTGATTGATTGATTGAACACCGGTCTAAGTCCGAGTCAGAACCGGTGGACTCTCAGGGCAGGGGGGTGGGGGGCCCCTGGGCCCAATCTTCAAGACTGTGAGCCCGCTCTAGGGTAGGGACCGTCTCCATATGTTGTCAACTTGTACTTCCCAAGCGCTTAGTACAGTGCTCTGCACACAGTAAGCGCTCAATAAATACGATTGAATGAATGAATGAATCAGAGGCTCCAGGGAGACTGATCTCTCTGGACCTCTCCCATCCCATCCAACGGTGAGGGCGGCCTGGCTGCCCGCCCTGGCCCAGCCTCCTCTCTGCCCGGCGCTCGTTCCCTCTTCCCAAGGAAGATCATAAGTGCCTTGAGGGCAGGGATCACATCTGCTAACCCTACTGTACCCTCCCAGGCATTCAGCACAACGCCATTCACCCAGAAGGTGCTCAATAAGTGTGTCTGCTTCTTCTCCCTTAGTTGTTTCCAGGCTAACACCGTTACCCACGGTGTATTTGGCCATTTGCACACCACAAGTGCTCAACAGAGACCATTAACTGACTGACCGATTTGGGTCGGCCCGGCCTAACACACGAGGCGGGGAACTCAATCCATCGATGATGATGATGATGGCATTTATTAAGCGCTTACTACGTGTAAAGCACTGTTCTAAGCGCTGGGAAGGTTACAAGGTGATCAGGTTGTCCCACGTGGGGCTCACAGCCTTAATCTCCATTTTACAGATGAGATAACTGAGGCACAGAGAAGTGAAGTGACTCACCCCAAGTCACACACAGCTGACAATTGGCGGAGCCGGGATTTGAACCCACGGCCTCTGACTCTAAAGCCCGGGCTCTTGCCACTGAGCCACGCTGCTTCTCCATCAATGGCATTTACTGGGGAAATACAGTGTGCACGGTACTGCATTAAGCGCTTGGGAGAGTCCGATACACTCCAGTAGGCAGATGTGATTCCGGCCCACCGGGATCTTACAGACTATAGAAACTCCTCAAGTGCACACTCCCCTTGTCGTCAACGCCAGTGGTCCAGTCCCAGACGCACGGTATGGTCCTCCTCACAAAGTCAGCCCTCGAAAGTTGCGGACGAGAACGATAATGGATGTTGCAATAAAAGAGAAAACTCATTTTTTAGGCCGATGCCTCATTTTAAACCGCAGGTCTTAATTTCGGCACTTGTGTTTTCCTCAGAAATACACGTACGGATACTCTGCTATGTTGCCTTAAATATCAGGATTCAATGTATAAATTTTCATGATAAACAATACCTTATAAAGTGAAGAAATTAGTCTTGGAGAGAAAAATTCTTGTCAAGCGACCAGGTAGAACCAATTCATAATTTCAGGTAAAGTAGCTCTGAAGCTTATTAAAGAGCCGTCCAAAAGCTTCGGCCACTTGATGCGGTGGCTGGGGGATAAATATAGCTCCCGCTTAACTTTTTAAGTTTTAAATATTTGATAGATTTCCTGAAAACTGAAACCCGCAGCCTGTCCGAGAACAAGACCCAACCATCTCACGAGTTGGTCTGATTTTCAAAGTGCTCGGCCACGTGCTTTTGCAGAAAAGACGCTATGCCCGTGCCCGGGCTCCCGTTCAGTCTGGGCTTCCTCAGCCGAGGGGCCTCCGGAGGAACGCGGCTGGAGACGGTCAAGATGGAAAGGAAACGGGCCGATTGTCCGGGAAGAAGGCGGGCGGCCCCCTCCCTTCCGGCCGGACCCGTGGGGAAACTGAACGTGATCCAAGGAGCTGGCCAAGTTGCGTATGGAGGTGCGTGTTGGGGTGGGGGGCGGACGGGCTGGGGAAGGAAGGGGGGAGACCCGCATGGAAGGTCTGCCGCCACCCGTTCCCCGGCTCCTGCCGGCCTCTTGACCCGGTGGGGGTCCCGCCGACTGGCTCATGGTAGGTCGGGGCCCGGTGGTTGCCACGTTATCATCATCAATCATCAATCGTATTTATTGAGCGCTTACTATGTGCAGAGCACTGTACTAAGCGCTTGGGAAGTACAAATTGGCAACATATAGAGACAGTCCCTACCCAACAGTGGGCTCACAGTCTAAAAGTTATGGGGAGGTGGGTGGGTGGGCTGGGCTTCTGCTCTGGGGATCTTGCCCCGAACCCATTTTCCATCATCCCTTTGGCTCCCAAGCCCCAGGCTGGGCACCAAGGTCAACGTGTGGTTGGCATGGGCCCAGCCCAGGCCGAGTCTGCCGCCTCCGTCCCCTCACTCCCATGGCTCCCCGAGCCTGGAACTCCTTCCCTTCTTCCCTCCCCTACCTCAGCTCGCCCTACATTCAAAATCCTACTGAAAGCCCACCATCTCTTTTTCTTTTAACGGTATCTGTTAAGCGCTTACTACGTGACAGGCACTGTACTACGCGATGGGATAAAAGCAAACTAACCTGGCTGGACACAGTCCACGCTCTGCATGGAGCTCACAGTCTAAATCCGCATTTTACAGATGAGGTAACTGAGGCACAGAGAAGTTCAGCAACTTGCCCTAGGGGACACAGCAGACAAGGGGCAGAGCTTCTCCGACAGGGCTTTTTTGCCCCCATTTAATGTCCTGGCCCCCTGAGCCTGGTCATCCCTTCAGCCACCTCCAGCCCAGATGAATCAAGTCTCCCCGCATCCTCAGCGTACACGCGTCCCCTCGGTTTCTGTCTGCCTCCCCCATTGGCGTGCCAGCTCCTGGGGAGCAGGGGACAATGCCTCCCTCTGTTAGTCGATGCCTGCCCAGGTGCTTAGTCCAGTACACCTTACCAAGTGGGCACTCAAAAAATGCTCCTCCTGGAAAAGGCCGCTCTGCTCGGCCTGTGCCACCTCCCCCCCCGCCCTCCCGGCACTGATGCGCCCTTCATTTCCGTGCTGGGAGCGGGGAGGCGGGCACCACCAGAACGGAAACCACTCATTCACTTCATCACTCTGTCTCCTCCTCTTCCTCCTCCTCCGCGGCCCCACCCCCAGGCTTCCACTCTATTCGTTCCCAAGCAGCTCTGACCTTCCCTCTCTCCCATAACTGTGGTTTATTTTAAGCGCTTACTGTGTGCCCGACACTGTATTAAGCGCTGGGATAGATACAAGCTCAGCCGGCGGGACCCAGTCCCGTCCCACACGGAGCTCACGGTCTTCATCCGCATTTAAAAGATGAGGGAACAGAGGCCCAGAGAAGTGAGGTGACTTGCCCATAGTCACACAGCAGAGAAGTGGCTGAGCCGGGATTAGAACCCAGATCCTTCTAACTCCCGGGCCCGGGATATTTCTCCCGGACCACGCTGCTGCTCACCTAAGTTCCTCAACTTGGTGCCCCTGACGCCGCTGGGACCCAGGGAGTCCCTCAGCTGAGCTGGAGGAAAAGAGGGAGCTGCAACTAGGATTGTAGAGGTGACGGTCTTCCAAAGAGCCCTCTCCTACTTGGCGTGGGTTGGAGCTCGGGCAATTCCGATCTCTCCCTCGTCCTCACAGTATCACCAGGGAGCCGAGAAGGGTGAGTGTTTTCATTCCCATTTCACAGACAAACTGAGACCCACAGGGCACGTGTGGGATCTGCCAAGCCCAGTACCTAAGTGCAGGAATAGAGATGGCACCCTGAACCATGCCACCAGTGGGCAGATAAAGAGTAATCCTTCCCATTCAATGTCTGGAGGAACTGGATTACTATTTATTTATTTATTTTACTTGTACATATCTATTCTATTTATTTTATTTTGTTAGTATGTTTGGTTTTGTTCTCCGTCTCCCCCTTTTAGACGGTGAGCCCACTGTTGGGTAGGGACTGTCTACGCTGCTAACTTGTACTTCCCAAGCGCTTAGTACAGTGCTCTGCACACAGTAAGCGCTCAATAAATACGATTGATGATGATGATGATGGATGCTGGTTGCCCTGCTGGACTCCCATCCCTAGGGTTGGGGACGGACCCTTCCACGCTCCTGCCTCTCCCATCTCCACCCCCGACTCTCCCCAGCAGCGACCTAGCCCGGGCCATCCCACTCCCCTGCCTCTCCCCCCTCCATCCCTGCCTCTCCTTTCAGTGAACCGGCCCAGACCACCCCACAATCCTGACTCGCCCCTTTCCATCCTGCCTCTCCCCTTTCCATCCTGCCTCTCCCTCCAGTGAGCCGGCATGGACCACCCGACACCCTCGACTCTCCCTCTCCCCCTTCGGTGAGCCAGCACGGACCGTTAATTCATCCACTGCTTTAGCTCCGCTCCTATCAAACCTCCAGGCACTTTCAGACTCACAGCTTCCTAAGGGGAAGGATTCCACACGCTCCCTTCTCTCTGAGTGATGGCAGGGTCTCTGAACCTACTGACCCCTCGCTCCAATGGGTACCCTTTGGCCCGGGGTGGTGGGATCGGAGGAATGAAAATTCGGTGTTCACCCTGGCCGGCCCCTTTGTGGTTTTACCCCTGACATCTGTTCCGGCATTCTGGAGGGGAGAAAGGGGGACGGGTTTCCACGAGAGCGGCCGAGTGAACTTGAAATGTTTCGATGATTTGTTCTCTCTAGATACCGTACCATCATGTTAGCTCCCACGATTAACAAGGCTCCTGCCAGCCCCCGCAGATCCATTAGCTATTGGCATTTCCAGCCAACGCTTCATGGAGCATTTCAGTTTCCAGGAGGATGGACTCCCGAAAGGGCTCCCCTTCCCGGATGGACGGGATTTTCCAAAACGCAGGTCTGTGGGATCATTCCAGTTGCCCTTCGGCTCCTGCCCGAGGACGGTTCGGTGCCCAGACTGCCATTCTGGTCCGGGTGTACGAGCCCTTCTCTTCCGAGAAGCTCTGGGGGCTGTGCAGACGTTACCTCATCAACCCTCGAACCATCCCTGCCGGAGGTGGGGGATGGAGAGGCGGCCGGAGATAGGCTCGCGACCGGCAGATCTATAAATCCACTAGTCCTCGGAGAGCAGGATCTGGCCCGACTCACGGAACCGCTACATTCGCAGGAGAAATCACAGCCCATTTCCCGCCCCCCTCGAATCTCCACTCGGGGCTCTGACTTGGTCATTACCGGCTGAAACGCCGGGCTCTGCAGCCGGGGCCGCTGCCTTGTTTTCTTCCGGAAGCAAACCCTGCCGAGAGTTTTCCCTCCACCCCCCTAGGCTAGCGGCAGTGACGGCGGTGGGCAGTTCCCGAGCAGAACGAGAGGCTCTGGCCACGGAGGTTGAGACCAGCCTCTCTGGGCTGAAACAGTTGGGAAATCGAGGGACATGCTTCCTCAAATCCCAACCAGGAGGAGGGTGGGTCAATGGGCCGAGAGAGGGAGAGGAAAGCAGGTAGTCGGGGGGGCGTGGAAAAAAGAAAATGGCAGGAAAGGGAGATGGGTAGACAGGAGCCTTCAGAATGTCTAGCTCAGATAAGAGGGACTCCCTTAGGCCTAAGCAGGACACACGTGGCCTAGTGGAAAGAGCCCTGGGAGTCTGTCACTTGCCTGCTGGGTGACCTTGGCCAACCAAGTCACGTCTCTGGGCCTCAGTTTTCCTCCCCTGCAAAATGGGGATTCAATACCTGTTCCCCTTCCTAAGACTCAGGAGCAGAAACTGCCCGGCCTCAGCGCCCGCCTGCGCGGAGGCAGAACATCTAGTCGGGGTCCTGGGCTGCGGCCTGGTGTCTGCTTGCTTTTCGGATCACATCCTGGCTTACGGACACCTCACTCGACAGGGAGTGCGGGGCAAACGAATGGGGGCCTACTCCGATCCGCCCATTCTGCTCGGAAATCCGGCGGGTTTAAGGATTCGAGTGAGAGTTTGGGACCCTTGGGAGTTCCATTTCCCCCAACCCCGGTCCCTTGGAAACTTGAGGTTTGAGCCATCTTGTGAGGGCCCCAAGTCTCGGTCTGTCTCACGTTCCAGTAGAATCGAGAACGCTTCGTGAATTCCTTTAACGAAGAGAAACTTTCCTGAAAAACGGTCACCCTCCAGAGAAACACACCGAGACCTTCAGCGGGGGCCATTCGCCTTGGATCTTTACACGTGTACGAGATACACGCCGTCTCCCACCCGTCTCCCACTGGCTCCCCCCTGGAGCAGAGAGAGCCGCTGGCTTTGGAGCCACTCGGGTAGGGAAGCAACATGGCCTCGTGAGCCTGGGAGTCAGAAGGACCTGTGTTCTAACCCTAGCTCTGCCACTTGTCTGCTGTGTGACCCTGGGCAAGTCACTTCACTTCTCTGTGCATTTGTACAATGGGGAGTAAGACCGTGAGCCCCGTAGGGGCCAGGGACTGTGTCCAACCCAATTAGCTTACCACGTATGCTTAGTAGAGTGCCTGGCACATAGTAAGTGCTTAACAAACCCCACAATTATTATCATCCAAGTGGAAACTGTGAAAAAACCAAAAGGCACAACACTTTCTCACAGTCCCCCCCCCCGACTCCCGCCACCCTACGTCACAACACACGTTCTGAAAGCCGGTCACGTAGAGTCAGGCAGAGGCGAAGGCTTCACAGCGGCGGTCCAGGGCGGGGCCGGGAGAGCCCCTCGGCCAGCCTGCCCACCCGTCATCGGGACACTCACCTTGCCGCAGGCCCTGCAGTGATGCCTCCTTTTCGTGAACGTGAACCTCGCTTCACACTTCATGCAGTTTGGGGCGTGGGAGTCCGGGACCCAGACCGGAGCCACCTCTCCCAGGGAGGTCAACGGCCTCCTGGCGGGGGCCCCGCCCCGGCTGGCTCGGAGATCATTGTCCGGATCGTCCGGCCCAGCCGCCGGGCCCACGCTCCCGGGCAGCCCGGCCTCGCCGTCCTCCGAGAGCTCCCCGTCCGAAGCGGGCGGGACCCCGTCCGGAAACCCGTCCGCCGCCGCCGCCGCCTGGACCCCGGGCTGGGTCTTCCCGGAGGCGTCGTTTTTGTTCTTCGAGCCGGCCCCCCCGCCCGGGGGCGCGAGGTCGTGCCGCCCGGGGTCCGAGGGCGACTTGGGGATCTGGAGCTTGAGATTCGTGGGGTGCTTGGGCCTGGCGCCCCCGAAGGGTGCGCTGCTGGCTGGCAGACGGGGCGGGGACGGCCCCGGGGGGCCGACGTCTGCCTGCTCGCCGAGTTTCTCGAAATAGTTCTTCTTCCCTTGGTCCCCGGGGCTGTTTGATACAAGCCCATTCCCTTCTGGGGCCTCGGGGCCTCGCTGCTCAAAAACACCCGCGTAGCACTCCGACTTGCTCTCCTCGATTTCCTTCTCCTCCGTCACCGAGTCCTCCTTGGAGGGCAAAGTCTTTGGGATCCCGGCCCCGCCAGGGCTCTGTGGCCTTGGGGGGTCCCCGGGATCCAGCGGGGGACAGGCAGCGGGGAGAGCTGGAGCGGCAGAGAGACCTTCATCCTCAAATCCGTGGGCGCGCGTCCCATGGAACTCCAGCTCCCCAGCGGCGACTGGGCCCTTGGCGCCCTCCTCCCGCGTGCCGCAAGGTCCCCGGGGCTGACACCCAGACCCCGGCGGCCCCTCTGTCCCTGCGTTGTCCGGGGGACTCTCCGGCTCGTGGCCCGGACTCAGCTCCCCGCCGTTACCTCCCTGAAGCGAGGGCGCACGGTCCGTCGGACAGGGCGGCTCCGGACAGCCGACCGCCGCCTCCCTTCCGTCAGCGCCGGCCTCTCCACGGGCCGAGCCATGGGGACGGCGCCCGCTGACCCCGTCGCCTCCAGACCCGACTGACTGGTCCGCTTCGGGGAGCGGGGGGGCCCCGGACCGAGGCGACCCTCCCGCCGGGCCGTCTTCCGAGGACTCGGCCCGCACGGTGTGGCCTTCGCCTGAATGGGGGGAGTCCTCGGGAGGGTCCGGCCGGGTCCCGGGGGAGCCGGCCGGGCCAGGGTCCGCCTCAGCCGGTGGCCGGCTCTCCTGCTGCGGGACGGTGGGGCCGTCGCCCGCTCTCATTGGCAGAGCCGTCGCACCGGCGTTCGAGGAGGAGGAGAAGGCGGGGTCTCTATCGCCACTGTCGCCGAGGTCCTTTAATCGGGACAGGAAGCAAGCAGCAGGTAGCCCCTCAGGTCGAGTTCTATCCGAACGGTCATCGAGGGTGTCTTCGGTCCCCGGCCAGCTCCTCGGGCCCTCGGGGTCCGGGGCCCCTCCGGCCGGCCCGTTGCCGGCCCCTCGGACCAGACCGCCCGGCCGGGCCTCATCATCCGCGGCGAGGCCGCCGGCGTCCGTTGGGGTCGGACTGTGGCCGCTGTTCCAAGCCAGCAGGTCGGTGCTCTCCCGCGTCCTTTGGTCACAGTTATGCAGGACGGCGACCACGAGCACATTCTTGTCTTCCGGCCCGCGGCCTCTCGTCCCACATTTCGTGTCTCCTCTGTCCCCGGCCCGGTGTCGGTCCCCCCGGTCCCCCCGGTCCCCGCTTCTCTTAATCGGCTGATCTTCGGCGGGAGCTCGGTCGTCAATCCACATGACGGGGGGCTCCGGGCTCACGCTGCTCTCGCCGCCATTAGCACAGCGCTCCCCCCGGCCCGGGGTCGGAGGGGCCGGGTGAGCCAACGAGCGGGCTTTCCGTCTCTGCTGCGGCTCGTTAGGGACGGCCGGCTCGTCCACATCCGCCAGGGCCACGCTGAGGGGCGGCCGATGGGACGGGGGATCTAGAATCTGATTCCACTTGGTGTCCAGCAACGGAGGGGAGACGGTCTCATCTAAAAAACAAACGGCCGAGTCGGGAGTTAGCGGTAACGCGGGACAGATGGCGAGGCCCGACCTAGGTTGATGATCCGCGGTTCCAGGATTCCCTTTGAGAACGAGGCTCCCCCAAGGGCGGCAACAGCTACAGAGGGACCGGCCCATTCTGGCCTCCCCCAGCTGGGGTCCGAGTGGATATCCCGGAAGGGACCAACCGGCCCGGCGGGGAAGCAGGGCCACGGACGGATGCGGAGAAAAGGGGCCGTTGTCTCTTCTGAGCCCTCTGACTCAGAGCAGCGCAGGTGAGCCGATCTCTTGCTCCCTAAGCCCTTTCCTCTATCTCACTAGGTCTCTGCCTAAGCCATCGCTTCCTCCTCCTCTTCCACCCTCAAAACCCTCCCCCTACTCCAAAGCCGCCTCCTCTTCCGTTACCCCTCCCCGCCAAACCCGGCAGACGTCCCCTCTCCGCACTGGAATCTGTTCCTCTTCCTTTGCGTCCCGGGTCTCTGTCTGTACTACGGTCACAGGAAGCTCGGGGCTCCTTGCTAGAACGGGATCCGGAAAACGGGTAGCGCAGCGTCTCCGGCCAGCTAAGACACCAGTTAAGACTGCTGAATTTTTCAAGATCAAACATCATAGAAGTGACTGGTTGGGCCCACTGCTTCCCAGATAAATTTCCTCACCTGGGCACGTGGGAGAAATTCTCACTTGCATTTTAACGGATACGGTCCGTTTCCCTAGTCTGTTTCCTTCACAACTGACCCTGACCTTGGAGCCGCCCTCTCTGGCAGCAGCAGCAGGTCGGTCTCCGGGGCTGGTAGAGCGGACAGGATCCCGAGCGGCCCTCGGAAGGGTCCCCACCCTTCCTTCCAGGACTTGCTGAAAACTCCAAGCATGGAGGGGACACTGTCACAACACCTGGTGGGGAGGGGACACTGAGGCCTGGTCACCGGATTTCAACGATGCCTCCGCTGCGATCTTCCAGAAGAAGAGGAAAGGTCAGACTATCGCGGTAGCTCGCTGCTCTTCGTTTCTGGCCGAATCGTGACCAGAGTCCTCCGGGACGGGCTACTGAAGAACATCTCCGACCGTGGCTCAGAACTGGTTTCACACCGCAGCCGGCACGATCTCTGTGGCAAGCCAGATGCGAGACAAAGGCTGGGGGCAGCTTCTCCGACAGCGCTATCCGGCCTTCAGATCCTGAAAAACCATTCGACTCCACCAGCGGGTCTGGATTCTGTCAATTATTCAGTGAACTCGGCCGCCCTAAGAAGTTCAACGAGACCCCGAGAGCTCGAGGCGCGGATGTCTGTGTCGGTCCCGGAGGAGCCCGGCCTGAACGATCCCCCGCTTCCGGCCTGGATAAAACACAGCTGGGTCCTGTTCGGTTATTTTCCAAAGCCACGCAGGTAAGCAAAACCAGGCCATCTGGAGGCTGGCACCAAAACTCGCCATTGATCCTCCAGGAAACTCTTCCGACTCGGGTAAAAAGCATCATCGGAAGCCCGAGGGACGGGCATTTGGCCTCTCTCGAGAGTTTAGTACAGTGTCCTGAACAGAGTGATTGCTCAATAAATGCGACTGATCCATCGATGTAGACACATCAAGAAGAATGGAGATGAGTAGGGATGCTTTTGCAATCCGCAAGTCAGAGAGTCACTACAGACCAAAGGTAAGTCTGAAGAAGACGAAGGTAACGTTTCGCTCGGCACCGGGAAAAGTGAACGTGTCTGTTTACTGTGCTATTGTACTCTCCCAAGCGCTTAGCACACTGCTCTGCATCCAGTAAGCGCTCAATAAATATGACTGACTGAATGAACGCACACGCAACCAAAAGTCTCCGGATGCACCGCCATAGGATTCTGCTACGTAGGCAGCACACCTTCCAAAGATGCCACCACACAAGGAAATGGGCGACAGAATGGTGATGGCCGCTGTGGCGTTTTGGAAATGGTCAGAAGACAGAGGCAACCCGCCATCAGGCTTCGGTTTTGAAGCGTCTGATCCTCTGTAAGGCCGAGTGACCCGGTCGTCAGGCAGTGCCATCAGCGCCCCTCGTCAGCCAGAAGGTGCCCCCCCGGACATCGCTTAGTACAGTGCTCTGCACACAGTAAGCGCTCAACAAATACGATTGATTGACATCTGAGGTCTGGAGCCAAGTCAGCCACCCGGCAGTGAGGCTGGGCTCACCGCAACACAGCCGTGCTGGGTGGCACAGGTGAGGAGAATGGGCCGCAGCGGGATGGCCAAACAGCTGCGGGGCGGCCAGTTGACACGGGGTGACCGGAAGCCAGGGCGGCGGAGGAGGAAATGCTTTAAGGAGGCGGGCTGAGCCGCGGGTGAGAGCGGGAAGAAGACTGGGGTAGATGCAACTGGCGCAACCAAGAGAGGGGTGGCTCTTTCAAGCAGACACTTCAAGGGGGTCGTGAGGCCGAGGAAAAAACAAAAACAAGGCCAGATGTAGCGAGCAACGCCCTGTGGTGGGGTGAACCGGTTCTAAATCAGCTTTTCCCATCACACATACCGTCACAGAGAATCTTCACTGCTGTCAGGATGGGTATTTCCAAGCAATACTTTTGGAAGCCGGAATGCTTGCTTCCCTAAACAAACGTGCGACTCGGGAGCTGTCATTAAAAATCTCCTCAGACAACCGCTTCTATTCGGGCATAACGTTAAGCAACGCCTATGAGATAACACTGTCGAGGATTCACAGTGGTGCTTTTGATTCAAGGGAGGAAACGGGCATTTCAGTTCTGTGAACTCCCCCAGCCCCCGAGGGATAGCATTGATATCTTAGACACAAACTCCGTTGAGATTTAAACCGGCGTATTGGAACCTTCTGACAACGGCCAAGCAGAGGGTGTGAAATGACTCAGGAAGCGACAAACAAAAATTTGAGAGGGCCTTCAAAAGTTCCTCCTTCCAAGAGCAAATGATCTTCATCACAAACAGTGCGACAGTTATTCTTACTACTTTTTCTTCTTACTTATTCTTCTCATTCAGGGGCAATGCCACACAAGGATGGTTTCGGGAGGGGGCCAGCACTCCACGAGGAGGAAGAGGCCAAGGAATAAGTGTAAGACACCTGAAGAGAGCAGGAGAACGACCGCTCGGAGAAGAGACGGGGTAATCTGAAAAACCCGACAGGTTGCAGACTCAATCGGTTCGGGGAGAAGTGGATTTGGGAGAAGTTTGTGGGAAAAAGTAACCCTGCAGAAGAGACTTGCAAATTGTAGTTTCGGCCCGACACACGACGGTGGCACCAAATGCAAGCGAGCTTATTTTGCCAAGCTTTTAGCAAACACACTGAAGACTTCAGTGCCTCTAAAAGCTATGGTTTAAAAATAATCCAACTTGACTGGGCAGTCGAAGTGTAACCGGTGGAAGACTACGATTTATTATCATTTTCTGGGGAAATCAAGGCCAAATTCCTAAACGCTCTTCTTTTCTGACTCAGAAATTACAACTACAAAGAAAGGTGACTGACAGGAGCTTGTGACCAAGACTTGTGCATGTGCAAACACACACTCGCACACACCCCAAAAAAGAAAATTCTCACCTTCATTTTGTTCAAATTCATCTAAAACCTTATCTAGGTTGTAGGCCTCTGCTTGGAAATAGTTCTCCATTGGTCAGGGAGTCTTCGGAACCTGTAAAATGCAGCAACCGTGAGCATTTAGAAATACTAAACATTGCAAACCCGCGTGAAAGACACACCAGCCCCCCGCGCCCCAACCCGAGCCCGGAACAACGGGAGACAAGGTAAGCTGGCTCTCCTGAGCAGCATCCCTTCCCAGCCAGCAGGGCAGGGGGACCCCCTGCCCCTATGGAAACTAGCCGAACCCTGACAGTCGAGCTTCGGCCCCGGTCTTGGGAAACCGAGCAGCCCCGGAAAGCCCAAGGGAGATCCCGGAGTGGGCACCCCGGACGTCTCGCCAATGGAGATCCCCACTCTGACCAGCACCTGGTTTCCCTTTCCTCCCCTCTTGATCTCCTGCCACCTGCCCACAACCAGGTACGCTCTCCTCTCACTGAGATGTGCCCGTGCCCACTCTTGGACCCTGGGTGGGCACAGCCTCACGAGAGAGAGAGACAGAGAGAGAGAGAGAGAGAGAAATAGAGAGTGCTCCTGCAAGGGAGCGGCCACCCCTTCGGACTCTGCCCCAGCCTGGGAAACTGGCGGTGCCTGATTCTGCCACCACAGCTGGGCTGCTTCCTGGAGATTTCCGTTGCGGCTCAATCCCACATTCCGGCCAGGCCCGCAAAAGGACGGTTCAGCAGCGAAGGTGGCAGCGGCGATTGTCTCCGCTGCTGATGTTGCCAACTTGGACTTCCCAAGCACTTAGTCCAGTGCTCTGCACACAGTAAGCGCTCAAATGGAGCCACTGTTGGGTAGGGACAATCTCTATACGTTGCCAACTTGTACTTCCCAAACGCTTAGTACAGTGCTCTGCACACAGTAAGCGCTCAATAAATACGATTGAATGAATACACTGGGTTTACCTGCCCTATAGACCTTGTGTTCCCTGGGTTCATACTATTTCACCACCCAGAGTCCTTGCGTTCCCCGAGTACAGGATGGCTTCCCATGTCTCTAGCTTCTGGTGCATCTGCTGCGTATCACAGCCACTGGGGTGGGAGGGGCAGGGCAGATTCATTCAGTCGTATTTATTGAGCGCTTACTGTGGGCAGAGCACTGTAAGGCCCTACTGAGAGCTCACCTCCTCCAGGAGGCCTTCCCAGACTGAGCCCCTTCCTTCCTCTCCCCCTCGTCCCCCTCTCCATCCCCCCCATCTTACTTCCTTCCCTTCCCCACTGCACCTGTATATATGTATATGTGTTTGTACATATGTGTTACTCTATTTATTTATTTATTTTACTTGTACATATCTATTCTATTTATTTTATTTTGTTAGTATGTTTGGCTTTGTTCTCTGTCTCCCCCTTTTAGACTGTGAGCCCACTGTTGGGTAGGGAGTCTCTATATGTTGCCAACTTGTACTTCCCAAGCACTTAGTACAGTGCTCTGCACACAGTAAGCGCTCAATAAATACGATTGATGATGGTGATGATGAAATACAATTGACTGATTGATTCCTCTCCCCCTCGTCCCCCTCTCCATCCCCCCATCTTACCTCCTTCCCTTCCCCACAGCACCTGTATATATGTATATATATTTGTTCATATTTATTACTCTATTTATTTATTTTACTTGTACGTATCTATTCTATTTATTTTATTTTGTTAGTATGTTTGGTTTTGTTCTCCGTCTCCCCCTTTTAGACTGTGAGCCCACTGTTGGGTAGGGACCGTCTCTATATGTTGCCAACTTGTACTTCCCAAGCGCTTAGTACAGTGTTCTGCACGCAGTAAGCGCTCAATAAATATGATTGATTGATTGATAGGAAATGTCCGAGCAGCGTCTCCTCCCCGCCACCTGTCCGCTGGGGTCTCCGAGGCACCTGGGCCAAAACTCCTCTTACGCTAACCTTCTCGCTGTACCTCCATCTCGTCTATCTCACCGCCCACCAGGTCCTCCCTCTGGCCTGGAACGCCCTCCCTCCTCAAATCCGACAGACAGTGACTTTCCCCCACTTCAAAGCCTTACTGAAGGGACATCTCTTCTAAGAGGTTTTCCCTAAGCCCTCCTTTCCTCTTCTCCCACTCCCTTCCGCGTCACCCTGACTCGCTCCCTTCATTCATCCCCCCTCCCAGCCCCACAGCACTCATGTACATATCTGCCATTTATTTATTTACATTAATGTCTGTTTCCTCCTCCAGACTTTAAGCTCATTAAGGGTAGGGAGTGTCTCTGTTTATTGCTAAAGCGTACTCTCCCAAGAGCTTAGTACAGTGCTCTGCACACAGTAAGTGCTCGATAAATATGACTGAATTAACTGACGTGGCCAGGATGGCGCCCCAGAAAAGTGGTCATCCCCCGCCCAACATAGGGGGTCTGATCCATTCACCTGATCTCCAGGCCCTGTTAAGGGCAGGCCCAGCCTCCCGACTGCTCTGATCCAGGTCAGTCCAACTCTCTATTCTTTGGCTCTTTCACCATCAGTCAAAATAACGTACTGAGAACCTGCTGCAGGCAGAGTGGCACTAATTTCCCATCCCTGACCTCCCACGATCTCAGAATCGGTTGGGGAGAGGAGGGGAAGGGGGCAGGAATTGGCCCCTCCAGGCTTCAGGGTCGAGCTGCAGCCCCAACACCACACCTGCTCCCCCCTTCCGTTTCCTGCCCTTTCCTCCTCCCTCCTTCCCTCCCTCCAACACAAAAGAAGCCGGCCCCTTGGCTACAGAAGAAAAAGCCCAACCTCCGTGCCTGCCACCGGCCCAGGAAGCCCCGTTCCCATCGCCTGCTCTGCTCTTCGGCCGAGGCCCGGGAAGCTAGCGCTGAAGGAAACGCTCCACTCCGGGAGAGGCAGAAGGAAGGGGGCCGGAAGGAAGGGGGGGATGAGCATTCCCTCCCACCGCTCCCCGCCGAGTGGGGCCAAGACACCTCTGGAAGGCAACGGCCAGAGCACCCCGAAGGACAGAACTGAGAGAGCTAAGCGACCGGCCGGGCCCACCAACCTTGTGGGGACGGGACAGGAGAGACGAGGGTGGAAAAGCACATGTAGAGCAATCGGTGGAGCGCATACCAATTGGCGGATCCGTTGGCGGTCGGCGCTGCGGAAACCCAGCTCCGTGCACATGCTGGAGGCTGCCGCACTGCAGCGGTCCAGCAGACCCTCCTGCGGGGGCATTAGCAGTGCCGACTGCACTCAGCGGCACCACCGCTCTCCCGGCGGGAGATTCGGTACGAGACCAGCCCTTCCTGCCCTGCCCTCCCCTCCCGGGCCCTTCCGGCCTCGGTCCTCCCCTCCCGGCCCATCCCCGGAGCCCCTCTCGGGAGGAGGCCTCCAAGCACCTGGGGCCAGGCTGACCCGATCCATCGATCGATCGATCGGAGGGCTGAGCTACAGCGGCCTTTGCTCTGGCGGGAGCGGCACTCGGCCGCCAAGTGGAGGGTGAGGCTGGCACTGAGCGGGTATCACCCCGCCGGGCCCGGAGACCCGGGACCTGCTCTCTCGGGGCTACTGAAGAACGGAGCCGAACGGGTCCTGTCTGAATGGCCCACGGCTTCAGGACAAGACACAAGCCAGTACGCCAGATCTCTGCAGCCCCACAGGTCCAGGAAAAGTGCAAGAAGCGAGACCATGACCCCGACACTGCTCACTGACTTTCCCAAACCACTGGACCCCCCTCAAAGGACCGATGCTTCGGGCAACTGCTCGGCCAACCGGCTGCCCGGAGAAATAATAATAATAATAATAATAATAATAATGAAGGTATTTGTTAAGCACTTACTATGTGCAAAGCACTGTTCAAAGCGCTGGGGGGATACAAGGTGATGAGGTTGTCCCACATGGGGCTCACAGTCTTCACGTCCATTTTGCAGATGAGGGAACTGAGGCCCAGGGAAGTTAAGTGACTTGCCCAGAGTCACACAGCAGACAAGTGAAGCAGCGTGGCTCAGCGGAAAGAGCGCGGGCTTTGGAGTCAAAGGTCGTGGGTTCCAATCCCGGCTCTGCCAATTGTCAGCTGGGTGACTCTGGGCAAGTCACTTCACTTCTCTGGGCCTCAGTTCCCTCATCTGCAAAATGGGGGTTAAGACTGTGAGCCCCCCGTGGGACAACCTGATCACCTCGTAACCTCCCCAGTGCTTAGAACAGTGCTTTGCACATAGTAAGCACTTAACAAATGCCATTATTATTTATTAAGTGGCAGAGCCGGGATTCGAACCCATGACCTCAGACTCCCAAGCCCGTACTCTTTCCACTGAGCCACCACGCTGCTTCTACTAATGTCCCGAGAAATGCCCCGAGATCCTCGGGCCCCGCCACCACAGTGTGGCGGCTCGAGTCAGAAGCAACCGTGCCAGTCCATCCTCGCCTCTTTCCCCACTGGCGGGAAAAACAATTAATAATTGTGGTATTTAAGTGCTTACGATGGGCAAGGCACTGTACTAAGATCTGGGGTAGATACAAGATAATCGGGTTGGACGCAGTCCCCGTCCCATGTAGGGCTCCCAGTCTCAATCCCCATTTTACAGACGAGGTAACAGGCACAGAGAAGTTAGTGATTCACCCAAAGTCACACAGCAGACAAGGGAAGCAGCAGGGAAGCAGGGCCGGGTGCCGCTGGGTACACTGTGAGCTCATTGTGGGCAGGGATTATCTCTCTTTATTGCTGTATTGTAATCAATCAATCAATCGTCTTTATTGAGCGCTTACTGTGTGCAGAGCACTGTACTAAGCGCTTGGGAAGTCCAAGTTGGCAACATATAGAGACAGTCCCTACCCAACAGTGGGCTCACAGTCTAAAAGGGGGAGACAGAGAACAAAACCAAACATACTAACAAAATAAAATAAATAGAATAGATATGAACAAGTAAAATAAATAAATAAATAAATAGAGTAACAAACACGTACAAACATATATACATATATACAAGTGCTGTGGGGAAGGGAAGGAGGTAAGATGGGGGGATGGAGAGGGGGACGAGGGGGAGAGGAAGGAAGGGGCTCAGTCTGGGAAGGCCTCCTGGAGGAGGTGAGCTCTCAGTAGGGCCTTGAGGGGAGGAAGAGAGCGAGCTTGGCGGATGGGCAGAGGGAGGGCATTCCAGGCCCGGGGGATGACGTGGGCCGGGGGTCGATGGCGGGACAGGTGAGAGCGAGGTACGGTGAGGAGATTAGTGGCGGAGGAGAAGCAGAGGGTGCGGGCTGGGCTGGAGAAGGAGAGAAGGGAGGTGAGGCAGGAGGGGGCGAGGGGATGGATGGACAGCCTTGAAGCCCAGGGTGAGGAGTTTCTGCCTGAAGCGCAGATTGACTGGTAGCCACTGGAGATTGATTGGTAGCCACTGGAGATTGATTGGTAGCCACTGTTACATACCATTCGCCTTCTGCCCAACCCCAGAGTCACCAAACTGGGCTGCCTACGCGGCGCACTGCCTCTCAATGCCCAGAGAGACAGAGAGGTGGATGAAACGGAATCGAAAAGGCCAGCGTGGCTCCCAGCTGGCGGTAGGGCAGAGACCAGGGACACAAGGGCAGCCAACTCCGCTGCGAGTTGAAGGCTGGGGGCTCAACCTCCCCCGGGGCTGGGAGACCCCAGCCCCCTTCTACAATGATGGTATTTGTTAATGATGGCATTTGTTAAGTGCTTACTATGTGCAAAGCACCGTTCTAAGCGCTGGGGAAGATACAAGGTTATCAGGTTGTCCCACATGGGGCTCACTGTCTCAGTCCCCATTTTTCCAGATGAGGGAACTGAGGCCCAGAGAAGTGAAGTGACTTGCCCAAAGTCACACAGCTGACAAGTGGCAGAGCTGGGATTCGAACCCATGACCTCTGACTCCCAAGCCCGTGATCTTTCCACTAAGCCACAGCTGCTTCTACAAGGTCCGGCGGGCTCCGGGAGCCATCTCATCCGCATCCCATCTAGCGGTGCCGGTCGCCACGTCCCGGGGGGGCTCCGGAAGGAGGCACACGGCGGGCACGGAGGCAGGATGGGTGCAGTCCGGCCTCAGACGGCGCGACCGAGCCCGGGACCCAAGGGAGACGGACACACGCGGCGGCGAACAGACCACCCCAGTGGGCAGCGGGCAGGAGAGGCTTCGGGAAGATCGGGACCCCAGGATGCCATTGGACAGCAGACACGGGCTCTGTACAGAACCAACTTCTCAGCAGAGCAGATAGCCCACTTTAATAATAATAATGACAGCATTTGTTAAGCGCTTACAATGTACAAAGCACTGTTCTAAGCGCTGGGGGGATACAAGGTGATTAGGTTGTCCCACATGGGGCTCACAGTCTTAACCCCCATTTGACAGATGAGGGAACTGGGGCTCAGAGAAGTTAAGTGACTTGCCCAAGGTCACACAGCTGACATGTGGTGGAGCCGGGATTCGAACCCATGACCTCTGACTCCAAAGCCCGGGCTCTTTCCATTGAGCCACGCTGCTTCCCACTTTCTGTGCACACGGTGCAGGGAGGGAATGAAGGGCGCACACTGGCCTGGGCAGCCTCATGTACACGGCGTGGATTATTCAATCGTATTTACTGAGCGCTTACTGTGTGCAGAGCACTGTACTAAGCGCTCGGGAAGTACAAGTTGGCAACATCTAGAGACGGTCCCTACCCAACAGCGGGCTCACAGTCTAGAAGGGGGAGACAGACGACAAAACAAAACATATTAACAAAATAAAATAAATAGAATAAATATGTACAAATAAAATAAATATATAAATAGAGTAATAAATACGTACAAACATATATACAGATTATGTACATGCCTGGATAGGGCACACGCCTGGGAAGCATGTGGCCTCTTGGAGAGCGTCAGATCATCTCCAAGTCAGGAGATGTTGCCAACTTGTACTTCCCAAGCGCTTAGTACAGTGCTCTGCACACAGTAAGCGCTCAATAAATACGATTGAATGAATGAATGAATCTGAGTTCTAATCCTAGCTCCACCATGTGCCTTCTGGGTGACCTTAGGCAAGTCACTTCACTTATCTGGACCCCAGTTTCTTTTATCTGTAAAATGGGGATAAAACACCTGTTCTCCCTCTCTTTTACCCTGGGAACCCCAGGGTGGGACAGGGAACTGTGTCAGACCCGATTCTCTTGTTATCCATTCCAGCGCAGACACTGCTCGGCTCATAGTAAGCACTTAAATCATCATCATCACATCTCACAATCAGCACGGTCAGCTTAGATGAGCAGAAATCTACAGACAGACAAACATCTAGCTACCTCTATTTACCACCCATCGCATCCCGCCATCCTCCACCATCTCAGCTTCTCGACTCTCAGCAGATTTCCGGAGTTTATTTTATCAGGAGCTGGGCGAAGCCATAATAATAATAGCGATAATAATAATATCATTTTTTGAACGCTTTCTATGTGCCACGGACTGTACTAAGCCCTGGGGTGGATACAAGCAAATCGGACAGGGCACGGTCCCCGGCCTACGGGGCCTCACGGTCTCAATCCCCATTTTCCAGATGAGGGAACTGAGGCCCAGAGAAGTGACTTGCCCAAGGCCACATCGTCATCATCACATCTCACAATCAGCACGGTCAGCTAGATGAGCAGAAATCTACAGACAGACAAACATCTAGCTACCTCTATTTACCACCCATCGCATCCTGCCATCCTCCACCATCTCGGCTTCTCGACTCTCAGCAGACGTGGTGGAGCCGGGATTAGAACTCATGACCCTCTGATTCCCAGGCCCCGGCTCTAGCCACCTCGCCACGATGCTTCTCGTCCCCGGATCTCATCCCTCATCCCGTCTCTGGGTCAGAACCCCAGCCCAGCGGACACGGTGTCCTGTCTCCGGACACCTGGACCAACTGGGGGACAGCTGCTCGCTCAGCAGGAAATACAGCCAGATTTCTCAATCAAAACCCTACTCCGCACACTGTTATTATTATTATTGTCTTTAAGCGCTTACTACGTGTCGAGCACTAAGGGACCTAAAGCTCATATTTTCCCCAAAGCTGCTGCGGCGGTTGATTAAGCCATCCTAAATTTTACTAAGCTGCTCAAATCTCTCCTTTTACTCACCCGGCTGAACTCCAACAGAGACCAGAGAGAAATTCTTCTCCCCCTCTCGTTCTGGCCAATTCTCTTCTAGTCTATAAGCTCTCTGTGAGCAGGGATTGCGTCCACCTACCTCGCTGTGCTCTCAAAGGCTCTTACTGCAGTGCTCGCCACACAGTATATACTCAGTAGACACCATGGACTGATGGATCACCTGGGTTCGAGTTTCCGGGGGCAATGGGGAGGGAATTGTTAACTGTGAAGGCATCAGAAAATCTCTGACTTGATTCCCTGTCCCAAGAAGCCACTCACGGGGTCAGTTCCAGTTTCAAATTGGCCCCTGCCCATTTGCCCAAGTCTCTTTTGTGAAACGGCCAGTCTTTGGTGGGGAAAACAGTGAGGCTCCGGCTGCCGCTCGGCAATGCCGACATTCCACCGTGGAGATCCCAGAAATGCACCTGTCCCCGCCTCCGTCTACTTTAATTTAAATCTGGTTTCAAAGTAAGGAGTTCTAAGCAAATACCTTTCTCCAAACAACAGAGCTACAATCAGTCTCTGAGAGGCGGCATGGCCTAGTGGATAGAGCACGGGCCTAGGAGCCCGAAAGACCTGGGTTCTATTCTTGGCTCCACCATTTGTCTGCTGTGTGACTGCGGGCAAGTCACTTAATTTCTCGGTGCCTCAGTTTCCTCATCTGTAAAATGGGGATTAAGACTGTGAGCCCCATGGGGGACGGGGACTGTGTCCAACTTGATTACCTTCTATCTACCCCGGCGCTTAGAACAGTGCCTAGCACATAGAATGCGCTTAACAAATACCATAAAAAAATTAGCTGTTACCTCATTAGCACCTCAGGAGAATGACTGCCACCAACAATTTAGATTTGTTCCTTCCCTAATGGAGAAATGCTTACATTAAGAACAAAGAAACCACCGACTTCGAGTCAGAAGAGTGTGGGGATGAACTAAGTCTGGAGAATTGGGAAAGTGATCAGATTTCTCTACTCATTTTTTCTTCAAGAGTTGGTTGTAACAGAAAGGCAGAAATCCAACGAAAAACTAACCTTATCTTCTCCCCAACATCAAGTCGAACACCACAGGGGCCGAGGGCCAAGGATTTTGGAGAAGGTGACTGGCAAAGCCCTCTTCCTGGGCCGCCCCCAGGCCTGCCCAGCAAGGCTGGGGCTGGAGCAGAGGATTTCCCACATTTCTCCTCTCTAGGAGTCGACAGGATGGTGGGTCATAAGACTATTTACCCTCTTTACTAACTTATTCAACTATTCATTGTCCCGTAGCCTTGTTTCAACCACCCATATTGAATCCACATTTTGCAGATGAAGGAACTGAGGCTCAGAAGTTAAGTGACTTACCCAAGGTCACACAGCAGGTACGTGAAGGAGCCAGAATGAGAACCCGAGTCCTCTGATTTCCAGATCCGTGCTCTTTCCACTAGACCATGCTGCTCCTCTGAGCAAAGCCTCTTTTTTTTTAATGGTATTTGTTAAATGCTGACTATGTGCCAGACCCTGAGCTAAGCACTGCAGTAGATGCAAGCTAATCAGGTTGGATACAGTTCATGTCCCACATGGGGCTCACGGTCAATTCCCATTTTACAGATGAGGTAATTGAGGTGCAGAGAAGTGAAGCGACTTGCCCAAGGTCACAGATCAGACAAGACAGAGCAGAGATTAGAACCCAGGTCCTTTTGATGCCCGGGCTTGGGTTCTGTCCACGAGGCCACGCAGTTCTCAATCAATCAATGGTATTTATTGAGTGCTTACTACGTGCAGAGCATAACAGAATTAGTAGATACGCTCCCTGCCATTACGAGCTTCCAGTCTAGAGGACTGTAAAACTCTTCTCAGCCCCAGAATGATTTCTTCTCCGTAACAATCCCAAGGCCAAGAGCCACTCGCCTCTCCCCAAATCAGTCAGGATCTCCTGGGTCCAGGAGACCGCCCTCCTCGCAACTTCTTCCCGGTCCTTCAAACCCAAGGGGGTTGACAATCGGCGGGACCGATATTACAACCAAGGTCCTGAGACCCGGGGTCTAAAGAGGATTTATTTCTATTGAGAATTACAGCAGAAGGGAAGACGAAAAAACTGAAACAATCTGGAGGAGGGAGAAGCAAGAAGCAGTTTAAAATTAAGAAGAGATGAAGAATAAATTTTTTAAAATAAATGTGTGAAGGCAAAATGACAGGAATAAGGGTATTTAAAATATTAAAGTCAGGCAATTTGCTGGGAGAGGAGCAGCTGACCATAGGAGAGGCAAGATTGATTAGTAGAACCATTTTTAAAGTCTAACTGAGGACAAGTGGGGAGAAGGGGAATCGGAAAGCTATAATAATTGTGGTCTTTGTTAAGTGCTTACTATGTGCCAGCAACTGTGCTAAGTGCTGGGGTGGATACAAGCTAATCAGGTTGGACACGGTCCCTGTTGCACTTGGGGCTCACAGTCTTAACCCCCATTTTACAGATGAGGGAACTGAGGCACAAAGGAGTGAAGTGACTTGCCCAAGGTTACCCGGCAGACAGGTGGCGGAGCCGGGATTAGAATTCAGGTCCTTCTGAGTCTCAGGCCCGTGCTTTATCCACTAGGCCATGCTGCTGCTCGTGAGAAGCTATGTAAGGAAGGAATCCAAATGCATAACCCAGATAAACACTCATTCCAGGCCCTCTGCTCGTCCCCACGTCCCCGTCGGGGCGGGGGGAGAACGTACACACAGAGGTGGCAGTCAGTCCGGGACTACTCGCGTCCACGCCGTTCCTTAGGCCTTCAATCATCCAGTGACAGTCATTGTCGCCAGTCAGAAAGAGGTGGGTTCTCTCTCTGTCAATCAAACTGCCACTCCAAGCAGTTCGGGAATCAGAATCATCATCATCATCAATCGTATTTATTGAGCGCTTACTGTGTGCAGAGCACTGTACTAAGCGCTTGGATGTACAAATTGGCAACATATAGAGACAGTCCCTACCCAACAGTGGGCTCACAGTCTAAAAGGGGGAGACAAAACCAAACATACTAATAAAACAGAATAGATATGTACAAATAAAATAAATAAATAAACAGAGTAATAAATATATACAAACATATATACATATATACAGGTGCTGTGGGGAAGGGAAGGAGGTAAGATGGGGGGGATGGAGGGGGGACGAGGGGGAGAGGAAGGAAGGGGCTCAGTGTGGGAAGGCCTCATGGAGGAGGTGAGCTCTCAGTAGGGCCTTGAAGGGAGGAAGAGAGCTAGCTTGGCGGATGGGCAGAGGGATTGGGGGCATTCCAGGCCCGGGGGATGACGTGGGCCGGGGGTCGATGGCGGGACAGGCGAGAACGAGGCACAGTGAGGAGATTAGCGGCGGAGGAGCGGAGGGTGCGGGCTGGGCTGGAGAAGGACAGAAGGGAGGTGAGGTAGGAGGGGGCGAGGGGATGGACAGCCTGGAAGCCCAGGGTGAGGAGTTTCTGCCTGATGCGCAGATTGATTGGTAGCCACTGGAGATTTTTGAGGAGGGGAGTAACATGCCCAGAGCGTTTCTGGACAAAGATAATCTGGGCAGCAGCATGAAGTATGGAATGTCCAGCCTCCACCATCCCGCTGCATGTGATGATAATAATAATAATAATGATGGCATTTGTTAAGCGCTTACTATGTGCAAAGCACTGTTCTAAGCGCTGGCGGGGGATACAAGGTGATGAAGTTGTCCCACATGGGGCTCACAGTCTTAATCCCCATTTTACAGATGAGGTAGCTGAGGCTCAGAGAAGTTAAGTGACTTGCCCAAGGTCACACAACAGACATGTGGTGGAACCGGAATTCAAACCCATGACCTCTGACTCCAA
Source organism: Tachyglossus aculeatus (assembly GCF_015852505.1). Classification (NCBI taxonomy): domain Eukaryota; kingdom Metazoa; phylum Chordata; class Mammalia; order Monotremata; family Tachyglossidae; genus Tachyglossus; species Tachyglossus aculeatus. The sequence goes on along the minus strand of NC_052083.1, from coordinate 40,669,395 downwards.
AGCCCGGGCTCTTTCCACTGAGCCACGCTACTTCTCTAGGCAGGTATCCTCGCTCTAACTGTCCTGCCTGTCCCCCAACATCGAGAATGGGACAGAGGGGTGATAATGGGGACCCCCCACCACCACCCCCACATCAGGCTCAGGGGACTGCTACTGGATACTGGGTCTGATCAAGGTCGAGATCTCCGCTGGCTGGGCCCGACAAAAGGCCGGAGGTCCGTTTCATCTAGGGGAGCCCCTCTCCCACCCCCCTTAGCAGCCAGGCCTACCTGGACCAGTTCAGAAAAGGGGTGGCAGAGCAGGGGAGGTGACCTGACAGAAGAAGAGTTTGGCTCCTCTAGACTGTGAGCTCAAAGACAGGGAACGTGTCTGTTACATCTTCTCCCGAGCGCTCGATACAGTGCTCTGCTCACAGTAAGCGCTCAATAAGTACGATCGAGTGACCGACTCCTCCGGGCCGAGGCCGGATCCCATCAGGGAAGGGAAGCGGAGCCGCTGGGGCCGCCGCAGGCCCCGCTGACCGATACCCAACGGGGACCGGGCACTGTTCACGAACACTCAAGCCGTCGCCTGGGGCTAGCCCTCATCCATGGAGAGGCAGCATGGCTCAGTGGAAAGAGCAGGGGCTTTGGAGTCAGAGTTCATGGGTTCAAATCCTGGCTCTGCCAACTGTCAGCTGTGTGACTTTGGGCAAGTCACTTCACTTCTCTGTACCTCAGTCACCTCATCTGTAAAATGGGGATGAAGACTGTGAGCCCCCCGTGGGACAACCTGATCACCTTGTAACCTCTGCAGCGCTTAGAAGAATAAATGTCATCATTATTATTATCCTGGGGCAAGACGGAGAGCAGGTGGCTGCCACCTCATGAGTGCCAGCAGCAGCGTGGTCTGGCTGGATACAGTCCAGGCCTGGAAGACAGGAGGACCTGGGTTCTAATCCCAGCTCCGCCACTCGTCTGCTGGGTGACCTTAGGCAGGTTCGCTTCACTTCTCTGGGCCTCAGTTACCTCGCTTGCAAAATGGAGATTCAGACTGTGAGCCCCAGGTGGGACATGAGCCGTGACCAACCTTGTATCTACCCTAGCGCTCAGAACAGCACCTGGCACCTAGTAAATGTTTACCATAAAAAATTAAATAAAATCAAATAAAACGAAGGGTGGCAGACACCAGAAAGGTGCGTGACGAGCAGGGTGTCATCATCCACACCCACTTTGGCAGCCTGAAATCAGCCCCTCCCCGGGGAACAGAGGAACCCCCACCCCCAGGCTCAGAGCCCCAAGGATCGTCCTCCAGATAGAGAGCGATGGCTTTGTCGCCGAGGGATCCGGGGCCTGTTCCAACGGGCAACAATTCTAAACCCACCCTCTCTCCCAGGGATCACCGGTGTGCCAAGGTCAGCCCCTCAGCCCCAAACTGCATGGAAACCCCCAATTCCCAAGGCCACCTCCCTCCAACCCCTGCAGCCCCAGCCTGAGCCAGCCCTGCTCAGGGCCCACTTTGTGGCGAGCGATTCTCCCTGCTGCTCTCCGACGACCGGAGCGACTGCCCTGCCGGCAGAAATTATAAATGGAAACGGGGGAAGAGGAAAGAACACGGGACTCAGTGTCAGGAGATCTGGGTTAATTAACTGTGCTATTTGTTTGGCGCTTACTGGGCGTCAAGCCCTGTTCTAAGCGCTGGGAAAGATACAGGATGATCAGGACAGAGAGTCCCTTTCCCATACAGGGTTCACAATCTAAGTAAGAGGGAGAGAACAGGTACTGAATCCCCATTTTACGTAGGAGGGAACTGAGGCCCAGATCATTTAAGTGACTTGCCCAAGGTCACACAGCGAGCACGTAGCCGAGCCGGGAGTAAAATCCAGTTGGCCTGACTTCCAAGCCCGAGCTCTTTCCACCAAGTCACACTGCTCCTAAGCTCAGCTCTGACCCGGGCCAGCTGCGTCCCTTCACCTCTCTGGGCCTCAGTTTCCTCATTTGCAAAATGTGGATAAGACTGTGAAGCCCAGGTGGGCCAGGGACTGTGCCTGAACTGATCATTTCGTTGCTAACCCAGTTCTTAGCTCCCAGTTAACGCCTAAAAATGGCCGTAATTCCTTGGAAGGCAAAAAAAGCTGACTGTGGGCAGGGAACCCATCTATCAACTCTGTTATCTGCACTCTCCCAAGCTCTTAGTACAGCGCTCTGCACATGGTAAGCGCTCAGTAAATCATCATCAACCGTATTTATTGAGCGCTTACTATGTGCAGAGCACTGTACTAAGCGCTTGGGAAGTACAAATTGGCAACATATAGAGACAGTCCCTACCCAACAGTGGGCTCACAGTCTAAAAGATAAATAATATCGGGATTGACTGAAATGCCGAGTGCTAAATGCATTTCTGTCCTGAGAAAGCGGTCCGGGCAACCCAGGTCCGGACCACCCGGTATCCCGAGGAGGAGGAGCAGGAGGAGAAGGGACGTGAAACCGCTCGGTCCCAGTACAACCTACTGCCGTGTCATTTCTACGAGAGGCGGAATGGTAAGTCGTCGGGACCCGCTGGTGGGAAACGCACGCTGCTGACCTCGCTGCCCTTGGGAGAGGAGGTCCCCAAGGGCCGAGCCGTCCCTTCCTCCCCGGGGCTGCTGGGCGGGGGGCCGAGTTTCCCGGATTTACCCCGGTGAACGGACTACGGCGCTTTCCGGAGCGCTTACGGCGGGGTCGGAAACGCCGCCACGAGAGCCAACCAACCCGAACCGGAGCGAGGAGTTCAGGCCTAGACAGCAACCGCGCAAAATGCACTCAACAGCTGTGACACGGCTGTATCTCAGAACAGTCAAAAATAAAACACTGCAAAAAAAGAAATATACAGTCAATCAGCGGTACTGGGGTGCTTACTGTGTGCAGCACACTCTATGAAGTGCTTGGGAAGCAGTGTGGCTCAGTGGAAAGAGTGCGGGCTTTGGAGTCAGAGGTCATGGGTTCAAATCCCGGCTCGCCAATTGTCAGCTGTGTGACTCTGGGCAAGTCACTTAGCTTCTCTGTGCCTCAGTTACCTCATCTGGAAAATGGGGATTGACTGTGAGCCCCACGGGGGACAACCTGATCACCTTGTAACCTCACCAGTGCTTAGAACAGTGCTTTGCACATAGTAAGCGCTTAATAAATGCCACCATTATTATTATTATTATTATTATTTGACTTCTCTGTGCCTCAGTTCCCTCATCTGTAAAATGGGGATTAAGACTGTGAGCCCCCCCGTGGGACAACCTGATCACCTTGTAACCTCCCCAGTGCTTAGAACAGTGCCTTGCACATAGTAAGCACTTAATAAATGCCATTATTATTATTATTATTATTGGGAGAGTCCAACAGAGTAGAGTCGGTAGAGACGTTCCCTGCCCACAACGAGCTTCCGCTGTAATAGTCATAACAATAATTATTAAGGTTCTTGGTAAGTACTTACTATGTGCCAAGCACTGTTCTGAGCACTGGGGTAAATACAAGTTCATCAGGTTGGACACAGTCCCTGCCCCCCAAGGGGTTTATAGTCATCCCCCATTTAACAGATGAGGTAACTGAGGCCCAGAGAAGTGAAGCGACTCGTCCAAGGTCACATAGCAGACTTATGGCGGAGCTGGAATTAGAACCCAGGACTTCCTGACTCCCAAGCCTGTGCTCTAGCCATTAAGCCACCCGGCTTCTCTGGGCTAAGTGTTACGCTGTACTGAGTGCTTGGAAGAGTACACCCCTCTCCCTGCCCCACAGCGCTTGTGTATATGTGTACATAGCGATAATTCTATTTACTGCTTGTTTCGATGTCTGTCTGCCCCCTTCTAGACCATGAGCTCACCGTCTCTCTTTGTTGCTGAATTGTACTTTCCAAGCGCTTAGTACAGTGCTCTGCGTGCAGTAAGCGCTCAATAAATACAGTTGAATGAATGAATGAATGAACTGAAAGCACATCTGATAAGAACCAGGAGTCTACGGAGGTATATGGAGTTTGTGTGCATATATGTGTGTGTGCGTGATTTCCAGCTAGATTTATATGCATATATGTTTGTACATATTTGTTACTCTATTTATTTTACTTGTACATATCTATTCTATTTATTTTATTTTGTTAGTATGTTTGGTTTTGTTCTCTGTCTCCCCCTTTTACACTGTGAGCCCACTGCTGGGTAGGGACTGTCTCTATATGTTGCCAACTTGGACTTCCCAAGCGCTTAGTACAGTGCTCTGCACACAGTAAGCGCTCAATAAATACAATTGATGATGATCTCTTCCAAGAGGCCTTCCCTGATTAAGCCCTCATTTCCTTTTCTTCTACTCCCTTCCGTGTCACCCTGACTTGCTCCCTTTATTTATCCCCGTCCCAAGCCCAGAGCACTTACATACTTATCTGTAATTTATTTATGTTGATGCCTGTCTCCCTCTCTAAACTGTAAGGTCACTGTGGGCAGAGAATGTGTCTGTTGTACTCTCCCAAGTGTTTAGAATAGTGCTCTGCACACAGTGAACCCTCAATAAATACAACTGAATGACATAGTAAACGCTTAAGAGAAATCATAAAAAAGGTAAAAAAAACCCCAAAAAACCAACTGCTTGGCTATCGCGTGACCCAGGCCAAGACCTCCGACTCCCAATCCCACCCGCCTGCTGCCTGGAGGTCTTCTCGTGTGTGCAAAGACACTCTGTGGGTGGTGAAATGAAGCGTTTTAAAACATTTTATTTAACTAGGGAAAAGGGTCAGTTTGGGATCTGTTTTCTTTGTACTGAAAATGAAATATGGATTCACGAGGTCTACAGAACTGCAGTTGCTTTTTTTTTTTTGACCCCACCATGTCCCCTTCCCTCCCCCTTCCACCAAAATGCCCACTGTGGTGGGTTTAGGGGAAGGACAAAACAGCCAGAAACAGGGGCTATTGTTTGGGGCTATGCCATGAGGGGTGAGGATGTGGGTTCTAATCCTGCTCTGCCACTTAATAATAATAATAATAATGATGGCATTTATTAAGCACTTACTATGTGCAAAGCACTGTTCTAAGCGCTGGGGAGGTTACAAGGCGATCAGATTGCCCCACGGGGGGCTCACAGTCTTAATCCCCATTTTACAGATGAGGGAACTGAAGCACGGAGAAGTTAAGTGACTTGTCCAACGTCACACAGCCGACAATGTTCAGAGCCGGAATTTGAACCCATGACCTCCGACTCCAAAGCCCGGGCTCTTTCCACTGAGCCACGCTGCTTCACTTGTCTGCTGTGTGGCCTTGGGCAAGTCACTTCCCTTCACTGTGTCTCGGTTTCCTCATCTGTAAAATTCCCATCCTCTGTCCTACTTGGACTGTGAGCCCCAAGTGGGACAGAGACTGGGTGTGACCCCATTATCTTGACTCCATCGCAGGGCTCAGGATAGCGCTTGGCACAGAGGAAGCACGTTCCAAATACCACAATCACCACTATTGTTATAGTTATTATCATCACAGGTTTCTGACTCAGGAACCGTCAAGGGCCTGTCACTCGGAGGACAGGCTCACCTGAAATCCTGAAGACGGCTGGCCACCGTGGGTGGCAAAGACCGTGGCCACTACCAAGGCAACTCTCCCAAGTACTCCGTACAGTGCTCTGCACATTGTAAGCGCTCAATAAATACGACTGACTGATTGATACAGCTCCACAGCCACCTGTGGAGTTTGTAAGGACATCTCGAGTGCCCATCTCCTCGGGCTGCCCCTCCGCCTGCCAACTCCCTCGCCGCCCACCCTGCCCCAGCAGCCGCGTGCGGGCGGCCCCGTGCCAACCACTAGCAGGGCCCGGCCGCTCCCGCGTAGGGACCCTCGGTCCCGAAGCCTCGGCAGCTGAGCCGAGGCGCGTCTGCCCCCCACCCCCAGGAAGCCCACCCGATCGTGTTCGGTTTCCCCATCTACTGTTCAAGGCCTTTTAAATAAAGGCCCTGGACTCGGCCTCTGGCTGACACGGATGCTAAACCCGTCTTGCAAACAGCCACTTGCCTGATGCGGTCAAGTCATTTCGGCCAGCGGTAAAGAGTTTTGAGCTATCTGATCGCCAGAGAGGAGGACAGACCGGCAAAGTCCCGGGTTTGAACGGAAGGCCCCTCGGAAAGAAATCCCGGGCTCCTGTGACTTTAAGTGACATCGTTTCTATAGCAACGGGACTGATGTCACAAACCCAGAGCTGGGATTGCAACAGGAGGCTGAACAAAAGGCAAAAATTCCTCATCTGAAATTAGGAGGGTCGGGACTAGATATAATGGAGTGAAAAATCAGATGGCCGGGCCCAGAACGTTCCTTCTGTGATGGGTGGGGGGTGACGTCCTTTTCGCAAGGTTATTTTCACGTACTCTCCCGAGGCCTCAGTACAGTGCTCTGCACACGGTAAGCGCTCAATTAATACGACTGTTTGGCTGATTGATGGATCTCTTGCCATCTCCCCAGCAAGGGAGAGCAACAGACCATCAGGTGGGAGCAAAGAGGGAGAGGAAACTCCTCCCAGGGACTCTCCGAAGGGGTTCCGGGTCAACACAGATCCAGCCGACAGTCTCAGAAAGGAGAGGAGTGGGGCACTGGAAGCACTGTGTCCCGCAGTGGGGCGATGCCCTCGGAAGAGCACGGCCTGACGGTCAGAGAACCTGGGTTCGAGGGAAGGGGAGGGGGGCCGTTTCGGGCAGACCTCAGGCTGCAGGAGTCCAGTTTCTGAAGAAGGTCAAAACCCTTAATTAGGGCATAGTAGACCATCAGGCCCTGTGGGCTGAAATTCCCTGAAATTCCTGGCCTTTGCTCCTTGTTCTCAGAGATATCCAGCCAAACTTTTAAAAACAGCAAGTTTCGGAAAAATCTCCCCGCCTCCCGTGAACAGGCAGCTTTAATAATAATAAATAATAATAATAATAGTATTTTTTTTAGCACTTACTATGTGCCAAACACTGTTCTAAGCACTGGGGTAGATGCAAGGTAATCAGGTTGTCCCATCTGAGGCTCCCGGTCGCAATCCCCAATCCTGGCTTTGCCAGGGTTACGGAGCTACAGCAATGAGAAAACCGGTTGTACGATAAGCACTGGAGGGCCATTAACTGGTCATCGCCACACTGTATGAAGAAACCCATTTTACAAAGGCTACACGCCTCATTAAATTACAAGTCCAAACACCTACAACCAAGGGGTGGCTATGAACCGTGTCAGCCCCACGGTCAGTCGGCTGACTTCTGGTCCCTGTCCGTCTGTACGTCTGTCTTGTCTCGCCTCTACCTCAAAACGAGTAGGACGCCGGTCACCTCGGGACCGGCCACCACCCGTTGGGCTTTGGAGCCCTGGGGGGTTCGCACCAAGCGGCTTACGGTGCCTCGGTTTCCTCACCTGTAAAATGCAGATCAGATACCTGCTCTCCCTTCCCCTTAAGCCTGGGTACCAACCATGAACCTCGCGTGTAAGAGAGACTGTGTCCGATAAGACAATCTTGCATCTACCCTGGCGCTTAGTATATTGGTGCTTGGCACAGAGCAAGCACTTACAAAAAGCAAAACTATTACGATTATTATTAGAATAACCTGTCTGTACTTGTAAAACCATTCTCACCTGTCTGACCGTCACATCTGCTCTGCCACACTGACCAGCTCCTGCTAGGGGGTTTCTCCTTTAATTATAAAATGGGCACTGATTCTTCCTGCGGCATTTAATTTTTTTTTAATATCTGCTAAATACCCAAACTATTACAATTTCCTTCTCCAAAGCCCCCTCCTAATTTGTGACGGCCTAATGAATCCGGGGAACTTTTTTTAAAAAATCCCGCGTGCCATCTATCAAAAAACCCAGTTTAAAAAGAATCTCCTGCGAAATTTATTTCTTAAATTAGGGAACGATCCACATGGTCTTCTGATTGGCTGACAGATCCTGGCCAGCAGAATTTTGACAGTGCTGAAGAATGTTTTCCCGGCTTGTCGCTTTGCTTGACTTCCCCGAAAATGACCTACCCCTATCCACATCCCTAGCTCTGTCTCAATTCATCTTTCTTCACTGTTCCCAAACCGATCTCTGACTTCACTATTAACAAGCACAAAGGCAAAAATACAGGCCTATAAATTAAGCGAGGGCCTTCCCAAATTCAAAACCAAGCTGAAAACCACAAAGCCTTTCCATACTTGTGCTCGCTCATGTCCAACACTGCCTCGCAAAGCCGCTTCATATCCTTTTGCCCATTAAACATTACCCATCTGTTAGGCGTTCGATCTACTTGCCGGAAAGATACGTTAACTCACGGTTCCCCCTGGGTAATCTTCAGCGGCTCTTGGTCAGGTAGTTCTTTCCTAACCCAAAAAAGTTTTAATCTCTCTGAAACTTAGCGTCCTCATCTGCGAGATGGGGCTAATGTACCCATTTCCCCCCCCCCTCAGTGACTGGGAGTCCCGTGAGTGACAGGAAATGTGTCTGATCCGCTTCAGTTCTATCTCACCCGATGCTCGACGCAGAGGAAGGACTTAATACTAAAATTCTCATTTCAAATATATGGCTGAGAACAGACCCTTTAAAGGGTGCCTGCAGAATGATTCGCCCAGTTTTCCTTTTAAACCATTTAAGTAGTCAGTTTACACTGACGGCAAGACACTGACCTAGTTAAAGTTATTGGAAAATCCTACCACGGTCATTTGAGCAAACGCAACAGCCCCGAGCAGGATGGAGGAAAACGTTTTCCATAGAAAACAGCCACCCTTCTACTTCAGTGCTTAGTACAGTGTTCTCTACACAGTAAGCACTCAATAAATACCATGGATTGATTGAGTCAGAACCACTGAAAGGACAAGGGGGACTAGGAACTTACCTAGTTTACTGATCTGGTTGACCTGGGTATTTTCCCCACCTTCAGCTCCACCACAGTTATAAACCAGTCTATAAATTATTTATTTCTGTTAATGTCATACGAGACTGTAAGCTTGTTGTGGGCAGGGTACACATCTGCCAACTCTCTTGTACTGTACTGACCCAAGTGCTTAGCACGGTAGTCCTCACCCAGTAGGCACTCAACAAATACCACCGACTGACTGGCTGACTAGGGTGCAAGCTTCTTGAGGGCAGCAACTGCAGGTCTACCAACTCGAATGTGCAGTACTCTCCCAAGCGCTTAGTTCAGGGCTCTGCATACAGTTAGTGCTTAATAAGTACCCCTGATTAATGTTGGCCACTAGCACAATGCTCTACTCGACGCCTGCCACTGGTTACTCTTTCATGAAAAACTGCAAAGTTGCGAGCCAAGTCCTGGGCCGGACGGAACGGTAAGGCTGAGGCAGAGGCCGAGAAGCGGAGCAGCCTCACACCTTGACTGCCGCCTCGGCCACTGCATGACCATTTCTTCGAATGGCAGCGTGGCCTAGTGGATAGAGCTCGGGCCTGAGAGTCAGAGACCTGGATTCTAATCCCCGCTCTGCCACTTGTCTGCTGCGTGATCTTGGGCAACTCACTTCACTTTCTCTGGGCCTCAGTCACCTCATCTGCAAAACGGGGATCGAAACCGTGAGCCCACATGGGACAGGGACTGTCCCACCATTTCGCTTGTATCCACCCCAGCACTTACTACGGTGCCTGGCACACACTAAGCACTTAACGAAAACCACAATTATTATTATTATTCTTATCCAAATGGAAACTGGGAGAAAAACCAAAGATTCAACGCTTTCTCACAATCGCTCCCAAGGTGTCAACTACCAGCTCTACGGGGATTTTCCCAAACCAACCTCTCCAGCCCTGACCTCTCTCCTTCTCCCCCTTTTAGACTGTGAGCCCACTGTTGGGTAGGGACTGTCTCTATGTGATGCCAATTTGTACTTCCCAAGCGCTTAGTACAGTGCTCTGCACATAGTAAGCGCTCAATAAATATGATTGATTGATTGATTGATTGATTTGCAGCCTCGCATTTCTTCTTGCCCTGTCCCCTGGGCGTCTCGACTTGGGTCTCTCTCAGCCCCTTAAACTTTGGTCCAAAACAGAACTCATCTTCCCACCCAAACCCCATCCTCCCCATCTTTCCCATCACTGTGGACAACATCGCAATCCTCCTTGAATCGCAAGCCCACAACTGTGGTATTATCTTCTATTCACCTCTTTCATTTAACCGGCACATTCAGTCTGCCACCAAATCCTGTGGGTTCACAATCTCCTGAGATTCTGTCCTTTCCTCTCCAACCAAACTGCTGACACGCTGTTCCGAGCACTTATCCTATCCTGCCTTCTTCTTTTTTAATAGCATTTGTTGAGCACTTACAACGTTCCAGGCACTGTACTAAGCATTGGGGTGATATAATACATATCTATTCTATTTATTTATTTTATTTTGTTAGTATGTTTGGTTTTGTTCTCTGTCTCCCCCTTTTAGACTGTTAGCCCACTGTTGGGTAGGGACTGTCTCTATATGTTGCCAATTTGTACTTCCCAAGCGCTTAGTACAGTGCTCTGCACATAGTAAGCGCTCAATAAATACGACTGATGATGATGATATAAGCTAGTCAGGTTGAACATAGTTCATGTCCCACATGAGGCTCACAGTCTTAATCCCCATTTTACAGATGGGGTAGCTGAGGCACAGAGAAGGGACTTGCCCAAGGTCACATAACGGACAGGTGTCGGAGCTGGGATTAGAACCCGATGTTCTGGGTTACCTTGTGTCTCCCCCAGTGCTTAGAACAGTGCTTGGCACATAGTAAGCGCTTAACAAATACCAAAATTATTATTATTATTATTATTATTCTGACTCCAATACCCAGCCAAGAGCCCCGCAACGCGTGATGCAACACGTGTCATAGACCATAAATGTGGTTAAAACAAATACTGATATGAGAACGCAAATACAGTTATGAAACTCTCCATTTAAAAGGCATTAAAAACCACTGCTAAACAGCGCTTCCTCACTGACTTCCTTGCCTCCCGTCTCGCCCCTCTCTAGTCCGTAATACGCTCTGCTGCCCGGATCGTTTACCTAACGAAACAAAAAACCACTCGGTCCACCTCTCCCCAACTCCTCCCAACCTCCAGTGGTTGCCCATCCGTCTCAGGATCAAACAGAAACTCCTGGCCATCAGCTCTGAGGCCCTCGTTGGGCTCTCTCTCCCCGTCCCCCCGACCTAGCCCATCTCCTATTACAACCCCAACCGCACACTTGGCTTCTCTAACCCCGGCCTCCTCTCAATTCCTTCCCCTCTCACAGTTCCCCATCTTCAAACCCTACTAAAATCAGACCTCCTCCAAGAGATCCTTAAGCCCTAACTACGGTGCTCTGCACAGAACAAGCGCTCAATAAGTACGACTGAGTGAAATACAACTGAATGAAGAGTTGACTTCTCTGACTGGGCTCTCAATTCCCCTATTAATAATATTAATGATAATAATTAGGGCATCTGTTAAGCACTTACTATGTGCCAGGCACTGTACTAAGTGCCGGGGTGGATGCAAACAAATCGAGTCAGACACGGTCCCTCAATCGATACTCAATCGTACCAACCGGTTGACTGGTGGGGCCGGGGAAGGAAAGTCCTGGCTCTCACCTGTTCTCCCTCCTACTTTGAGCGGGAGTCCAGCACGCGCCAGAGATGGTGTCCGACCTGATTATCTTCTATTTGCCCCAGCGATTGACACACAGTAAGGGCTTAACGGATACCTCTATTATTGGTATTATTATTATCATCACGCACTGAAGATCTAGAAATCCAGACGGAGCCTTTTGCCATTCTGGAAAGAGTGGGTGGGGAGGGCTTTGTGGAGTTTATAGGCGCTACAATCTACTTCGTGTTAGAACAACTAAGCAACCACACTGGGGTTAAAAGAAAATGGGGAATTCACCAAAAGAGAGAGAAATGTGTATTTTGAACAGTTGAAGTTTTCAAAGGCAAGGAAAGGACATCCCGGAGGGAGTTCAATAGGGAGGGAAGAAGAATTAGCAGCGTGGTTCAGCGGCAAGAGCCCGGGCTTGGGAGTCGGAGGTCGTGGGTTCTAATCCCGGCTCCGCCGCTTGTCTGCTGTGTGACCCTGGGCAAGTCACTTCACTTCTCTGGGCCTCAGTGACCTCATCTGTAAAATGGGGATGAAGACTGTGAGCCCCACGTGGGACAACCTGATTACCTTGTATTTACCTCGGGGCTTAGAAGAGTGCTTTGCACATAGTAAGCGCTTAACAAACACCATCATTTATCTTATTTGATTTGACCACGGCCCAGGGTTGCGGCGGCTGGCCACCTGCCTTCTCGTTCGGTTCTGCTCCGTTCCGATTACCCGTCTTTAAGAACGGCTGCCAGGTAATCCCGACCAGCTCTAGGCCCCAAGATACCGTGCCAGCTGGTCATCCCACAGTGTCCCTGCTCTTTGCTCTTCGTGTCCGGGAAGTTATATACAATTCAGACGCCTCATTCAAGGCAAATATCCGCAACAGGCTCCGCCACTTGTCTGTGAGTGATAGTGGGCAAACCACCTAATTTCTCTGTGCCTCAGGGACCTCATCTGTAAAATGGGGCTTACAAGTGTAAGCCCTATGTGGGTCAGGGACTCTGTCCAACCCAATTATATTTTAGTATCCCAGCACTTGAGAACACTGCCTGGCACAAAGTGAGCACTTACGTACCATTTAAAAAAAATAAAAATAAATAACTTTATAAACATTTCATCTTTGATTTTTTGCCAGCTAGTATAGGTACATATTAGCCAAATAATGAGCCTTCAGTCCTATTTAAAAAATAAATAAATAAACTTTTGAGAATTTTTTTCAGGTCGAGGGTGGATTTATTTTTATCTTATTTTTTTGTCTCCATTTAAATCGCAAAACCAAAAAAAAAAAAAGCAGCTTTCTTTTGGAGGGGGGAAGGGAAGGGAGCGCACAAAACCTAATAACTGCTGTGTTCAAGCTATTTTTTTCTGTCTGGAAGGCCTCAAGTTACCTCTCAACCCACCACTACTTTAACGTACAAAGACTTTTAAGACAGCACACTTGCCAGGTAATGCTACTAGCCAAACCATTAACCACTCAATACTCGGTTCAACAAAGGAAATGCCGGCAGAAGGGGCTTGGAAAAGCAAGCCCGAGCGATTGGCGGTGGGGAACTACCTAATCGGCAGCACCAAAATTCAAGATAGGGAAACTCTCCTGTGTGGTCAGTGCAGACTTCCTAGTGCCGAGCTGCTCTCTGAGGAGACCGTTTGGACTCCCGGCAACGTGGGTGCCCTCGCGGCGTGATGTACTGGACCGAACACGGGCCTGGGTTCTAATCCCAGCTCCACCACTTGGCTGCTGGGTGACCTTGGGCAAATCACTTCACTTCTCTGAGCCTATTTCCTCAACCCCCAAATGGGGATTCAATTTCTGTTCTCCCTAGACTGTGAGCCCCAGGTGGAACGGGGACCGTGTCCGACCTCATCGATCAACGGTATTTATGGAGCGCTTACTGTGTGCCCAGCACGGTACTAACTGCTTAGGAGGGTACGATACGATGGAGTTGGTAGGCACATCCCCTGCCCACGAGCGATTAACTCGTGTCTACCCCAGAGCTTAGAACAGTGACTGACAAGTGGTAAGCGCTTAACAAATATCATTTTAAAAAAGTCCCAGGAATCAAAAGGTTGATGGCCGGAACTGTGAACTTTCCTCTGATCTGATTAGCCATTGGCCAGTTATCACAGGATGGGACTCTGCATTTGAACTTGTTAGCACGTTACTGGATCGGACTTTGAAGTGCCTCGGTGAATGGGGAGATAGGTTTAATAGTGGTAAGCGGCACGCTCAGATTCTGGCCGGCGTGAAATAAACTCAAGGAAAATATCCTGCTCATAACAATAATAATAATGGCATTTGTTAAGCTCTTACTCTGTGCCAAGCATTGTTCTAAGCGCCGGGGTAGATTCAGGGTAATCAAGTTGTCCCACCTGGGGCTCACAGACTTAATCCCCATTTTCCAGATGAGGTAACTGAGGCACAGAGAAGTGAAGTGACTTGGTCAAAGTCACATGGCTGACAAGTGGCGGAGTCGGGATTTGAACCCATGACCTCTGAACTCCCAAGCCCGGGCTCTTGCCACTGAGCCACGCTACTTCCCAAGCCCGATACATACTGGCTGGAAACTATACTCATTAAGGTATATGAGTGGCCTTTAAAGCGCAAAAGATTGGAGGAGCCAGAAAATCTCAATATACGGTCACATCTCAACTTTATAGACATGAATTAGCAAGACTACAGAAAAACTAAGCCCAGGTTTCACCATGGTCTTTTGCGATAGGACATCCTCGAATGACAATCTGCTGTGGTTCAAAATGGTTAATGTTTGTTCATCACGATGCAGTTTCATCAGTAAGTAGCAAGCAAGGGAAGCTTGTGTCTTTTAACCTCATGCCCAAATGAGAGTGTACCTCCTATATTACACGTTTTTTCAACCAGTATCGTTTGCAACATTTTGCCAGGTTACTTTGTCAGTAAGTACAAACCACAGGCCTACTAAGAGGCACAAATCTGTCCATGTTAATCAGATCTGGAAATTTGAAAGGTGCTGCCTCTTGAGAGAAAATGTTTCCATCAGCATTTCATCAAATGTACAAGACGCCCAGAGGACTTTTTTTTTTAAATCTCACTCTCTTTGATGCACAAAGGTAACAATAATAACGATGGTATTTGTGAAGCGTTTACCATGTACCAAGCACTGTTCTAAGCACTGGGGGAGGGGTACAAGATAATCAGGTTGTCCCACGGGGGGCTCACAGTCTTCATTCCCCTTTTACAGATGAGGTCACCGAGGCACAGAGAAGTGACTTGCCCAAAGTCACACAGCTGACAAGGGGGGAGCCGGGATTAGAACCCACGACCTCTGACTCCCAAGCCCGGGTTCTTGCCACTAGGCTAGGCTGCTGCTCATGTACCGTGCTGTATTTTAGGCAGTGATGACGATCAATCCAAGGTACTTATTGAGCACCTGCCGTGTGCAGAGCACTGTGCCAAGCGTTTGGGAGAGTACGATACCATGGCATCGGCAGACCCGTTCCCCGTCCACTAGAAGTTTACGGTCTGCAGGGGAAGATTGTAAATAAGCTAAAATTAAAGTGAATTACAGCTGTGTACATAAGTGCTACGGTACCGAAAGGGGGGTGAGTAACAAATGCTTAAAGAGTACAGATCCAGGTGCGAGAGCGACGCAGAAGGGAGAGGGAGAAGTGGGAAAGAGGACTTGGGCAACAACTCTTGAAGTGGATGGGACCACCAATATTATAGGGCTTTAAGCGGACCGACTGAAATGCCTAACTCTGTATTTCTCTAACGCTACTATTTATAACTGTGATATCACTATGTGCCAAACACTCTACCAAGCGCTGAGACACAAAATAAATCAGGTCATAGTCCCTGTGGGACACTGGGCTCACAGTCTAAGGAGGGAGAAAAGGTACTGAATCCTTATTCTCCAGCTGAGGAAAGTCAGGCGGATCACAAAGCTAGAAGCTGGGAAGAGTCATAAAAATAAAAGTCTCGAAAACGAGGCCTAATTGTTAAACCCTGAAGGATCTTACAGAAGAATCTTTAGACCGTCACCGTCCTCGGGGATTACCGTCCGAATGGTCACAAAAGACCACGGCACTACCCAGGGCCCAACTGAGAATTTCTCAACCTGATGGGCCCTGCCGGCCCCGGTGCCGCTTTTCATTTTCTTTTATTTTCCAGAGCTCAAAAAGGAAATAAACGAGGAAGAGACGTTCCACCGACAACACAAACACCTGCCTCAAAACCTCAGGACTCTGGGGGCTGAACTGCAGCACTGAAATGCCAGCTTGCAAATTCACTCACCTTACCCTCAACCGAGCGTGCGAACGTAAGCGCGGAATCAAAATGAGTATTATATCCTCCACGGTGTTTAGCACAATCGAGGGGACGGGAGGAGCCAAGCCCTGAGCGAACAAGTCGGCTCTGTCCTCACACCAAAGGGAATCTAGTTTCCCTGTTTAACTCTTTTAAAACGATGAATGTGGATAAGTCCGTGACCCATTTCCAGAGGATCGGCACCCGCGATTCCGAGTCCGGAGGAGGCGACGCGAACAACTGACGTTCTTCTAGACCCGAGTCGGGTACCCGGGCCGTTATCATCAACGGAGCAACGTGACGCTCCTTCCTGTTCCCTGCCGGCCGAGGGAACGGTATCGTATTACAAGGTGCATCTTGTGCCGAGGGAATTAGCCCGAGCTAAAAATGCAATGGAAAATACTTGAACGGAAAAGCCCGACAGAGGCTTAGCACCTTGACAAGAGTTCAAAACAAAAATCAAGCGCGCCCGGGTAACCTTCCTCCCTCGGACAGCGCCCGCTAGGACCGATCACATACGAGGTCACCGGGCCTCCTCCTCCGTCTTTTCACGGTCATCTCAATTTACCTCCAAAATGCGAACTCTTCATTTCCACACGCGATACAGGGTCCTCACGTGACCGAAACCCCACAATCCGTCGCCGTGGAAATCACCGGCGTCATTTGAAGTTTACAGTTTTGTCGGAAAACGCCATTTTTGGATCCTGCCAAATGAGCTTTTTAAAGCTCATTTAAAAAAAAAAAAAATCAAAGTAACTAACCTTGGCCGGTCAAACGAAAAATGTCTTTCCGGGGAATGGCGCCAAAACGCAAACCGACTCGGGCGCCCAACGGCCCATCGAAGGATGACGGAAGGAAGGCGGGAGACCCGTCATCCCGAGGCCCGGGAGACCTCCTCTTGCCCCGGGACTCCACGGTACACAAAATGCGATTTCACACCCAGATGTTTGGGGATGTCTCCATCCTCGACTCTCCGCTTGGGTGAGGACCACGCGAGGAACGACACGGTCGTTCAACCTTTCCACCCTCTTCGTGAAATCCTGCCTATGATCCGGACGGGGAGGGAGACCCGAAGCAAAAAATCCTTCGGTCCTTTCCCTCCTACGCCACGCTCAATAAACATGTGTTGAAAACTCAGTAGGCCGTCCCTCGTCCTCCTAACGCAGCTCTAGGCACTTTGAATACACACTGACCTCGCCCGACATAAAGCCAAATTTTCCAACATCAAAATCCACACATTCACTCATTCATTCATTCATTCATTCCAATCGTATTTATTAAGCGCTTACTGTGTGCAGAGCACTGTACTAAGCACTTGGGAAGTACAAGTCAGCAACAGAAAGAGACGGTCCCTACCCAATAATGGGCTCACAGGCTGGAAGGGAGTGACAGACAACAAAACAGAACATGTAGACGGGTGTCAAAATCGTCAGAACAAATAGAATTTAAGCTACATGCACATCATTAACAAAATAAATAGAATAGTAAATGTGTCCAATATAAAGAGTAATAAATGGAAAGAGTACGGGCTCGGGAGTCGGCGGTCATGGGTTCGAATCCCCCTCTGCCACTTGTCTGCTGTGTGACTTTGGGCAAGTCACTTCGCTTCTCTGGGCCTCAGTTCCCTCATCTGGAAAATGGGGATGAAGACTGTGAGCCCCCCGTGGGACAACCTGATCACCTTGTATCCCCCCCAGTGCGTAGAACAGTGCTTTGCACAGAGTAAGCGCTTAACAAATACCATCGTTATTATTATATATACAAGTGATGTGGAGAGGGGAAGGAGGTAAACCTGACCACATGTTTTGTTTTGTCGTCTGTCTCCCCCTTCTAGACTGTGAGCCCGTTGTTGGGTAGGGACCGTCTACCTATGTCGCCGACTTGTACTTCCCAAGCGCTTAGTACGGTGCTCTGCTCACAGTAAGTGCTCAATCAATATGACTGACTGACTGACTGACTGAATGAATGAATGAATGAATGAAAGGTAGGGCGGGAGGGATGGGAAGGAGGAGAGGAAAAAGGGGGCTCCTCCTCCATGACATTTTGGTTTGTTTTTTTGTTTTTTTTGTTTTTTTCATTGAAGCACCAGCAGAATTCCTGACCCTTGCAGAACCGGGAATCTAGTTATTCCCCCACGGTACCCGCTGCCAGGCCGGTTAGGTGGATGACGGACTGGGCCCTCCGCTTGGCGGCCTTTACTGAGCGCTTACTAGGGGCCGAGCTGAGCTGTGCTAAGCGCTCGGGAGAGCCCGGCGCAACCCATTCCTCGTCCCGGAGGAGGGTGCGGGCTCCCTGGAGGCCAGGGCCGCGTCTGCCGCCTCTAGGGCCCTTGGCAGGCGATCATTCATTCAATCGTATTTATCGAGCGCTTACTGTGTGCAGAGCACTGTACTAAGCGCTTGGGAAGTCCAAGTTGGCAACATATAGAGATGGCACCTACCCAACAGTGGGCTCACAGTCTAGAAGGGGGAGACAGAGAACAAAACATAAACGAGATGTATACGTATGTAGATGAGAAACGATACATATGCATATATGTTTGTACATATTTATTACTCTATTTATTGATTTATTTTACTTGGACATATCTATTCTATTTATTTTATTTTGTTGATATGTTTGGTTTTGTTCTCTGTCTCCCCCTTCTAGATTGTGAGCCCGCTGTTGGGTAGGGACCGTCTCTCTACGCTCAGAGAATACGATTCAGTATTCAGAATGCACTCAGTAAATACAATTGATTGATTGATTGATTGATTGAGAGAGGGTAGAGGAGAGAAGAGAGAGGGGAGCAGGGAGAAGGGAGCGGAGAGACGGGAGATGAGAAATGAGATGTATATGAATGTAGATGAGAAACGATATATATGTATCTATGTTTGTACATATTTATTACTCTATTTATTTTACTTGTCCATACCTATTCTATTTATTTTATTTTGTTAGTATGTTTGGTTTTGTCCTCTGTCTCCCCCTTCTAGGCTGTGAGCCCACTGTTGGGTTGGGACCGTCTCTAGATGTTGCCAACATGGACTTCCCAAGCGCTTAGTCCAGTGCTCTGCACACAGTCAGCGCTCAATCAATACGATTGATTGATTGATTGATGAGAGAGGGGAGCGGGGAGAGGAGAGAGGGGAGCGGAGAGAGGGGAGATGAGAAACGAGATGCATATGTATGTAGATGAGAAACGTATATATGTATATATGTTTGCACATATTCATTACTCTACTTATTTATTTATTTCGCTTGTGCATATCTATTCTATTTATTTTATTTTGTTAACATGTTTTGTTTTGTTGTCTGCCTTCCCCTTCTAGACTGTGAGCCCACTGCTGGGTAGGGACCGTCTCTGTATGTTGCCCACTTGGACTTCCCAAGCGCTTAGCCCAGTGCTCTGCACACAGTAGGCGCCCAGTAAATACGATTGATTGAGAGAGGGGAGCGGGGAGAGGAAAGGGGAGCGGAGAGAGGGGAGATGAGAAACGAGATGCATATGTATGTAGATGAGAAACGATATATATGTATATATGTTTGCACATATTCATTACTCTACTTATTTATTTATTTTGCTTGTACATATCTATTCTGTTTATTTTGTTAACATGTTTTGTTTTGTTGTCTGCCTCCCCCTTCTAGACTGTGAGCCCACTGCTGGGTAGGGACCGTCTCTGTATGTTGCCCACTTGGACTTCCCAAGCGCTTAGCCCAGTGCTCTGCACACAGTAGGCGCCCAGTAAATACGATTGATTGAGAGAGGGGAGCGGGGAGAGGAAAAGGGAGCGGAGAGAGGGGAGATGAGAAACGAGATGCATATGTATGTAGATGAGAAACGATATATATGTATATATGTTTGCACATATTCATTACTCTACTTATTTATTTATTTTGCTTGTACATATCTATTCTATTTATTTTGTTAACATGTTTTGTTTTGTTGTCTGCCTCCCCCTTCTAGACTGTGAGCCCACTGCTGGGTAGGGCCCGTCTCTCTAGGTCGCCCGCTTGGACTTCCCAAGCGCTTAGCCCAGTGCTCTGCGCACAGTAGGCGCTCAGTAAATACGATCGATTGATTGATTTAGGGGAGATGAGAAACGAGATGTATATGTATGCAGATGAGAAACGATATATACGTATATATGTCTGTACATATTTATTACTCTATTTATTTATTTTACTTGTACATATCTATTCTGTTTTATTTTGTTAGTATGTTTGGTTTTGTTGTCCGCCTCCCCCTTCTAGACTGTGAGCCCGCTGTTGGGTAGGGACCGTCTCTCAGGGTTGCCAACTTGGACTTCCCAAGCGCTTAGTGCAGCGCTCTGCACACAGTAGGCGCTCGATCAATACGATTGATTGATTGATTGATTGAGAGAGGAGAGAGGGGATCGAGGGGAGAGGGGAGGAGAAGGCCGGACCGACCCCCGGGCCCCGGGCCCCGGGCCCCGGGCCCCGGGCCGCGCGCGCGCGCGCGCTCACCTCAGGCAGCCGCCGCTCTGCATGGCCGGGAGCCCGCCGGGACCGACAACGGGAACAACGGGAACAACAACGGGAACAACGGGAACAACGGGAAGACCGCCGCCGCTCGGCTCCGGGGGGCTCCGTGCCCGTGTCCGCCCGGGGCAGGCTAAGGCTCCCGGGGAAGAAGGAGCCCCGGCCTCCTCCTCCTCCTCACGGGGCCGCTCCACAGCGACCCCCGGCGGCCGGACGGACGGACGGCCGCGCGCACGCGCGTAGACAGGCCGCACGGAGGACGAGACGGGCCGCGCGCGCACGCGCGTAGACAGGCCCCACGGAGGACGAGACGGGCCGCGCGCGCATGCGCGCTATTGCGGCGGGCCTGAGGAAGCCCGGGCCGGGGGGACGGGGGGGGAGGGAGGGGGCGCGACCGGAAGGGCGGGGGACTGAAGGGAGTGGGCGGGGCTAACCGATGGGGGCGGGGCTGGGACTGACCGGAAGGGGCGGGGCTAGGGGAAAGGGGCGGGGTTCATTCACTCACACTCATTCATTCGTTCATTCAATCGTATTGCGCGAGCGCTGACTGTTCGTTCCTTCAGTCATCATTCATTCAATCGTATGGATTGATTCATTCATTCATTCAATCGTATTGTCGGAGCGCTTACTGCGTGCGGAGCGCTGGACTGTTTATTATTCATTTATTCATTCAATCGCATTGATTGAGCGCTTATTGTGCGCAGAGTGCTGGACTGTTTATTCATTCATTCGTTCGTATTGATGGATTCATTCATTCATTCAATCATATTGATTGAGTGCTTACTGTGTGCAGATCGCTGGACTATTCATTCATTCATTCATTCAATCGTATTGATGGAGCACTTACTGTATGCAGAGCACTGGACTGTTCATTCATTCATTCGATCGTATTGATGGAGCACTTGCTGTGTGCAGAGTGCTGGACTGTTCATTCATTCATTCAATCGTATTGATGGAGCACTTAGGGTGTGCAGAGCGCTGGACTGTTCATTCATTCAATCAATAGTATTGATGGAGCACTTACTGTGTGCAGAGCGCTGGACTGTTCATTCATTCATTCGATCGTATTCATGGAGCGCTTACTGTGTGCAGAGCACTGAACTATTCATTCATTCAATCGTACTGATGGAGCACTTACTGTGTGCAGAGCGCTGGACTGTTCATTCATTCATTCGATCGTATTGATGGAGCGCTTACTGTGTGCAGAGCGCTGGACTATTCATTCATTCATTCAATCATATTGATGGAGCGCTTACTGTGTGCAGAGCACTGGACTGTTCATTCATTCATTCATTCATTCATTCAATCAATCGTATTTATTGAGCACTTACAGTGTGCAGAGCACTGTACGAAGCGCTTGGGAAGTCCAAGTCGGCAACATAGAGAGACGGTCCCGACCCAACAGTGGGCTCACCGTCTAGAAGGGGGAGACAGACGACAAAACAAAACATTAACAAAATAAAATAAATAGAATAAATATGTTCAAGTAAAATGAATAAATAAATAGAGTAATAAATACGTACAAACATATATACATATATACAGGTGCTGTGGGGAAGGGAAGGAGGTATATTTTGAGCACTTACTGTTCGTTCATTCATTCAATCGTATTGATTGAGGGCTGACTGTGCATTCATACTGATTGAGTGCTGACTGTTCGTTCATTCATATTCATTCAATCGTATTGATTGAGCGCTGACTGTTCATTCAATCATTCAATCGTATTGATTGAGCGCTGACTGTGTGCAGAGCACTAGACTAAGTGCTTGGGGAGTACAGAGAAGCAGCATGGCTCAGTGGAAAGAGCCCGGGCTCTGGAGTCAGAGGTCATGGGTTCGAATCCCGGCTCCGCCACATGTCTGCTGAGTGACCTTGGGCAAGTCACTTAACTTCTCTGAGCCTCAGTTACCTCATCTGTAAAATGGGGACTAAGACTGTGAGCCCCACGTGGGACAACCCGATCACCTTGTATCCCCCCCAGCGCTTAGATCCTATAGAGACGGTCCCTACCCAACAGCGGGCTCACAGTCTAGAAGGGGGAGATAGACAACAAAACAAAACATGTGGACGGCCTTCAAGTCATCAGAATAAATAGAAATAAAGCTAGATGCACAACGTGGACAAAATAAATCAGTGAGTACGTACAAGTAAAATAAATAGAGTAATAAATCTGTACAAACATTCATTCATTCATTCAATCGTATTGATTGAGTGCTTGCTCTGTGCAGAGTACTGGACTAAGCGCTTGGGAAATCCAGTTGGCAACTTATAGAGATGGTCCCTGCCCAACAGCGGGCTCACAGTCTAGAAGGGGGAGACAAACAACAAAACAACACATATTAACAAAACAAAATTAATAGAATAAATATATACATGTAAAATACAGTAATAAATATGTACAAACATATATACATATACATAGATATATACACACATATACATATATATGTGGGCGGGACTCGGTGGAAAGGGCGGGGCTTGGCAGAAGGGGTGGGGCTTGGAGGGAGTGTGCGGGGCTTGGCAGAAGGGCGGGGCTTGGTGGAAGGGTGGGACTTTGGAGGGATTGGGCGGGGCTTTGGTGGAAGGGGCGGGGCTTGGAAGGAATGGGCGGGGCTGGGGCGGAGGGGCGTGGTTTTGATGGTAGGGGCGGGGCTCTTGGAGGGTGTGGGCGTGGCTTGGAGGGGTGCGTGGGGTTTGGTGGAAGGGGCGTGGCTTGAAGGGGAGGGCGTGGCTTGGAGGAGGGGCGGGGCTTGGAGGAAGTGGAGCTTGTCGGAAAGGGTGGGGCTTTGGCGGAGGGGCGTGGCTTGGACGGCGTGGGCGGGGCTTGGATGAGTGGGCGGGACTTGCATGGAAGGGGCGGAGCTTGGAGGGAGCGGTGCTTGGCGGAAGGGGTGAGGCTTTTGGAGGGGGGGGGTCTTGGTGGAAGGGGCGGGGCTTGGAGGTGGTGGGCGGGGATTGGATGGAAGGGGCGGGGCTTTTGTATGGAGTGGCGGGGCTTGGAGGAATGGGTGGTGCTTGTGGGCGTGGCCTGCCTGAAGGGGGCGGGGCGAGGCCTCCCTCCAAAACTGGTCCCTGTGTGCTTCCAGCCCGTCCATCATCATCATCATCATCATCTCCATCTCCTCCTCCTCCTCCTCTTCCTCCTCCCCCTCCTCCTCTTCCCCTCTGTCCTTCTCCCCTTCTCCGTGGCAGCCCGCCCCCTCCGCTCCTCTGCCGCCGCTCACCTCCTCCCCGTTAGGCCTCGTTCTCGCCCGTCCCGCCGTCGCCCCCCGGCCCTCGTCCTCCCCCGGGCCCGGAATGCCCTCAATCCCTCTGCCCATCCGCCAAGCTGGCTCTCTCCCTCCCTTCAGGGCCCTACTGAGAGCTCACCTCCTCCAGGAGGCCTTCCCACACTCAGCCCCCTCCTTCCTCTCCCCCTCCCCCCCCCCGCCTTCCCTCCTTCCCCTCCCCACAGCACCTGAATATATGGATATATGTTTGTACGGATTTATTATTCTATTTATTTATTTATTTTATTTGTACATATTTATTCTATTTATTTTATTTTGTTAATATGTTTTGTTTTGTCGTCTGTCTCCCCCTTCTAGACTGTGAGCCTGCTGTTGGGTAGGGACCGTCTCTATACGTGGCCAACTTGGCCTTCCCAAGCGCTTAAAGCGCTTAATACAGTGCTCTGCACACAGTAAGCACTCAGTAAATACGATTGAATGAACGAACGAATGAATGAATGAGCCCTCTTTTTCCTCTCCCCATCTCCCGCGCCCTACCTCCTTCCCCTCCCCACAGCACTTGTATATATATTTGTACAGATTGATTACTCTAATTTACCTGTACATACTTACTATTCTATTTATTGTGTTAATTCATTCAATCGTATTTATTGAGCGCTTACTGTGTGCAGAGCACTGGACTAAATGCTTAATAATGGCTTTTGTTAAGCGCTCACTATGTGCCAAGCACTGTTCTAAGCGCTAGGGGTATACAAGGTAAGCAGGTTGCCCCACGTGGGGCTTCCACAGTCTTAATCCTCATTTTCCAGATGAGGGAACTGAGGCCCAGAGAAGCGAAGTGACTTGCCCAAAGTCACCCAGCTGACAATCAATCAATAGTATTTATTGAGCGCTTACTGTGTGCAGAGCACTGTACTAAGCGCTTGGGAAGTACAAGTTGGCAACATATAGAGACAGTCCCTACCCAACAGTGGGCTCACATGGCGGAGTCAGGATTAGAACCCATGACCTCTGACTCCCAAGCCCGGGCTCTTTCCTCTGAGCCACGCTGCTTCCCCGCGTGCGTATAGCTTTAATGATGTGCATATAGCTTTAATTCTATTTGTTCTAACGATTTTGACACACGCCTACATGTTTTGTTTTGTTGTCTGTCTCCCCCTTCTAGACTGTGAGCCCGTCGTTGGGTAGGGACCGTCTCTCTATGTTGCCGACTTGGACTTCCCAGGGGCTTAGTCCAGTGCTCTGCACACAGTAAGCGCTCAATAGTGCTCTGCACACAGTAAGCACTCAATAAATACGATTGATGATGATGAATAAACACTATTGAATGAAGGAATCTAGTCAGCACCAAGAATAGTCTACGCTGGGGCCGTGGAAAGATGTTTGTAGCCTGTGCACACGGATGCCCGCCACCTACTCACACACCCGCCCATGAAGATGCACACTGATAGGTGACCTTGGCCAAGTCACTTCCCTTCTCTGGGCTTCAGTTTACCTCATCTGTAAAATGGGGATTAGAGACTGAGAGCCCCACACGGCGCTGGGACTGGGTCCGACCCGATTTGCTTGAATTCATTCATTCATCATTTCTTCGGTCATATTTATTGAGCGCTTACTGTGTTCAGAGCACTGTATTAAGCGCTTGGGTGAATACAGTATAACAATAACACATTTCCTGCCCACGAAACGAAGCTTGTATCCTCTCCAGTGCCTGGCACGTAGTAAGCACTTAACGAATACCACAATTATTATTACTATTATTAATCGAGTGAGCCTTAGCGCTTGCCCCAGCACCTCCTCACTCGTCGCTTTCCCTGCCCCAGCGGGACCAGGCCTGAGAAGGACGAAAAAGCGAGAGCGGCAGTGAGAAAGCCGGCAGGCCTGGGATCAACTTCTCACGCTCGGGGCCGAGTCTCTCGATGGGAGAGTCGTCATCTCGTCCTCGTCTTCGTCATCTTTGTCACCATCGTTGTGCGCAGAGCCCCACGCCAAGGGCTTTGGGAAAAAACAACAGACGCGAAACACGCGGTCCTGCCTTACTCTCTGCTGGGGGAGCTAGGCAGAGACACATTTTTATAAATAGTGGGAGTAGGAGGGAGAACAAGGAGAGGATATAATAGATAGTAGCAGGGAAATGTCAGCATGAAATAGCTGAATAAATCATTGCGTGGCAAAGCGAATCGGCTTAAGAGCTCTGGGCAGCTGCTGCTGATTGACACGTGTACAGCAATGTGCGTGCATATACCGTGTGTGTACGGAGTAAGGGTAGGTGGGGGTGGGGGGCTGCATGAATGTAGGGGTGAATGTCTGCCCATATAGTCACATAAGGGTACGGGTGGTATGTACCTGCAGAGAAGCAGCGTGGCTCAGTGGAAAAAGCCCGGGCTTTGGAGTCAGAGGTCACGGGTTCAAATCCCAGCTCCACCACAAGTCTGCTGTGTGACCTTGGGCAAGTCACTTAACTTCTCTGAGCCTCAGTTACCTCATCTGTAAAAAGGGGGATTAAGACTGTGAGCCATACGTGGGACAACTTGATCACAATGTATCCCCGCCCCCGGGGCTTAGAACAGTGCTTTGCACCTAGTAAGCGCTTAACAAATGCCATCATCATCATCATTCACTTCTCTGAGCCTCAGTTTCCTCAACTGTAAAATGGGGATTAAGACTGTGAGCCCCACATGGGACAGCCTTGTATCCCCCCAGCGCTTAGAACGTTGCTTGGCACCTAGTAAGCGCTCAACAAATACCACAACTATTCCATGTGCGTAGGTGAGTTGTGTCGATGTGTGTCTGTTTTTTTTAATGGTAATTGTTAAGTGCTTACTATACGCCAGGCACCGTACTGAGCATTGGGGTAGACACAAGCTGGACACGGGTTGGACGTAGTCCATGTCTCACATAGGGTTTACAGTCTTACTCCCCATTTTACAGATGAGGTAACTGAGGCACACTGCAGTGAGTGTCCTTATGGGGGTGAGAGGGGGTGGGTAGGTGGCGTGTATCGGTGGGCACGGGATTAAGACCTGCGCGGGCACATTCTGGGGCCCTCTCCAACAGCACTGCCCATCACTTCAGTTGAATGTCCACCCATCCATCTCCCCCTCGCCCTCTCCTACCTGCTCTCCTCCAACCGAGCACGCACCTTCTAATGCCAACCTTCTTCTCACTGTACCTCTGTCTCTCCCCTCCTTCAAAGCCTTATTGAAGGCACCTCTCCTCCACGAGGCCTTCCCCCACTAAGCCTTCCCTTCCTCTTCTCCCACTCCCTTCTGCATCACCCTGACTTGCTCCCTTTATTCCTCCCCCCTCCCAGCCCCACAGCACTTACATACCAAGCTGTAATTTTATTTATTTACATTAACGTCTGCCTCCTCTAGCCTACGAGCTCACTGTGGGCAGGGGAAACGTCTGTGATATCGTCCTATCGTACTTTCCCAAGTGCTCCCCACACAGTAAGCGCTTAATAAATACAATCGACTGCCTGACATCTCCCTCTACCACGGCCAAGCAGCTTTTCACTTGGCGCTGGCCCATCCTTCCCATTTTGAGCTTTTCCTGCGGCGAGGGGAGCGGGCCCGGAGCCGGGGCTCGCCCGTCTGCCCGCCCCACCCTGGGACCGCGGGGCTGCGGCTCAGGCTGCATCATGAACTGGAAGAGTTGAGTCTCGACTTGTTGCGCCAATTACATCACGATTGTCCCCCAGGCACGGCAGCCATATGGGGGTCAAGCCTGCGTCCGCACTGCTCTCCCACAACTAGCCCGGTGGCCCCGAATAGTGGTCCGGGGTCACGGCGAATCGTTGCCAATGATAGAGATCCTCACGGTGGGGGGCTGCACCTGATTTGAGTGCATTCTCTCTACCGGTGTTGCTTTGGACCTCGGGCGGTGCCAAGAACCTGCGGGTCATTCTCTGGCCTACGGTCAGCTGGGGTTGCACCCCTCACGCTCTCCCCGATCCTAGGCAGTCACGTTCCCACTAGGGCAGGAAATGCAACGAGCGAGTACGCGGGCAAGGATGTAGGGCCCACCCCACACTCACATTTTTCCCACACGGGCACCGTGGCTCAGCCTGAGGTCGCCCTGGTAGCCCCGTTAGCCAACTCATTCTAGCCTCGTCCGTCCCCTTGGTGGTCCATTGGTCCTCCCAGACCGGGGGAGGAGGGCTCCTTTCCCCGCTGAGGCTCAGGTGGAGGGAGGGAAGCGGGATTGGGAGGTCCAGCAAGATACAGACCAGAAGCAGGTTCCCCCTGGTTCAGACACGGTAATAGAGGGAGCAGAGGGCAGAAAGGGGGCACAAGGAGCGGAATCACCAGAGGCGCTGCCCGACGGCCATCATGGGCCTGGGGGACCCTTACTGGCGGACTTGAGAAAACACAAGAGGGAAGGTTTCCTTGTTCTGTTATTTTATTTCAGAATTAAGCCCAGGGGAATCACAGAAAAAAAGACACGGAAAAACCCCAAATGAGTCTCCAAAATAAACGGAGGAGTCTGGACGGCGGGCCAGGAGAGCCCCGGCTGGCCCCGGGTTGGAGGCACCGTGGCCGCGAACCTTGGTTGCCGTCCTAGCCGAAAGGCTCCAAAGCGAAGCCGCTAGCAGTTGGCAAGTCAGCCGCCCCCAACATCCACCCCGAGGACGTCCACTGGGCCTTAGTGGCGGTTAGACTTACCCCCCTCACAGTAACTGGAGGGAAACCCAGTCTCCCCCTTTTAGACTGTGAGCCCACCGTTGGGTAGGGACTGTCTCTATATGTTGCCGACTTGCACTTCCCAAGCGCTTAGTACAGTGCTCTGCACACAGTAAGCGCTCAATAAATACAATTGATTGATTGATTGATTGATTAACCCTCAGCACCCACTGAAGAGGGGCGATGGAAATCCCGCTTGGCACCAGAGATCACTCCAAAACGTTCGCCCGGATGGGCGCGCGTCAGACCGGGCCTGAAGCCACCCGATGGACGACAGCCAACGAAGGGGACAGGGGGTCCATTCGGAGCCGACTGACTCCAGCTCGCTCTGAAGGATTTTTCGCCCCCGGGGGTCGGAAAAACACCCCTCGACTCCAGCTCCCGGGAAAAGGAATCTTGCAAATGGAAAAATCTTTTGGCAGAATGCCCGATCCCCCAGGTAGAAATCCTCCAAGCCTGACCGGCTGGGATCCGGGGAAGGTCGGGAGATTGGTGACTCGTTCCCTGCATCGAGAGCGAGGCGGACGCGGTTACACCGGCCCGACGTCCGCCACCTGGCCTTCGGAAGACGAGCCAAAGGGAGGGGACTGTCGGGGAGTGAGGGGGACCGGCACCCGCAAATCCCAGGGAACGGCCCCAAGACTCCGATCCCTCGTCAGCCCGGAGCTGACTGGCACCACATCTAACAGACGTACACTGCAAAGGTACAAGAGAGGTGTATTTTGCAAAAACGACAGGTCACGCAAATTGAAACCGAGTCTTGAATGTTAAAAATGTCTTGAATTGAAGTACAGACAAGACACTCACTGTTCACTATTTCTTCTGCGCACTACTGGGAAAAGACTTTAAAAGTAACCAGCTTAAAAGATTTGTTTTATTTCTACTTCTGAGGAAAAGAGAAAGGTTAAATAGAACTGCTACCCAATGTGCTCTCCACTGTAAACAGACAGCCACACACACACACACACACACACACACACAGCCACACTCATCCCCCCACATACACACACAGACACACACACACACACAGACCCTCAAGCTGCACCAACAACTTCGTATTTTGACCAAAAGAGCAGATGCTAGGAGTAAGTGCAAAATGCAAAATCAACTGACAGAAAAATGCTGAACAAGCAGCATTATTAATATACAAAATATTTATATTACGGAACTATTAACAGGTGACGCTCTCCGCTTGGGTCAAACTTTGGAACCACACAGCCGATTTCGTAAATCTAGTCCATGCCGGCTTCCAAGAGCCATCGCAGATTTCAGTTCGCCTCGTTCTTGGACGCCTCGTCGAAGTTTTCTACGAGATCTGAAAGAGGAAGACAGTGAAGGCGCTGCTCAACCGACCAACTTACCGAGTGTTCAAAGCGTGCACGGCACTGCACGAAACGCTCAGGAGAGCCCGCGACGGGTACAGGGCCTGAGCCTGGCCTCAGGGAGCTCGCAATCCCACCAGGACGAAGTCTCCAGCTTGGAACAAAAAGGCGAGCACCCCTGTTGTGATCAGCGGGAGTCCCCTCACAGACCAAGCTCCAAAGTACCGCCCCGGGAAGGGACCCACCGGCGCCCGGGCCTCTCCGGCCATGTCACCAGGACCCTGCCGGCGTCCACCCTGGGTCACTCGGAGGGAGGGCGGGGAAATAAGGTCCAACTGCCCGCTGACCAAACTGCTGAAACTCCCGCGAGACGCTCCCTAGCTCGTGCGGAGGAACGGCGTTTCTCAGGTCCCGACAGCCACCCCGCGGAACGGGTCCGCCGACGGGATAAACCCGGCTCCGGGTCACCAGGCCCACGCAGGGAAGGACCGACGACAGCATGGGGGTTAGGGACGGTTCCCCGCAATGGCGAGCACCATTTTCTGAGGGAGGATTCTTTATGGTAGCGGCAGAGGCAGCATTTTATTAAGCCCTTACTATGTGCGAAGCATCGGGAAGATGTAGTTGGAGAGGCTAAAAAACAACGGGCAGGGGGTTGGGGGATCGTGCTTCCCACACGAAGCTGCAAGGAAGTTCACTTAGGCACTCTCAGCTTATCTACCCGACAGAAGAAGCAGGGCCTCAGCTGCCCAGTGACTCACATCACCCAATTCCCCGCACGCAAACGACTCCGGAGCCCGGGAGATGGTACCAGCTCCTCCACCCACCTGGAACGTCATCATCCTCCTCATCGATGTCTTCGGGTTTTGGTGCTTTGCTATCCAAGACTGTGGGGGAAAAAAAAAAATGATCGCGTGCAAGAGAAAGCCACCCTGCTCTATCCCTCATCCCCGTCAGGGCCTTTCAGACGCGGCAACCTGAGTTCAAGTAGAGACGGGCCGGTCTCGGCGAGAATGACAAATCCCTAACAATCTGTAGATTTTGTTTTTGACCGACCGGATATCTGCTTTTGTGGACTGCGAGAGAGTCCTTACTTTTTTTTCCCCACCGTTTACCCAGATTTTAAACTTCTGGATCGTGTCATTTCTCCCCACTCCGGCCCCGGAGATAGAGTCTGAAGCGGACGACAGCCCGCGGGGTCCGGTGCTCGCGGGCCGGGAGGAAGGCCGCAGGTCCCATCTCCAGAGCTCCCTTAGGCCCTGAAGCCGAGGGATGAACCGAGTCTGTTTTAATCACCTGTATTTATTGAGCTCGTATGGAGTGCAGAGCACTGCACTAGGCGCCCCCGACCCTCCCATCCAGTTGAGTGGACCGGACCGGGAGGATGGACAGGACCGGACCGGGAGAACGGACGGAGGCCTACCTTGTCGGGGGAACTGCTCGGCCAGCTTCCGAAGGCTCGTCAAGCTGTCGGCACCGAGCTGGCTCAGGATGCCCGGGAGCATTTCCGTGATGGGTTTGGCCTCTGCGTGACCCGTGATGGCGAAAGTGTTGGCGGACAGGGAGGCCTGCACCTTGGGGTTGTTGAAGTGGATGACCGTCCCGTCGTCCTTGATCATGTTCACCTGCGCAAGCCCGGACCAGACCCGCGTTTCAGGCCCACTCGGATGCCGGCGGCACCGCAAGCCGGGAGGGCCTCGCCAGGCCAGCGGGGGGGCAAAAGCACATGGGAAGGCTGCGATTCCACGCCAGGAAAACAGACGCGCAACTGCTGTGGAGGGGGAGTCCCTCCCGGAGACAACCCAGGAAAATCACTGATGCCAACGCTTCGACGCTCCCTAGCCCGGCCGGGGACCCCATATCCCGGGTTCTGGCCCAAGGCCCAGGGCTCCACTGCCCTGGCCGCACCAGACTCGGACGACAAGCTGTCCACCCCCAGCCAGCCTGACATGGGCAATGATGATGATAATTTTTTTTAAAAAATAATGGTCTTTGTTAATAATAATAATAATAATAATAATAATAATAATAATAATGGCATTTATTAAGCGCTTACTATGTGCAGAGCACTGTTCTAAGCGCTGGGGAGGTTACAAGGTGATCAGGTTGTCCCATGTGGGGCTCACAGTCATAATCCCCATTTTACAGATGAGGTAACTGAGGCTCAGAGAAGTTAAGTGACTTGCCCAAGGTCACACAGCAGATGTGGCAGAGTCGGGATTCGAACCCATGACCTCTGACTCCAAAGCCCGTGCTCTTTCCACTGAGCCACGCCGCTTAGTACGTGCCAAACACTGTTTTAAGCACCGGGGTAGATATAAGTTAATCAGATCGGACACAGTCCCTGCCCCGCTTTTATCCCCATTTTACAGATGAGGGAACTGGGGCCCAGGGAAGTGAAGTGACTTGCCAAAGGTCACCCAGCAGACATGTGGCAGGCTAGAATTAGAACCCAGGCCTGCGCTCTATCCAGTAACCTAGCTACGCTGCTTCTCACAGGGGACAGACCAAATGATTCGGGAGAGGACGGGGCACTCTCTGTCCCGGCTGGGAAGAGAGTGAGTGAGAGAGTGGGGGGAGGCCCGCACCACGTACAAAGTGAGGCGGAAGGGAGCCGGGAAGACAGCAGAAATGCCTCACCATCCGCTTTAAGGCTCTCAATCATTCTCTTCCCCGACCCCACTGCCTCACTCGTCTCCCTCACCATCATCATCATCAATCGTATTTATTGAGCGCTTACTATGTACAGAGCACTGTATTAAGCGCTTGGGAAGTACAGATTGGCAACATACAGAGACAGCCCCTACCCAACAGTGGGCTCACAGTCTAAAAGGGGGAGACATAGAACGAAACCAAACATACTAACAAAATAAAATAAGTAGAATAGATATGTACAAATAAAATAAATAGAGTAATGAATACGTACAAACATATATACATCTATACAGGTGCTGTGGGGAAGGGAAGGAGGTAAGATGGGGGGATGGAGAGGGGGACGAGGGGGAGAGGAAGGAAGGGGCTCAGTCTGGGAAGGCCTCCTGGAGGAGGTGAGCTCTCAGCAGGGCTCACCATCGACTCCTAGCTCCTGCTCTCTCCCCGGCTTCACGTCCGATAGACCAGCGCTCCCCATCTTCAAAGCCCTACTAAAAATCCTGCCTCCTTGGGTAACACGAGACCCTCCGAAGGCCACAGAAGCTGTGCTCCCGGCCAGGCCCTGGGGTCTCACCGAGGGAAAGCCGGCACGCGCGGGACCCCGACTCGGCCAGCCGTCTCCGGCCCTCCCGCTGGCATCCACGGCCCAACGCGGCCAGGTCGGAAGGCAAGTCACAACCGACGTAAGCGACTCGTCCGCCCCTCGCCGAGCCCGTTCCAGAAGCAAACGACGTTTTTCAGGAGAATCTGGGTTCTAAGCCCAGCTCAGCCGCTTGCCTGCTGCGGGATCTTGGGCAAGTCACTTCACCTCTCCGGGGCTCAGCTACCTCATCTGTAAAATGGGGATTAAGACTGGGAGCTCCACGGGGAGCAGGGACTGTGCCCAGCCTGATTATCTTGTACCTGTGCCAGTGCTTAGTACAGTGCCTGGCCCACAGCAAGGGTGTAACAAATTCCACAGTTATTACTATTACTTTTAGAAGCCAGAGTGGCAGTAGCCTCCACTCAAACCCAAGGTCCGAAAAGCGCCTCAACTGAGAGCAGGTGTGCTTGGTTATAGAGCTGCTCAAGGCGTGGGGTGGGACAAAGTGGAGTTAACGACCGGGTCGACGGGGACCGACCACCTTCCAGTGCCCGCCCGCTCCCGTCCCTCTTCCCTCGGTGACCGACAAGTAAACACCTATGTGTCACCGGCAGACCCGGCTGCAATACGACAGCAAGCAGGCGGTTTAGCCCAAGATCCCACGCGCAGGCAGAAGGTTCTGGAATGGATGCAGAGAAGAGCAAAACTGCAGGGCCCAGATCACTGCTCTGAGTCCTAGGGGCATTCGCGGTTGTTTCCTTTTTTCCTTCTCTCTCTCTGTCTCTCTCTCTCTCTCTCGCCCCCCCCCCCCCCCCCCCCAACTCCAGACACATTCAGGCTTCACAACCCCAGGGCTCACAGGCCTGACTTTACCCTTCCGGGGAAGGCTTGAATTTGCTCGGAAATCAATCAATCAACCGTAGTTATTGAGCGCTTACTGTGTGCAGAGCACTGGACTAAGCGATTGGGAAGTGCAAGTTGGCAACATTCCCTACCCAACAGTGGGCTCACAGTCTAAAAAGGGGGAGACAGAGAACAAAACCAAACATACTAACAAAATAAAATAAATAGAATAGATATGTACAGGTAAAATAAATAAGAGTAATAAATATGTACAAACATATATACATATATACAGGTGCTGTGGGGAAGGGAAGGAGGTAAGACGGGGGAGATGGAGAGGGGGACGAGGGGGAGAGGAAAGAAGGGGCTCAGTCAAAAAATATGGAACGCTTCACGACTTTGCGTGTCATCCTTGCGCAGGGGCCATGCTAATCTACTCTGTATCGTTCCAATTTTAGTATATGTGCTGCCGAGGCTCATCATCATCGTCATCATCATCAATCGTATTTATTGAGCGCTTACTATGTGCAGAGCACTGTACTAAGCGCTTGGGAAGTACAAATTGGCAACATATAGAGACAGTCCCTACCCAACAGTGGGCTCACAGTCTAAAAGGGGGAGACAGAGAACAAAACCAAACATACTAACAAAATAAAATAAATAGAATAGATATGGACAAGTAAAATAAATAAATAAAAAGAGTAATAAATATGTACAAACATATATACATATATACAGGTGCTGTGGGGAAGGGAAGGAGGTAAGATGGGGGGATGGAGGGGGGACGAGGGGGAGAGGAAAGAAGGGGCTCAGTCTAAAAATATGGAACGCTTCACGAACTTGCGTGTCATTCTTGCGCAGGGGCCATGCTAATCTACTCTGTATCGTTCCAATTTTAGTATATGTGCTGCCGAGGCTCATCAGAGTCTCGCTTCCAAGAGGAACTGGAAGACAAGAGCCGAGATAGTGATTCGGGTGGCTGAAGGAATTTCCAAGCGGGAACTCAGAGTAAAAGAACATCTCCAAAGGGCCAGTATCAGGGTTTGATACCCGCTGCCTCCCAGGAAGTACATTCAGTGCCAGGGAAAAGGAGGGCGTGGAGATGACAAGGCCAGTGCTATCTACCATCTTTTCCCTTGTTCCCGGGCAGACCTTGCCCCGTCTCCCTCCCGCCTCTTAACCCGTGCCACGTCTCTGCCACTGCTCCTACCCTCCTTTCACACTGTTCTGTTTCCTTCAAGGCCAATCAATCAATCAGTCGTATTAGCTGAGCGCTTATCGGGCGCAGAACCCCGAACTAAGTGCTTGGGAGAATCCGACAGAACGATACAGCAGAGTTGGTAGACACATTCCCTGCCTACGACGAGCTTCGAGTCCGGAGGAACAATCGTGCCATCGCTTAGGATCCCACTTGCCTGCTTTGCTTGTTTTATGGTACTTGTTAAGTGCTTACTATGTGCGACACACTGTTCGAAGAGTTGGGGTGGGTACAGGCCAATCAGGACAGACACAGTCCCTTGTCTCCCAAGGGACTCACAGTCTAAATGGGAGGGAGAGCAGGTACTGAATCCCCATTTTACAGTTGAGGAAACTGAGGCACAGAAAAGTTAAGTGACTTGCCCGAGGTCACATAGCTTGTGACTGATGGAGCAACTGGCGGAGCCAGGATTAGAACCCAGGCCCTCTGACTCCCAGGCCAACAAATGGGACCAGGAAAAGGAAAGCCAAGAGTGATTTCTGGGGAATTTAATTGGAGATGTCACTTCTTGTGAAAGAATGTAAACTCCTGAGATTGAAAGCGCCTCACGAATGTTCACAACCAGAGGCTAAGATCTTTTGTGAGACCCAGTCCTGGAATTTGGAAAAGGTTCATGAAGGGCAATCCAATCCCCTACATACTTGACACCGGCCTCTTAAAGGAGGAGTTAAAGTTACCTCATCCCTGGGGAAGAGGCAGAATGGAGATCTTCTGAGAAAAGCCTAAGTGAGAAGTGCTTATTTTGAAAATTGAAACAGAAACCAAGGGTTGTTTTAAAAGTAGGCGCCAACGGCCCACCAGAGACAACTCTGTCCTGTTTCCAGCTGATATGCCAAAGCCTCCCCACCTTTAAAGCCCGGGGCTTTTGCTAATCCACCCTCTCCCCCCACGCCCCCCAACCTTTATTACCCTACTGCCACTAATCACTTTGGTCTCATCTAAGCACTGGCTTTCTCACAACCTCCACATGTACTATTTTTTAAGCAATCAATGGTGCTTACTGTGTGCAGAGCACTGTGGAGAGCTTTTGGGAGAGAGCTATAGAATAAGCAGACGAGCACTAAGTCACGTTCGTATTCCCTCTCCCTTCTTCCTCCTTTCTGGAACCTTGTTTAAGTGTCTCCCCGGCAAGACTGAAAGCTCCTTGAGGGCAGGGATCAGGTCCCGCTTCTGCCCTGGACCCAGTTGGCGCTCAGTTAACAGGACTAATGATGACCCCCTGCACGAGGAAGCCCTCAGATGAGCCCCGGGATCCCCTCAACCTTAGATCGACGACAAGCCCGGGCCCAAGAACCCGAGTCTTTGAACAGAAAGCGCAGACCACGACAGGTCGATCAACTCTACTGGAATAAAAAGACGGAGAGCCCGTACCTCTTCAATACCGGCGATGTTATTCACGGCCAGCTTTTTGAGAGAACTCTGAAGTTTTTTGTCATCCGCCGTAGCCGTCCTATGCACCACCTTCTTCTTTCTGCGCGCGGTCCCCTGGAAACGGGCAGAGCGAGAAGGGTCACTGGGCAGGCCGGGCAGGCCGGGGACGCGACGCCTGCTTCCCCGGGCCCCCTCCAAATCCCCCAACTCTCTTCTGGAGAGGTAAACACCGCTGACATGCTCACTGGCTGGCAGCCTAACGGAGAGCTCTCGGGATCTGGTACTTCTGACCCAATCACCGGGCTCTAACATTTCCCCGTCCCGTTACGTTTCATCGTTCTGCGGAGCTGGAAAGAAATTCCGAGCCTTTCAGCCTTTCTGGCGCTTTGGAAAACTGCGTTTGAAAACGTCCCCCGCTCCTCTCCCCACAAATGAAGGCTGCAGCCGGGAGCTCTCGGAATGGATGTTCCTTCCCAGGCTCCTTTCTACATAATGAAGAGCTAAGCGCCGCCCCTAGAACTTGCATCGGCTGGAGCCAGAAACCAGAGTTCCCGCAAGAGGATATGCTATTCTGTTCCCTAGCTTGGAGGATGGGGGACGGTGGAGGAGGGGGAAAAGGAAGAAGAGCGGAAAACCGTACCCTCCGTCTTCAATTCCTCCCGAGCGCCCATATTTAAATGTGTAAAGGACGCTCGCCGGGTTTTAACGGTGTACTCTCCCAAGCGCTTAGTACAGTGCGCCAGACACGGTAGGTGCTCAATAAGCACCACTCACTGACTGACCCGGCAGAGCCCTAAGGGTTAAAACATCTATTATTAAGAAAATAAATTCCTGAAATCCAGCAGTCGGACGCAGGAAGACGTACTAAGGCACGGGAATCCGCTCCCGAAACTCAGGTTCTACGCTGACCTTCAGTTTCTGGGCAAACGAAGAAAACGATACCGCGTTTTGGAAGACGTAACCTCCCTCTCTTCGAACGAACACCGGGGCTCACCTTCAGGAGGAACTGCCTAGATTTAGAAGCTAAGGGTTTCCCTCTTCTAGGCGACTAGTTTAGCTTTGTTCAAGTTACTTTCAAAATACCGAGAGGATGATCCTGCGGGCCAAACTCCAGCGCCGCTAAAGTGAGACGGACAAAAGCGGGCTGTGGGTCACCGTCCCCCTCGTACCTTCCCTCCTATCCGGACTTGAGCCTGGAGCTTGGCGAGCTTTTCTTGATTCATGCTGTTGCTATTTCTTGGGAGGGAGCGGGGGTGGGGAGAGAAAAGGTACGTTAAATCACACAGTATCCGAGTATTAAGTTTGCGACACAGAGAGCCATTTCAGAAGACAGAAAAAAACTTAACGATGGACACCACCTACGGATTATGTAGCACTCAGTCAAGCGCTTAGTAACATGCCGTAACGACTGATCGGTTAATTTCCGAAACAAAAGTTTCCATCACACAAACGGAGGCCAGAGTTAGATAAAAATGAACAGGGGAAGGATAAACCAACAGACCACGGTCACTGAGTTTAAGAGACCAGAGTCGTCCTCTTTCACCTGCAAAATGCGGTGACGTATCGTGACACACCAGACAGATAATTGCTCTCCCACTTCAGAACCTTATTGAAGGTACATCTCCACCAAGAAGCTTTCCCTAAGTCCTCCTCTCCTCTTCTCCCACTCCCTTCTCCCTTGCTCCCGCAGCACACCTGGATATAGCTTGGAATTCATCATCTATCTGTGTGAGCTCGTTGTGGGCAGCAGTGTGTCTGTCTGTTGTTATACTGTACTCTCCTAAGCACTTAGCACAGCGCCTCGCACACGGTAAGCGCTCAATAAATACGACTGAAAATGCGGTCAAAACCACCTGCCTTTCCCTACCTCGCTGGGATGTCCCGAGGGGGGAAAGGAGGGGGAAAAGGCAGGTATTCTACAAAAACAAAGAAAAGATCGCTATGGATCGTTTTGGCTCCAAGGTCCCGGAGTCGGTCTCTGATCCAGGTTTGACTCAATAGCATGGGTTGGGCAGAATAATTCCCAACACGCTTTCTTTTTTTCCAGATGGGTGGTTCTCTTCTACGAACCCACGTGAAAAACCCCAAACGGATAAGCCTAAGGACACGGGTGAAGAGAAGACTGGAGGCCTCGATGAGGCCAGGAGGCACTTCAGAGGAGGAAGACGCCGGCCATTCTGGCGCCGCTCCCGATCCGAGCCCCGGAGTCGGGCCGCCGAACGTCCCCGCTGTCCATGAAGGACAGGCTCCCTTGCCTAGTGACGAAGGCTGGCCGCGGGTGACTTTAAAATTTCGCCGTCTCCGGGAAGCCCATCCCATTTTGCAGGCCGAACCCCAGCCGCTGGATCCCACTGCTGCCACCCTTTCCCAGGTTCAGCCCAAATCCGTGAAGGGAGAGGGACTAACAACAGGGACTTGGAATAGCTTTGGGGCTCCGGCACTGCCACCCTTCTGAGGTACTTACTGGTTCCTCCACCACACTGATGAAACAAAGTCAGAGGTCACTTAGTGTGAAACGGTAATCTTGCCCCATCTCTCATGGTCTGCCGGCCCCTTACGGGACAGATTCTTGTTCCAGGTCTGCCACTGGCCCGCCAGGTGAGCTCTCTGGGGCTCGGTTTCCTCGTCTTTACCACGGGGACAAGCTATCCGCTCTTCATCCCTCTTAAGACTATGGAGTCCCACGTCGGTAAATCAATCAATCGTATTTATTGAGTGCTTACTGTGTGCAGAGCACTGTACTGAAGAGAACGGTAAAGAGAAGCAGCGTGTCCTAGCGGCTAGCACGTGGGCCCGGGGAGTCGGAAGGACCCCTCTAATCCGGGCTCAGGCCACTTGCCTGCCGCGCGACATTTGGGCAGGTCACTTCACTTCTCCGTGCCTCGAGAGACCTCACCTGTCAATGGGGATTAAGTCTGTGAGCCCCATACATATCTATTCTATTTATTTTATTTTGTTAGTATGTTTGGTTTTGTTCTCTGTCCCCCCCTTTTAGACTGTGAGCCCACTGTTGGGTAGGGACCGTCTCTATGTGTTGCCAATTTGTACTTCCCAAGTGCTTAGTACAGTGCTCTGCACATTGTAAGCGCTCAATAAATACGATTGATGATGATGATGATTTTATTTTGTTAGTATGTTTGGCTTTGTTCTCTGTCTCCCCCTTTTAGACTGTGAGCCCACTGTTGGGTAGGGACTGTCTCTCTGTGTTGCCAATTTGTACTTCCCAAGCGCTTAGTACAGTGCTCTGCACATAGTAAGCGCTCAATAAATACAATTGATGATGATGACACGATTTGCTGGCATCTCCCCCAGCGCTTAGAAGAGTGCCTGGTGAGTTGCGATTAAACAGATGCCATTAAGGAAAAGGACTGTGTCTGTTGGATTACCTTACGGCTACTTCAGCTCTTAACAAACATCATTCTAATTATAATTATTATTATTGGGTTATCTCGTGTCCACCGCGGCGCAGAGAAACCCCTCGACAGAAAGCATTCGAGAAAGGGAAAAAAGACCTGCACCGAGCCCGAATGTGTTGTTGGCCGGGCCTGGGTCCCTGAGCGGCTGAGCAGGAACTGTGCGGGACAGTTTAACGCCTCCATCTCCTCCGGCCGGGGAGGGGGGGGAGGCCGGCGGGCCGCCCTGCGGCCCCCCGAGCCCGGGATCGGTTGTCGCCGGAGTCCATCCCCGTGCTGACCCCTTTTTTGGCGGGGGGCAGTTGGGGAGGGGAAGCAGCGTGGCTCAGTGGAAAGAGCCCGGGCTTGGGAGAGGTCACGGGTTCTAATCCCAGCTCTGGCGCTTGTCAGCTGGGTGACCCTGGGCGAGTCACTTCACTTCTCTGAGCCTCAGCCACCTCATCTGGAAATTGGGGATGAAGACTGTGAGCCCCCCGTGGGACAACCTGATCACCCTGGACCCTCCCCGGCGCTTACAACAGGGCTTCACACATAGTAACCGTTTAAAAAATGCCATCACTATTACTATTACCCCCCGCCGGTGCAGGGCCCTCGGTCGCCCGCGTGGCTCAGTGGAAAAGAGCAGGGGCTTTGGAGTCAGAGGTCATGGGTTCAAATCCCGGCTCCGCCACTTGTCAGCTGTGTGACTTTGGGCAAGTCACTTCACTTCTCTGGGCCTCAGTTCCCTCATCCGGAAAATGGGGATGAAGACTGTGAGCCCCACGTGGGACAACCTGATCCCCTTGTATCCCCCTCAGCGCTTGGAACGGTGCTTTGCACATAGAGTAAGTGCTTAATAAATGCCATCATTATTATTACTATTATTATTATTATTATTCAGGCTCCCGGGCCCAAACGAGAGGCTGGGCTTGGGGGTCAGCAGACATGGGTTCTAATCCCAGCTCCACCGTTTGTCTGCTGGGTGGCCTTGGGCAAGCCACTTCACTTCTCTGTGCCTCAGTTTCCTCATCTGCAAAATGGGGATAAAGACTGTGAGCCCCACGTGGGACAACCTGACCCCTTGTATCCCCCCAGTGCTTAGAACGGTGCTTTGCACATAGTAAGTGCTTAATAAATGCCATCATTATTATTACTATTATTATTATTCAGGCTCCCGGGCCCAAATGAGAGGCTGGGCTTGGGGGTCAGCAGACATGGGTTCTAATCCCAGCTCCACCGTTTGTCTGCTGGGTGGCCTTGGGCAAGCCACTTCACTTCTCTGTGCCTCAGTTTCCTCATCTGCAAAATGGGGATAAAGACTGTGAGCCCCACGTGGGACAACCTGACCCCTTGTATCCCCCCAGCGCTTAGAACGGTGCTTTGTACATAGTAAGTGCTTAATAAATGCCATTATTATTATTATTATTATTATTATTCAGGCTCCCGGGCCCAAACGAGAGGCTGGGCTTGGGGGTCAGCAGACATGGGTTCTAATCCCAGCTCCACCGTTTGTCTGCTGGGTGGCCTTGGGCAAGCCACTTCACTTCTCTGTGCCTCAGTTTCCACATCTGCAAAATGGGGATAAAGACTGTGAGCCCCACGTGGGACAACCTGAGGACCTTGGATCTATCCCAGCGCTTAGGACAGTGCTTGGCACACGGTGAGTGCTTAACAGATGCCATTATCAGTGTTATTATTACTATTACTCCTAGACTGTGAGCCCATTGTTGGTGACGGGCCATCTCTCTCTGTTGCCGACTTGTACTTCCCAAGCGTTTAGTCCAGTGCTCTGCACACAGTAAGCGCTCAATAGATATTGATTTATTGAGAAGCAGCGTGGCTCGGTGGAAAGAGCCCGGGCTTTGGAGTCAGAGGTCACGGGTTCAAATCCCAGCTCCGCCAGCTGCCAGCTGTGTGGCTTTGGGCAAGTCACTTAACTTATCTGTGCCTCGTGACCTCATCTGTAAAATGGGGATAAAGACTGGGATTCCCCCGTGGGACAAACTGACCATCTTGTAACCTCCCCAGCGCTTAGAACAGTGCTTTGCACACAGTAAGCGCTTAATAAATGCTATTATTATTATTACTGATTGAATGAGTGAATGGAGAAGCAGCGTGGCTCAGTGGAAAGAGCCTGGGCTTTGGAGTGAGGGGTCATGGGTTCAAATCCCGGCTCCGCCACTTGTCAGTTGTGTGACTTTAGGGTAGTCACTTCACTTCTCTGTGCCTCAGTTACCTCATCTGCAAAATGGGGATAAAGACTGGGAGCCCCCCATGAGACAAACTGACCACCTTGTAACATCCCCAGCGCTTAGAACAGTGCTTTGCACATAGTAAACGCTTAATAAACGCTATTATTACTGATTGAATGAGTAAATGGAGAAGCAGCATGGCTCAGTAGAAAGAGCCCGGGCTTGGGAGTCAGGGGTCATGGGTTCAAATCCCGGCTCCGCCACTTGTCAGTTGTGTGACTTTAGGGAAGTCACTTCACTTCTCTGGGCCTCCGTGACCTCATCTGTAAAATGGGGGTTAAGACTGTGAGCCCCACGTGGGACAACCTGATCACCTTGTAACCTCCCCAGCGCTTAGAACCGTGCACTGCACATAGTAAGCGCTTAATAAATGCCATCATTATTATTATTATTAAGTCATTTCACTTTTCTGGGCCTCAGGGACCTCATCTGCAAAATGGGGATGGAGACTGTGGGCCCCACGTGGGATGACCTGTTCCCCTGGTAACCTCCCCGGCGCTTAGAACAGTGCATTGCACATAGTAAGTGCTTAATAAATGCCATCATTATTATTATTAAGTCACTTTACTTTTCTGGGCCTCAGGGACCTCATCTGCAAAATGGGGATGGAGACTGTGAGCCCCACGTGGGCCGACCTGTTCCCCTGGTAACCTCCCCGGCGCTTAGAACAGTGCATTGCACATAGTAAGCACTTAATAAAATGTCATCATTATTAGTACTAAGCCACTTCACTTTTCTGGGCCATCATTATTATCATTATTAAGTCATTTAACTTTTCTGGGCCCCAGGGCCCTCATCTGCAAAATGGGGATGGAGACTGTGAGACCCACGTGGGATGGCCTGTTCACCTGGTAACCTCCCCGGCGCTTAGGACAGTGCATTGCACATAGTAAGCGCTTAATAAAATCCCATCATTATTAGTATTATTATTAAGTCACTTCACTTTTCTGGGCCTCAGGGACCTCATCTGCAAAATGGGGATGGAGACTGTGAGCCCCACGTGGGACGGCCTGTTCCCCTGGTAACCTCCCCGGCGCTTAGAACAGTGCACTGCACATAGTAAGCGCTTAAGAAAATGCCATCATTATTAGTACTAAGCCACTTTACTTTTCTGGGCCATCATTATTATTATTATTATTAAGTCACTTCATTTTTCTGGGGCTCAGGGACCTCATCTGCAAAATGGGGATGGAGACTGTGAGCCCGACGTGGGACGGCCTGTTCACCTGGTAACCTCCCCGGGGCTTAGGACAGTGCACTGCACATAGTAAGCGCTTAATAAAATGCCATCATTCTTACTATTAAGTCACTTCACTTTTCTGGGCCTCAGGGACCGGCACTTAG
Source organism: Tachyglossus aculeatus (assembly GCF_015852505.1). Lineage (NCBI taxonomy): Eukaryota > Metazoa > Chordata > Mammalia > Monotremata > Tachyglossidae > Tachyglossus > Tachyglossus aculeatus. Next base: position 40,626,178 of record NC_052083.1, on the reverse strand, counting down.
AACAGTGTATTGCACATAGTAAGCGCTTAATAAAATGCCATCATTATTAGTATGAAGTCACTTCACTTTTCTGGGCCTCAGTTCCCTCATCTACAAAATAGGGATGGAGACTGTGAGCCCCAAGTGGGCCGACCTGTTCCCCTGGTAACCTCCCCAGCGCTTAGAACAGTGCTCTGCACATAGTAGGCGCTTAATAAATGCTATTATTATTATTATTATTAAGTCACTTCACTTTTCTGGGCCTCAGGGCCCTCATCTGCAAAATGGGGATGGAAACTGTGAGCCCGACGTGGGACGGCCTGTTCACCTGGTAACCTCCCCGGCGCTTAGAACAGTGCACTGCACATAGTAAGCGCTTAATAAATGCCATCATTATTAGTATTACTAAGTCACTTCACTTTTCTGGGCCTCAAGGCCCTCATCTGCAAAATGGGGATGGAGACTGTGGGCCCCACGTGGGACGACCTGTTCCCCTGGTAACCCCCCCCGGCGCTTAGAACAGTGCTCTGCACATAGTAAGCGCTTAAAAAATGCCATCATTATTACTATTATTATTATTAAGTCACTTCACTTTTCTGGGCCTCAAGGCCCTCATCTGCAAAATGGGGATGGAGACTGTGGGCCCCACGTGGGACGACCTGTTCCCCTGGTAACCCCCCCGGCGCTTAGAACAGTGCTCTGCACATAGTAAGCGCTTAATAAAATGCCACCATTATTAGTATTATTAAGTCACTTCGCTTTTCTGGGCCATCACTGTTATCATTATTAAGTCATTTCACTTTTCTGGGCCTCAGGGCCCTCATCTGCAAAATGGGGATGGAAACTGTGCGCCCCACGTGGGCCGGCCTGTTCCCCTGGTAACCTCCCCGGCGCTTAGAACAGTGCTCTGCACATAGTAAGCGCTTAATAAACGCCATCATTGTTAGTATTATTATTAAGTCACTTCACTTTTCTGGGGCTCAGGGCCCTCATCTGCAAAATGGGGATGGAGACTGTGGGCCCCACGTGGGCCGGCCTGTTCCCCTGGTAACCTCCCCGGCGCTTAGAACAGTGCACTGCACACAGTGGGCGCTTAGCTTAGCCCGCCGTGATTATTCTTGGTAGGAGAGGCGCGCCCACCCGTCGGCCGGGTGACCTTGGGCGAGCCGCTCGCCTCACGGCTCGGGGCCTCAGTGACCTCATCTGTAAAATGGGGAGAGGGGGCCCGATGAGCGGGGACGGCGACCACCGGGGACGGCGACCACCGGGGAGGATGACCGGGAGCCCGGGGACGCGGGAGGGGCGGGGGGGAGGCCTCACCCGGCCGGGCAGCGCCTCCGACAACGGCATGCGGCGGGAGCAAGATGGCGGCCGCCCGCAACCGGAAGAAGAAGCCGCAGCCGCCGCCGCCACCAGGGCGAGTCACGTGACGAGGCGAGGCCAATGGGAGGCCTCGCTCTCCTCGGGCGGCCAATGGGGAGCCTCGCTCCCCGCGCGTCCCCGGCGTCCGCGCAGTGCATGCCGGGACTTGTAGTCCGGCCCTCACAGGCCTGGCTCTGAGGGGGTCGGATTTGTTTGGCTTGTACAGATTGACTAGTCTGTTTATTTTTGCTAATTAATCAATCAATCGTATTTATGGAGCGCTTACTGTGTGCGGAGCACTGGACTAAGCGCTTGGGAAGTCCAAGTTGGCAACATAGAGGGACGGTCCCTACCCAACAGTGGGCCCACAGCTCATTCATTCATTCATTCAATCGTATTTATCAATCAATCAATCAATCGTATTGATTGAGCGCTTACTGTGTGCAGAGCACTGGACTAAGCGCTTGGGAAGTACAAGTTGGCAACATAGAGAGACGGTCCCTGCCCAACAGTGGGCTCACAGTCTAGAAGAGGGAGACGGAGAACAAAACCAAACGTACTAACAAAATAAAATAAATAGAATAGATATGTACAAGTAAAATAAATAAAGAGTAATAAATACGTACAAGCAATCTATCAATCGTATTGATTGAGCGCTTACTGTGTGCAGAGCACTGGACTGAGCACTTGGGAAGTCCAAGGTGGCAACGTAGAGAGACAGTCCCTACCCAACAGTGGGCTCAAAGCTAATTAATTCATTCATTCAATCGTATTTATCAATCAATCAATCAATCGTATTGATTGAGCATTTACTGTGTGCAGAGCACTGGACTAAGCGCTTGGGAAGTCCAAGTTGGTAACCTAGAGAGATGGTCCCTACCCAACAGTGGGCCCACAGCTAATTCATTCATTCATTCAATCGTATTTATAATAACAATAATAATAATGATGATGGCATTTATTAAGCGCTTACCATGTGCAAAGCACCGTTCTAAGCGCTGGGGGGTTACAAGGTGATCAGGTTGCCCTCCGCGGTTACTGTGTGCAGAGCACTGGACTAAGCACTTGGGAAGTCCAAGTTGGCAACCTCTAGAGACGGTCCCTACCCAACAGTGGGCTCACAGTCTAGAAGGGGGAGACAGAGAACAAAACCAAACATACTAACAAAATAAAATAAATAGAATAGATATGTGCAAGTAAAATAAATAAAGAGTAATAAATACGTACAATCAATCAATCAATCGTATTGATTGAGCACTTACTGTGTGCTGAGCACTGGACTAAGCGCTTGGGAAGTCCAAGTTGGCAACATACAGAGACGGTCCCTACCCAGCAGTGGGCTCACAGCTAGTTCATTCATTCATTCAATCGTATTTATCAATCAATCAATCAATCAATCGTATTTATTGAGCACTTACTGTGTGCAGAGCACTGGACTAAGCGCTTGGGAAGTCCAAGTTGGCAACATATAGAGATGGTCCCTGCCCAACAGTGGGCTCACAGTCTAGAAGGGGGAGACAGAGAACAAAACAAAACGTACTAACTAAAGAAAATAAATAGATATTCACAAGTAAAATAAATAAATAAAGAGTAATAAATACGTACAATCAATCAATCATATTTATTGAGCGCTTACTGTGTGCAGAGCACTGTGCTAAACGCTTGGGAAGTACAAGTTGGCAACATTCATTCATTCATTCAATCGTATTTATTGAGTGCTTACTGTGGGCAGAGCACTGTACTAAGCGCTTGGGAAGTCCAAGTTGGCAACATATAGAGACGGTCCCTACCCAACAGTGGGCTCACAGTCTAGAAGGGGGAGACAGAGAACAAAACCAAACACATTAACAAAATGAAATAAATAGAATAGATGTGTACAGGTAAAATAAATAAATAGAAACAAACAAATATACATATATATATATACAAAGAATGTGAGGAGGGGAAGGAGGTAAGGCGGGGGGATGGGGAGGGATTAGCGCTTAAAACAGTGCTTTGCACATAGTAAGCGCTTCATACACGCCACCATTATGATTATTATTAGAACCCACGACCTCTGACTCCCAAACCCCGGGCTCTTTCCGCTGAGGAGGTCTCTGTCCCTTTAAGGATTTATTTTGTTTGTACAGATTGACTGTTCTGTTTATTTCTGTTAATGACGTGCATCTGGCTTTAATTCTATTTAAAATTAAATACTTAATTCTATAGAGAAGCAGCGCGGCTCTGTGGAAAGAGCCAGGGCTGTGGTCTATTTATTTAGTTTACTTGTACATATTTATTCTATTTATTTTATTTTGTTAATATGTTAATATGTTTTGTTTGGTTGTCCATCTCCCCCTTTTAGACTGTGAACACACTGTTGGGTAGGGACTGTCTCTAGATGTTGCCAACTTGGACTTCCCAAACGCTTAGTCCAGTGCTCTGCACACAGTAAGCGCTCAATAAATACGATTGATTGATTAGTCCAGTGCTCTGCACACAGTAAGCGATCAATCAATACGATTGAATGAATGAGTCAGAGGTCATTCATTCAATCATTCATTCATTTAGTCAATCATATTGATTGAGCGCTTAGAACAGTGCTCAGCGGTTAGAACAGTGCTCTGCACAGAGTAAGCGCTTAACAAATGCCATTATTATTATTATTGAGCGCTTACTGTGTGCAGAGCACTGGACTAGGCGCTTGGGAAGTACAAGTTGGCAACATACAGAGACGGTCCCTACCCAACAGCGGGCTCACAGTCTAGAAGGGGGAGACAGACAACAAAACAAAACAGATTAACAAAATAAAATAGACTAGATATGTGCAAGTAAAATAAATAAATAAAGAGTAATAAATACGTACAATCAATCAATCAATCGTATTTATTGAGCGCTTACTGTGTGCAGAGCACTGGACTAAGCGCTTGGGAAGTCCAAGTTGGCAACATATAGAGACGGTTCCTGCCCAACAGTGGGCACACAGTCTAGAAGGGGGAGACAGAGAACAAAACCAAACATACTAACAAAATAAAATAAATATAATAGGTATGTACAAGTAATATAAATAAAGAGTAATAAATACGTACAATCAATCAATCAATCGTATTTATTGAGTGCTTACTGTGTGCAGAACGCAGAACACTGGACTAAGCGCTTGGGAAGTACAAGTTGGCAATGCATAGAGACGGTCCCTACCCAACCGTGGGCTCACAGTCTAGAAGGGGGAGACAGAGAACAAACCCAAACATACTAACAAAATAAAATAAACAGAATAGATATGTACAAGTAAAATAAAGAGTAATAAATACGTACAATCAATCAACCAATTGTATTTATTGAGTGCTTACTGTGTGCAGAGCACTGCACTAAGCGCTTGGGAAGTCCACGTTGACAAGATTCATTCATTCAATCGTATTTATTGAGCGCTTACTGTGTGCAGAGCACTGTACTAAGCGCTTGGGAAGTACAAGTTGGCAACATACAGAGACGGTCCCTGCCCAACAGTGGGCTCACAGTCTAGAAGGGGGAGACAGAGAACAAAACCAAACATACTAACAAAATAAAATAAATAGAAAAGATATGTACAAGTAAAATAAAGAGTAATAAATACGTACAATCAATCAATCATATTTATTGAGCGCTTACTGTGTGCAGAGCACTGTACTAAGCGCTTGGGAAGTCCAAGTTGGCAACATAGAGAGACGGTCCCTGCCCAACAGTGGGCTCACAGTCTAGAAGGGGGAGACAGACAACAAAAGAAAACAGATTAACAAAATAAAATAGACTAGATAAGTACAAGTAAAACAAATAAATAAAGAGTAATAAATACGTACAATCAATCAATCGTATTTATTGAGCGCTTACTGTGGGCAGAGCACTGGACTAAGGGCTTGGGAAGTGCAAGTTGGCAAAATATAGAGACGGTCCCAACCCAACAACGGGCTCACAGTCTAGAAGGGGGAGACGGAGAACAAAACCAAACACACTAACAAAATAAAATAAATAGAATAGATACGTACAAGTAAAATAAATAAATGAAAACAAATATACATATATATATACAGGTGGTGTGGGGAGGGGAAGGAGGTAAGGCGGGGGGGGTGGGGAGGGGTTAGCGCTTAGAACAGTGCTTTGCACACAGCAGGCGCTTCATAAATGCCATCATTATGATTATTATGAGAACCCACTCTAACTGTGAGCCCCCCGTGGGACAACCTGATCACCTTGTATGCCCCCAGCGCTTAGAACAGTGCTTCGCACATAGTCAGCGCTTAGCAAGACCATCACTATAACTGTATCCCCCTCCCCAGGGCTTTTAACAGTGCTCGGCACAGAGTAAGCGCTTAACAAATGTCATCTGCATTATTATTTATTATTAGATATATTATTATTATTAATCGGTATTATACAGTTAGAACCCACGACCTCCCAAGCGCGGGGGGGGGGGGGAGGGGGGGGAGGGGGGAGGGGGAGGGGAGGGGGAGGGGAGGAGGGGAGGGGGAGGGAGGACGGGGAGGAGGGGGAGGGGGAGGAGGAAGGGGGAGGGGAAGGGGGAGGAGAGGGGGGAGGGGGAGGGGGAGGGGGAGGGGGAGGAGGAGGAGGAGGAGGGAGGGGGAGGGGAGGAGAGGGAGGAGGGGAGGAGGGGGGGAGGAGGGGAGGAGGAGGGGGAGGAGGGAGGAGAGAAGGGGAGGAGGAGGGGGAGGAGGGGGAGGAGGGAGGAGAGAAGGGGGAGGAGGAGGGGGAGGGGGAGGAGGAGAGGGAGGGGGGGAGGGGGAGGAGGGGGAGGAGGGGGAGGGGGAGGAGGGGGAGGAGGGAGGAGAGAAGGGGGAGGAGGGAGGAGAGAAGGGGGAGGAGGAGGGGGAGGGGGAGGAGGAGAGGGAGGGGGAGGAGGGGGAGGGGGAGGAGGGGGAGGAGGGAGGAGAGGAGGGGGAGGGGGGGGGGGGGGAGGGGGAGGGGGAGGGGGAGGGGGAGGGGGAGGAGGAGGGGGAGGGGGAGGGGGAGGAGGAGGGGGAGGAGGAGGAGGAGGGGGAGGGGGAGGGGGAGGGGGAGGGGGAGGGGGAGGGGGAGGGGGAGGGGGAGGGGGAGGGGGAGGGGGAGGGGAGGGAGGTCCCTGTCCCTTTAAGAGCCCCCCCCCACCCGCCGCCCGCTCCGGCGGTTGGGGCCGGGGGGGTCCCGCCCACTGGGTGTCGTCACTTCCGGCTCGTGTCGTCACTTCCGCCCCGCGGCCGGAAGTGACGCCGGGCTCCGCGATGGCGGCCCCGCCGGCCCGCTGGAGCCGCCTCCGCCTCCTCCTGCTCCTCCTCCTCCTCTTCCTCCTGCTGCTGCTCCCGCCGCCCGTCCCCGCCGGGCTCGGAAAGGGTCAGATCACCGGGGGCGGGGCGGACGGCGGGAGGGACGGACGGGGAGGGGAGGGGGGGAGGAGGGGAGGGAAGGGAAAATCGCCCTCCCTCCCTCCCTCCCTCGGGAACCCCCGCCTCACCGGGGAGGGGCCCGTCCTGCCCTAATCATCATAATCACGACCAGAACAATGGATATTACCATATGTTATAATACAGTCTATTGCATCCTGTTTTATTATATTATATCATACAAAATATATGACATTCATAATAATGGCTATCATCATCATCGTCAATCAATCAATCGATCAATCGTATTTATTGAGCGCTCACTATGTGTAGAGCACTGTACTAAGCGCTTGGGAAGTACAAATTGGCATCACACAGAGACAGTCCCTACCCAACAGTGGGCTCACAGTCTAAAAGGGGGAGACAGAGAACAGAACCAAACATACCAACAAAATAAAATAAGTAGGATAGAAATGGACAAGTAAAATAAATAAATAAATAGAGTAATAAATATGTACAACCAAATATACATCTATACAGGTGCTGTGGGGAAGGGAAGGAGGTAAGACGGGGGGATGGAGAGGGGGACGAGGGGGAGAGGAAAGAAGGGGCTCAGTCTGGGAAGGCCTCCTGGAGGAGGTGAGCTCTCAGCAGGGCCTTGAAGGGAGGAAGAGAGCGAGCTTGGCGGATGGGCAGAGGGATTGGGGGCATTCCAGGCCCGGGGGAGGACGTGGGCCGGGGGTCGATGGCGGGACAGGCGAGAGCGAGGTACGGTGAGGAGATCAGCGGCGGAGGAGCGGAGGGTGCGGGCTGGGCAGTAGAAGGAGAGAAGGGAGGTGAGGTAGGAGGGGGCGAGGGGATGGACAGCCTGTTGAGCGCTCTGTGTGCTAAGCGCTTGGGAAGTCCAAGTTGGCAACATATAGAGACAGTCCCTACGCAACAGTGGGTTCACAGTCTATCATCATATATTATAATCATCATCATCAATCGTACTGAGCGCTTACTGTGTGCAGAGCACTGTACTAAGCGCTTGGGAAGTACAAGTTGGCAACATATAGAGACGGTCCCTACCCAACAGCGGGCTCACAGTCTAGAAGGGGGAGACAGACAACAAGACCAAACAGATTAACAAAACAGAATAATCAATCAATCGATCAATTGTATTTATTGAGCGCTTACTGTGTGCAGAGCACTGGACTAAGCGCTTGGGAAGTCCAAGTTGGCAACCTATAGAGACGGTCCCTACCCAACAGTGGGCTCACAGTCTAGAAGGGGGAGACAGACAACAAAACCAAACGTACTAACAAAATAAAATAAATAGAATAGATATGTACAAGCAAAATAAATAGAGTAATAAATACGTACAAACATATATACATATGGTTTTCCCGCTCTTTAGCATGTCTAGAGGGAAAACAAAAGTAACCGGTGGAGAAGAATGATATGTACGTAACTATGATTCTATTTATTTGGACGGATAAGTGAACGATCATTTAGTCATATTTATTAAGTACTTACTGTGTGCGGAGCACTGAACCAAGTGCTTGGGAAGGTGCAATACAACAATAATCAGGTGGGTAAATAGGGGAGCACCGAGATGGCTATTTACACAAGTTCCCCGTCTCCTGCCCTTCTCTGTGGTCCTCCCCTCTCCTCCTCTGCATTTCTCTGTTTCCCAGCTTCCCTCATCAATCAATCAATCAATCGTATTTATTGAGCGCTTACTGTGTGCAGAGCACTGTACTAAGTGCTTGGGAAGTACTAGTTGGCAACTTATAGAGACAGTCCCTACCCAGCAGTGGGCTCACAGTCTAAAAGGGGGAGTCCCAGCTGAATGGGGCCCCAGGAATCACAGCATTGGGCATCTTTATTGTGTATCTGCACCTCCAGCGGGCTGGTCCCCAGACCCACTCATTCATTCAATCGTATTTATGGAGCGCTTACTATGTGCAGAGCCCTGTACTAAGCGCTTGGAAAGTGCAATTCAGCAACAGAGACAGTCCCTACCCAACAATGGGCTCACGCTCTAGAAGGGGGAGACAGACAACAAAACAAAACAAGTAGACAGGCATCAATAGCATCAAAATAGATAGAATTGTAGATGTACACACATCATTAATAAAATAAGTAGAATAATGAATATGTACAAACCCAGGTCCCTCTGACTTCTAAGTAGGGTAATAAATATGTACAAACGTACACCAGTGCTGTGGGGAGGGGAAGGAGGTAGAGCAGAGGGAGGGAGTAGGGGCGATAATAATAATAATAATAGTATTTGTTAAGCGCTTACTATGTGCAAAGCACTGTTCTAAGCGCTGATGGGGAGGGGAGGAGGAGCAGAGGAAAAGGGCTATTTCTACAACTTCCTTATGTCCCCTATCCTCCCCGCTGCCCCCAATGCGGTGACGTATATGTGGGACTATCCTGGAGCGGCCACGTTTACTTCAAGTATGGCAGATGGGGAGCAGAGTTGCTTCAGCATTTAGTAATGGTGTGAAATAACACCCCCCCGCCCCCCTGAGCTCCTTTTCACCCCCTTCTTTGAGGCAGAATCTCTCGGGTCAGTTTGCCACTTTCATCTTGCAACTGCTCCAAATGAACGTTTATCTCCGTAGGCTTTGGTGATCACATACACTGGAGAACACTAGAGGATGGGAAGAAGGAAGCAGCTGCCAGGTAAGGGGGAGACCGATTCTGGCCTGGGTGGTGGGAAGGGAGAGAAACCGCATGATTTCCTGCTCCCTCCGACCCCGTCCCCACATGAGCTGCATCCTGTAAGGCTGCGTTATGGAAAAGCCAAGTAGCAGAGGGATGGAAAAGGTGGCAACTTGGGAGGCTACCCTCCTGTTGGAGACACAAGATGAGGGTTGGGCCTTACCCTATGGTGGTTGGAAAAAGAGCCTGCCAGCCTGGGGTAGGGACAGACTTCTCTCAAATAGGCTGACATTTCCTAATCTAGGACAGGTGAAAGACTGTAAGCCTTTACAGTGAAGTTCCAGTGTTAAGTAAAGTACTGAGCCACTTCTCTGCCTTGTGATCTCGGGCAGATCACTTCACTGGTAAAGATTAAAGTTCCCTGAAATGCAGGGAACAGTTCATTCAGTTGTATTGTACTCTCTCAAGCACTTAGCAAGTGCTCTGCACGTAGTAAATGCTCAATAAATAATAATAATGGCATTTGCTAAGCGCTTACTATGTGCAAAGCACTGTTCTAAGCACTGGGGGGGATACAGGTGTTCACGTTGGCCCACGTGGGGCTACAGTCTTCATCCCTATTTTAGGTGGTTTGGCGGACTCTATTATTAATAACAGTAATAAAAATGTTATTCATTAAGCACTGTACTAAATGCTGGGGTAAAGATCATCAGGTTGGATTCAATCCCTGGCCTGCTTGGAGTTCACTGTCTCAGTCTCTTTTCGTTGTGGATGATGCAGGTGTCTGTCAATTTGTGCGTGTGGCAGGCCACTAGTGCTATTTACTGGGAGGGGTGGGGGAGGTGAGGGTGTGTGTGTGTGTTTGTAGCACTGTCTTGGTGCTTGGGAGAGTAAAATGGACAAGGCATTTTAGCCAGGAAGGCAGACACTAAAATACTTGCCAGATAAGGGGGATAAGGAAATGGAGATATTAATAGGGTAATTAAGTATGTAGACAAGGGCTACGGGTGGAGTTATGGCCTGGGGAGGAAGGGGAAGGCCTTCTCAGTTCCACATAGCCCTAGCCAGAAATCTTGGCTGTAGGGCAAAACCTGTCCTCCACTTGAGAAAGATAGTCTTCTCCCTAAAGTAGTACAGTACTCTGCACACAGTAAGCGCTCAATAAATACGACTGATTGATTAAAGAAGCAGCGTTCCCTCATCTGTAAAATGGGGATGAAGACTTGAGCCCCCCGTGGGACAACCTGAACACCTTGTAACCTCCCCAGCGCTTAGAACAGTGCTTTGCACACAGTAAGCGCTAAATAACTAATGATGACATTTGTTAAGTGCTTGCTATGTGCAAAGCACTGTTCTAAGCGCTGGGGGGGATGCAAGGTGATCAGGTTGTCCCACCTGGGGCTCAAGTCTTCATCCCCATTCTACAGGTGAGGTCGCTGAGGCTCAGAGAAGTTAAGCGACTTGCCGAAGGTCACACAGCAGACACGTGGAGGAGCTGAGATTCGAACCCATGACCTCTGACTCCAAAGCCCGGGCTCTTTCCACTGAGCCACGCTGCTTCTCTAAAATAACAATAACAATAATAATACTTACTATAATAATAATAATGATAGTATTTGTTAAGCACTTACTATGTGCGAAGCACTGCTAAGCGTTGGGGGGGATACAAGGTGATCAGGTTGGCCCACGTGGGGCTCAGTCTTCATCCCCGTTTTACAGGTGAGGTCACTGAGGCCCAGAAAAGCCAAGTGACCTGCCCAAAGTCACACAGCTGACAAGCGGCGGAGTCGGGATTAGAACCCACGACCCCCAAGCCCGGGCTCTTGCCACCGAGCCACGCTGCTTCTCTACTCCAGCGCCTGGTACAGTGCCTGGCACCTAGTGGGCGCCTAAGAAAATACTGTTTAAAAAAAAAAAATAAAATGGTGCCCTGGTAATAAGCGCTTAGTACAGTGCTCTGCACACAGTAAGCGCTCAATAAATACGATTGATTAATAAAAGGGGGAAGGAAGCAGAAAGCGGGTCGAGAACGGAGAGGCCTGGAGGGGGGAGGGCGCACTTCCGGTTCCGGCCGCGGGGGGCGCACCGCTGTAGTATTGATGCGGGGGGCGTGGCGAACGGCGCACTTCCGGTTGGGGGCGCGCGCCTTGAGCGTCGCACTTCCGGTTCCGGTCGCGGGGGCGCGCGCCGCTATAATAATAATAATAATAATAATAATAATGATGGCATTTGTTAAGCGCTTACTATGTGCAAAGCACTGTTCTAAGCGCTGGGGGGGATGCAAGGTGATCAGGTTGTCCCGCGTGGGGCTCACAGTCATCACCCCCATTTTACAGATGAGGGAACTGAGGCTCCGAGAAGTTAAGTGACTTGCCCAAGGTCACACAGCAGACAGGTGGTGGAGCCGGGATTCGAACCCATGACCTCTGACTCCAAAGCCCAGGCTCTTTCCACTGAGCCACGCTGCTTCTCACGCTGTAGTCCTAAAGCAGGGGGGTGACGAGTGGCGCACTTCCGGTTCGGGGCGCGCGCCGCAGTATCATCATCATCATCGTCATCAATCGTATTTATTGAGCGCTTACTGTGTGCAGAGCACTGTACTAAGCGCTTGGAAAGTCCAAGGTGGCAACATATAGAGGCAGTCCCTACCCAACAGTGGGCTCACAGTCTAGAAGGGGGAGACAGAGAACAAAACCAAACATATGAGCAAAATAAAATCAATAGAATAGATATGTACAAGTAAAATAGAGTAACAAATATGTACAGACATATATACATATAAACAGGTGCTGTGGGTAAGGGAAGGAGGTAAGGTGGGGGGGGATTGAGAAGGGGACGAAGGGGAGAGGAAGGAAGGGGCTCAGTCTGGGAAGGCCTCCTGGAGGAGGTGAGCTCTCAGTAGGGCGCTGTAGTCCTAAAGCGGGGGGGGGGGGGGGGGCGCGCGCCGCTGTAGACCTAAAGGGGGGGGTTGGTGACGAGCGGCGGCGTGGTTCAGTGGGAAGAGCCCGGGCTTTGGAGTCAGAGGTCACGGGTTCGAATCCCGGCTCTGCCAATCGTCAGCCGTGTGGCTTTGGGCAAGTCCCGTCACTTCTCTGAGCCTCAGTGACCTCATCTGTAAAATGGGGATGAAGACTGTGAGCCCCCCCGTAGGACAACCTGATCACCTTGTATCCCCCCCAGCGCTTAGAACAGTGCTTGGCACATAGTAAGCGCTCAATAAATACGATTGAATAAATGAGGTGCACTTCCGGTTCGGGGCGCGCGCCGCTGAAGTACTAAAGGTGGGGGGAGGGGGGGTGAGGAGCGGCGCACTTCCGGTTCGGCGCGCGCGCCTCTGTCGTCCTAAGCGGGGGGGCGGGGGGGGGCGAGGAGCGGCGCACTTCTGGTTCGAGGCGCGCGCAGCTGTAGTCCTAAAGCGGGGGGGAGGGGGGCGTGACGAGCGGCGCACTTCCGGTTCGGCGCGCGCGCCTCTGTCGTCCTAAGCGTGGGGGGGGGGGGGGGTGAGGAGCGGCGCACTTCTGGTTCGAGGCGCGCGCCGCTGTAGTCCTAAAGCGGGGGGGGGGGGTGACGTGACGAGCGGCGCACTTCCGGTTTGGGGGGGGCTGACGAGCGTCGCACTTCCGGTCCGGGGCGCGCGCCGCTGTGGCTCGGGGGGCGCGCGGGGAGCGTCGCACTTCCGGTTCCCGCGGCGGGGTTACGCGCCGCTGGAGCCCTAAAGCGGGGGGGGGGGGGCGTGACGAGCGGCGCACTTCCGGTTGGGGGGGCGCGCGGCGAGCGTCGCACTTCCGGTTCCCGCGGCGGGGCTGCGCGCCGCCGTTGTCCTAAAGCGGTGGGGGGGGAGGGGGGGGGAGGAGCGTCGCACTTCCGGTTCCGGCGTCGCGCGGGCCTCGTCAAGCGGGGCCGGGGCCGGGGCCGGGGCCCGGTCCGTCGGCCGCCATGCCGCTGGTGATACTGTGCGGGCCGCCGGGCAGCGGCAGGAGCCGTCGCGCCGAGGAGCTGCGCCTGGCGCTGGGGGGGGGGCGGGGCGGTGCGCGTGGTCAGCGAGCGGCCGGCGGGGCCCGGGGGGGCGGGCGGGGAGGGGGCCGGGGAGGCGTTGGGCCGCGCCGCCCTGCGCGCCGCCGTGGAGCGGCACCTCAGCCGGACCCAGCTGGTCGTCGTGGACGCGCCCAACGGCGTCAAGGGCTTCCGCTACGAGCTCTACTGCCTGGCGCGCGCCGCGCGCACCCCCTGCTGCCTCGTGCACTGCCCGCCGCCGCCGCCAAGCGCCCCCGCCGACGGCGACGAGCCCGCCGACGACGAGGATGAGGCCGCCACCGCCGCCTTCGAGGCCCCGGACCCCCAGCGGCGGTGGGAGCGGCCCCTGTTCACGGCGGGGCCGCCGGAGGAGCCGCTGCCCGTGGCGGCCATCGCCGCCGCCCTGCTGGAGGGGCCCGCCCCGAGACCCCCGCCGCCGCCGCCGCCGCCGCCGCCGCAGGCCACCCGGGCCCAGCCGCTGGCCTCCGACACCTTCCTCCACCGGCTGGACCGGGCCACCGGGCGGGCCGTGGCCGCCCTGACCGAGGCCCAGCGCGCCGCCCGGCCCGGCGACCCGCTGGCGGTGCCCGGCGCCACGGAGCGCCTGCCCTTCACGCGGCCCCTGGCCCCGCCCGAGCTCCACCGCCTCCGCCGCCAGTTCATCTCCTACGCCAAGACGCACCCCAACCGGGAGAACCTGCCCCAGCTCACCGACATGTTCCTCCGCTACCTCAGGCAGAACCTCGGCTGAAACGGCCGCCCCGAGACCCCCGGCCGGCCGCGGCACCTTCGACGGTTCACGCCTCTCGCGCTTCAATAAATCCGTTCCGAGAAAGATCCGAGAATCCGGGAACGTCTTTCACCCCACGAGTCCCCCCCTGAGAAACCACATTCACCTAACGTCAATCAATCATAATAATAATAATGACAGCATCTATTAAGCGCTTACTATGTGCAAAGCAAAACTGGGGTGGTTACAAGGTGCTGAGGTTGGCCTACAGTCTTCATCCCCATTTTACAGATGAAGGAACTGAGGCCCAGAGAAGTGAAGTGACTTGCCCAAAGTCACACAGCTGACAGTTGGCGGAGCTGGGATTTGAACCCGTGACCTCTGACTCCAAAGCCCGGGCGCTTGCCACTGAGCCACGCTGCTTCAATCAATCAATCGTACTTATTGAGCGCTTACTGTGTGCAGAGCACTGTACTAAAGTGCTTGGGAAGTACAAGTTGGCAACATATAGAAAGTCCCTATCCAATGTTCCCAGTAATAATAATGATGATGATGGTATTTGTCAAGCGCTTACTATGTGCAAAGCACTGTTCTAAGCGCTGGGGGGATACAAGGTGATCAGCCAGTGTGGCTCAGTGGAAAGAGCACAGGCTTTGGGGTCAGAGGTCATGGGTTCGACTCGCCACTGCCACATGTCTGCTGTGTGACCTCTCAGGCGAGTCACGTAACTTCTCTGGGCCTCAGTGACCTCATCTGTAAAATGGGGATGAAGACTGGGAGCCCATGTGGGACAACCCGCTTACCTTGTATCCTCCCCAGTGCTTAGAACAGTGCTTTACACATAGTAAGCGCTTAACAAATGCCATCATTATTATTATCATCAGGTTGTCCCACGTGGGGCTCAGTCAGTCTTAGTAGGGGGCTCGGGAATGTGTCCGTGATGTCGTTCTGTTGTCCTCTCCCAAGTGCTTAGTACAGAGCTCTGCACACAGTAAGCGCTCAATAACTACAACAAACTGAAGTTTTCCTTAGTACAGCGCCCTGTCAACTCCTTGAGCACAGGGATCATGTCTACTCTCTCCATTCTACTCTCCTAAGCTCTTAATGCCGTGCTTGGCCTCCAGTATATTATAAACTCCTCAAGGACAGGGTCATGTTTACTTACCATCTCTAAGAGAAGCAGCGTGGCTCAGTGGAAAGAGCACGGGCTTTGGAGTCAGAGATCATGGGTTCGAATCCTGGCTCTGCCAATTGCCAGCCGTGTGACTTTGGGGCGAGTCACGTCACTTCTCTGAGCCTCAGTTAGCTCATCTGTAAAATGGGCATTAAGACTGTGAGACCCTCCGAGGGACAACCTGATCACCTTGTAACCTCCCCAGCGCTTAGAACGGTGCTTTGCACATAGTAAGCGCTTAATAAATGCTATTATTTATAATAGCAAGCAGAATTGCGGAAGCAGCATGGCACAACGTGGCTCAGTGGAAAGAGCCCAGGCTTTGGAGTCAGAGGTCATGGGTTCGAATCCCAGCTCCGCCAATTGTCAGCTGTGGGACTTTGGGCAAGTCGCGTAACTTCTCTGTGCCTCAGTTACCTCATCTGCAAAATGGGGATTAAGACTGTGAGCCCCACGTGGGACAACCTGATCACCTTGTATCCCCCCAGCGCTTAGAACAGTGCTTTGCACATAGTAAGTGCTTAATAAATGCTATCATTATTATTATTAATCCCCCATTTTACAGGTGAGGGAACTGAGGCCCAGAGAAGTGAAGTGACTTGCCCAGAGTCACACAGCTGACAGCTGGTGGAGCCGGGATTTGAACCCCTGACCTCTGACTCCAAAGCCCGGGCTCTTTCCACTGAGCCACGCTGCTTCTCTCGGGTCCGCGCGGCCGAACGCCTCTTTGGCTCAGATTCCTTCTCCGGGTACCGTCCCCCTTGTGTGGACGCTCCCACAAGCCGGCAGGATTCTGTTTCCGCCCCCCTTTCAACGACGCGTTACTTTCCGGGTAGCGGCGGTTTCATTCAATCATATTTATTGAGCACTTACTGTGTGCAGAGCACTGTACTAAGCGCTTGGGAAGTCCAAGTTGGCAACATAGAGAGGCGGTCCTTACCCAACAGCGAGTTCACAGTCTAGAAAGGGGAGACAGACAACAAAATAAAACATACTAACAAAATAGCATAAATAGAACAGTAAATGTGTACAAGTAAAATAAATAGAATGATAAATACGTACAAACATATATACAGGTGCTGTGGGGAGGGGAAGGAGGTAAGGCGAGGGGGCGGAGGGGGAGGTTTGACTTCGGTCGGGGCCGGTTACCGTCGGCCCGACTGAGAGGGTTGTGAATGATCCGTTCCTATCTTCCGTTGGTCCCCCACGCGCACGTGGATGTTTATTTGACGCTACAACCAAAACAGCGACGCATATAATCTTCACCAGCACTTATTGGACGCCTCCGGTGGGCTGTCCCGAGGGCCCGGGGAACACAATCCAAGGACAACAGGGTCCCATCCCTCAAGGAGCTGGCAGCCTTCCGGGGGGAGTGAGGCTGGGCTCTACCTCACTCCGGGGGTGCAGCTGGAAAGGTTCTCCCTGTTATCTCCCTGGAGCAGCGTGGCTCAGTGGAAAGAGCCCGGGCTTTAGAGTCAGAGGTCATGGGTTCGAATCCCCGCTCCGCCACATGTCTGCTGTGTCACCTTGGGCAAGTCACTTCTCTGAGCCTCAGTTACCTCATCTGTAAAATGGGGATTAAGACTGTGAGCCCCCCGTGGGACAACCTGATCACTTTGTATCCCCCCAGCGCTTAGAACAGTGCTTTGCATCATCATCAATCGTATTTATTGAGCGCTTACTATGTGCAGAGCAC
The DNA here is from genome assembly GCF_015852505.1 of Tachyglossus aculeatus. Classification (NCBI taxonomy): domain Eukaryota; kingdom Metazoa; phylum Chordata; class Mammalia; order Monotremata; family Tachyglossidae; genus Tachyglossus; species Tachyglossus aculeatus. The sequence continues at coordinate 40,609,238 of NC_052083.1, read as the reverse complement.
TGTACTAAGCGCTTAGGAAGTACAAATTGGCAACATATAGAGACAGTCCCTACCCAACAGTGGGCTCACAGTCTAAAAAGTGGGCTCACAGTCTAAAAACTGCACATAGCGCTTAATAAATGCCATTATTATTATTATTATTATTATTATTATTTCCGGCAGTGGTGCATTCTGCTGGGCTCTAAGTCCGATCGATTTAATAAGCATTTACATCGCACACGGGAGAACCATTTAGTTCAATTTAATGGGATGGTGGTGTTGGTGAAACGCTTACTATGTGCCAAGCGCCGAGGTCAATCGATACAAGAGCAGCAGGTCAGATATTTTAAGGTAAAAACGGCCCTTCTGGATCACTGGCACTTCCAAATACGGAAATCCCAGAGACAGTTTTAAGACTGTCTCAGAAGGATTGCCAAGGGCTTATTTTAAAAAATGAAAAATACTACTACTGAACTTTAAAACAACATCGATCAAAACGGATGAAATGCACCGTCTCGTGGACATGGAGTCAGTTGCGGGAGAAGCAGAACTGTGCCTGCCCGGGATGTTTCTTTTCCAAAAAACCAGATGGTGGCTTTTCCAATTTTACCGTTAAGCACACCCAGCACTGTCGATTTGATACTTAAATGTATTTACATTATTCTTGGGGCCACAAAATAACCCTAAGCGTGGCTCGGTGGAAAAGAGCATGGGCTTTGGAGTCAGAGGTTGTGGGTTCAAATCCCGGCTCCACCACTTGTCAGCTGTGTGACTTTGGGCAAGTCACTTCACTTCTCTGGGCCTCAGTTCCCTCATCTGTAAAATGGGGATCATCATCATCATCATCATCAATCGTATTTATTGAGTGCTTACTATGTGCAGAGCACTGTACTAAGCGCTTGGGAAATACAAATTGGCAACACATAGGGACAGTCCCTACACAACAGTGGGCTCAGTCTAAAAGGGGGAGACAGAGAACAAAACCAAACATACCAACAAAATTAAATAAATAGGATAGATATGTACAAGTAAAATAAATAAATAAATAAATAGAGTAATAAATATGTACAACCATATATACATATATACAGGTGCTGTGGGGAAGGGAAGGATGAAGGGGATGAAGACTGTGAGCCCCATGTGGGACAATTTGTACTTCCCAAGCGCTTAGTACAGTGCTCTGCACATAGTAAGCGCTCAATAAATATGATTGATGATGATGATGACAACCTGGTCACCTTGTAACCTCCCCAGCGCTTAGAACAGTGCTTTGCACATAGTAAGCGCTTAATAAATGCCATCATCATTATTATTATTATTATTATATCGATTTATTAAACTTTTTTGTTTTTATCAAAGTCCCTTGATAGTTCATTGAAAGAACAGCAGACAGCACTTCCAGGGGACTGTGTTTGTGTATTGTGTATTGTCATCTTGTATTCCCCCCCGGCGCTTAGAACAGTGCTGCGCACATAGTAAGCGCTTAATAAATGCCATTATTATTATTATTATTATTATTATTATTATTATTGGGGAGGGGCCTGGGGACGGGGTTATTCTATTATTATTATTATTACTTCTACCGTGTGATTGTAGCTGCCCAGTGCAGCGCCGTGCACACAGGAGACAGTCGACACTGAGGCCGAGTCATCATCCTCAATCGTATTTACTGAGCGCTTACTGTGTGCAGAGCACTGGACTAAGCGCTTGGGAAGTACAAGTTGGCAACGTATAGAGACAGTCCCTACCCAACAGAAACCTGGGTCAGAGGGCTGAAAAGTTGGTACTGGGCTGGTTCTCAGCTCAACTGGATAGAGCACGGGCCTGGGAGACAGACGGACTGGGTTCTGATCCCAGATCCGACCCTTGTCTGCTGTGTGACCGCGGGCAAGTCACTGCGCCTCTCTGTGCCTCAGTTCCCTCATCTGTAAAACGGGGATTAATAATAATAATAATAATGACGGCGTTTATTAAGCACTTACTATGTGCAAGGCACTGTTCTAAGCGCTGGGGAGGTTACAAGGTGATCAAGTGGTCCCAAGGGGGCTCACGGTCTTCATCCCCATTTTACAGATGAGGTAACTTGCCCAAAGTCACACAGCTGACAAGTGGCGGAGCCACAGGGAGCCCCACATGGGACACGGACTTTGTCCGACCCGATTAGCCGGTGTCCACCTCAGCGCTTAGTACAGTGCCGGGCACACAGTAAGTGCTTAACAGATACCATTGGGGAAAAAAAATGCCGTGGGCTCCTCGCAGTTTCGGACGCTTTCGGGTGAGATGAGAAAGGCACGAGTTTCCCTCCCGGGGGTAGCGTGGCGTGCCTGGGGGTAGTTTGAGGGTAGCGTGGGATGCCCGGGGGTAGTTTGAGGGTAGCGTGGGGCGCCCGGGGGTCGTTTGAGGGTAGCGTGGGGCGCCCGGGGGTCGTCGGGGGGTAGCGTGGGGTGCCCAGAGGTGGGGCGGCTGTATTAGCCGTGTGCCAGCCCGGGCTCTGTAGCGGCAGCAGGACCCCCCGCAATGGAGCAGCAGTGTGGCCTAGTGGAAAAAGCCCAAGCCTGGCAGCCAGAGGACCTGGGTTCGAATCCCAGCTCTGCTACCTGTTTGCTCTGGGCAGGTCACTTCACTTTTCCGTGCCTGCGTTTCTTCAGCTGTAAAACGGGGATTAAATCCTACTCCCTCCTACTTTTAGACTGTGAAGCCCAGTGTGGGTCAGGGGCTGAGTCCAACCTGAGAATCTCGTATCTACCCCATCGCTTAAATGGTGCGTGACACAGAGTGAGCGCTTAAGAAGTATCATAAAAGCGAAACAAACAGTTCTCGCTTGCCTTGTCCTGGGTGCAGACGGCTCCAGCCTCACGGTTTCTTTTTGTCTTTAAAGCGGGCTGCCCCTCATGGTCATCATCCACAAGTCCTGGTGTGGCGCGTGCAAAGGTAAGTTGGTCCTCTCGTCATACGTCAGGACACCTCATCATCATCGGTATTCGTTGAGCGCTCTCCGTTTCCACAGCAATCAATCAATCAGTCGTATTTATTGAGCGCTTACTGTGTGCAGAGCACTGGACTAAGCGCTTGGGAAGTACAAGTTGGCAACATATAGAGACGGTCCCTACCCAACAGCGGGCTCACAGTCTAAAAGGGGGAGACAGAGAGCAAAACCAAACATACTAACAAAATAAAATAAATAGATATGTACAAGTAAGATAAATAGAGTAATAAATATGTACAAACATATATACATATATACAGGTGCTGTGGGGAAGGGAAGGAGGTAAGATGGGGGGGATGGAGAGGGGGACGACTGTTTTAAGTGCTTGTGAGAGTATAGTACAACAGAGTTGGTAGACACATTCCCTGCCCACGAGGCGCTTACAGTCCAGAGGAGCTCTTTATGTGAGAAATATTTCAGAACCGAGTGGAAGTAGCTCGGGCCCGGGAGCCAGGTGACCCAGGTTCGATTCCTGGCCTAGTCTTTGCCTCTGGCCTTTTGGGTGACCTCTCTGGGCCTCTCCCCTAAACTGGAGGTAACGTGTTTGTTAAGCAGTACGTGCCAGCACTGTAACGAGCACTGGGGTAGATACAAAATGATCAGCTTTTCTCGTTATTCACGTTTAGTTGGACATATTCAATTTTCTCTTGAAAGCCTTGTATACAACAGCAGTGGGCAGGGAAAGTGTCCGCCAACTGCTATACTGTATTCTCTCGAGAGCTTAGTGCAGTGCTCTGCGTGTGGTAAGGGCTCAATAAATACTAAAAACACTATTAATTAAATACTATAATTGATAAGCAAAGGTTTCATAGTTAGACCCAATTGTGTTACCTTAGAGGTTTGTTTGTGGCCAAACCCCTCCGGCTTCTCTGCTGCTCTGTGGCCTTCTGTGGGCGGCAGGGTTCTCTCGCTTTGACCTGGAAACGTGTCTCCTCTGTCCGCCAGCCCTGAAGCCCAAGTTTGCGGAATCCAAGGAGATCTCCGAACTCGCCCATAATTTTGTCATGGTGAATCTGGAGGTAGGACTCGGAGAAGCTCCCCTTCTCTGCTCCGAGAGAACTCGGGTGGCTCGGTGGGGTGGTCTGGCTCTCACTCCATGCGGGTGGGGTGTTCCGTTCCGCCGCTCCCCGCAGACATAGGACGTCCCTTCCCCTCTGTCCGCGTCTTAAGAGGCGGCCATAGCCTCGATCCCCCCGAGTCCCCTCCAGGTGCAGCCCCCACTAGGCGTGCCCGTCTGGGAGGGGGCCCGGGACCTCCCGCTTCCTACCGGGAGCCACTTCCCGGTGGCCAGAAAGGGGCCTTGCGGAATGGTTTCCCAACCTGAGGGCTTGACAGAGAAGACGGTTTTGCGGGACCCTTGGCGGGGGCGGAGAGAGAAGATGGCAACGAAAGCTGGTGGTTCTTGGGGCCGGTCAGCATCAAAGTCTTCCACCTCTTGCTCCTAGGATGAAGAGGAACCCAAGGACAAGGATTTCAGCCCCGACGGGGGCTATATCCCTCGAATTCTCTTCATGGGTGAGGCTGGCAGGAGCTCACTGTCTTTCCTTCCTAAAGAGAGGGACAAGGCCACAACCATCAGTGCTGCAGAGTTCTGCGGGGGGTGAGGCCCTCCGGCCATCCTGGAGCACCCCCCGCCCCCCAGTAGCCTCGGAGCTGCAGACCGTTCTGCACATGGTGGTTGCCTCTGTGCCCCTAAACTCTTGCTGTCCCGGGACCGGTCTCTCTCCCTCTCTCCCCTGCTCTTCCTCAACCTCCTCCTGGCTTCTCATCTTTTGTTTCTGTTTTTTCCGGTATTTAAGTGTTTACCACGCGCGAGGCCCTCTACAAAGCCCTGGGATAGGTATAAACTAATCAGATTGGACACAGTCCCTGACCCATGATTTTAATCCTCATTTTACAGATGAGGTAACCGAGGCACGGAGAAGTGAAGTGACTCGCTCAAGGTCACGCGGCAGACAAGTGGCGGAGCAGGCCCAGGCTCTAGCCACTAGACCACACTGCTCCTCTGTCCCCCGTCCTGTGTGTGGAGACATCTCAGGGCTCAGCTCTGGGTCGTTTGCTCTTCTACGGTTGAAGGGGTCTCCCCTCTCGCACGGCCACAGAGAGGGCCCCCCCCAACCGGCCTTCGGCCCGGTAGCCCCGTCCTCCGGTCTCTGCCGTCCGCCACCTCAAACCGAGTCCAGATGCAGCTTTTCTCCATGTCCTAAATTCACTGACTCCAACACAACTTGTCCTGTCCTAACGTCCAATTTTGCTTCCCTCACACAGGCCGTCCTGCTGTTTCTCCCCCAGGAGATTTCACCTGTTTGCATCTTCCCCTCCTGCCCTGTCAGCCCCTGCTAGATGAAGCCCTCCTGCCTGTTTCTCCTCCTCACCCATGGGCTCCGGGAACCATCTGCTCGTGGATCTGCCAAGTGCTTCTCCTCACCCCTTCCCTTCCCCTCTGACCCAGGCCTCCTCCTATCACTCTGGGACCTTTGCAGATGTACCAGTCGGCAGCCGTCCGCCCACTACTTGAACTTCTGCATTCCACGCCGCCGCCGATCCCTCTCTTTTGCCTATTTCCTGGGAAGAGCCCCTCTGGGGACAGTGTTTTTATCCTTCCTCTTCATTCCCCGCACCCCGAGAGAGACACCCTCTGAGAACGGAGGGTGGGGACCACTGAGGGGGGCAGAAGCCACAGGCCGCCTCTGGCGTTCCCTGACATTGGCTCCCGTAAGAGTCAGGATTCCATCGCTGCCAAAAACTGAGCCGTTCCGTCTGTCCCACAGACCCCAGCGGCAAGGTGCACCCGGAGATCGTCAATGAGAAGGGAAACCCAAGCTACAAATATTTCTACATCAGCGCCGATCAAGGTACCGCTGGGCCGGGGGTAGGGGCGGAACGGATGGCCCTCAGCTGGCCTGCGGGCCAGAGCCCGGTGTGTGGCCGTCCTGACTCAATCAATCAATCAATCGTATTTATTGAGCGCTTACTGTGTGCGGAGCACTGGACTAAGCGCTTGGGAAGTCCAAGTTGGCAACATATAGAGACAGTCCCTACCCAACAGCGGGCTCACAGTCTAAAAGACTGTGACTCGGCTAATCCTTGGCCTGTCTGCGTTTGCCGCTACGGGATGATAGCAGCCGAAGCTCGCTCTAAATAAAAAACACTTCTGAGAGTCTCCCTGACTGGACTGCAGTGGGGTCCGCCCCCGAGACCCCAGGCTCGTCTTGGTCGTTCTTGCCCACCCTTGGGTCTCTCAACTCACGTCTGTCCCGTCGAGGTGGGAGAGTCGGCTGTTCACGTGTTCCTGGAAGGATCCGCTCAGGCTGCTTTTCTCCTCCTTTTCCAGTGGTCCACGGGATGAAGGAAGCTCAGGAAAAGCTGACAGGAGATGCCTTCAAACTCAAACACTTAGAAGATGAGTTGTAACGGGATGGGGCGGGGCTCGTCTCTCCTTCCTATCTTGGGGGCGGGAGGGGGGCGAGAGAGGGTTGGGAGAGAAATGAACTTTCTGGAAGGAGGAGCTGACGTCCGGAGGAGCGCCTGGGATGACAGCGACAGTTGAGACGGTCTGGGTCTCACTACGCCCATGCTGCGGCTCTCCGGTCAGTGTCCGTCTGCCGCCATGGCCCGCAAACTGGACGGGGGACAGATGGACGCCCGTCGTGGCCGGCGTGCTCCTCCCCAAGGGGCTGGTACACCCACCACCTCCTCCTTCCTCCTCCCCCAGGCCCGAACTTAGCCAACCTCCCATTCAGCCTTGAACAGCGCCGGGCCGTTGGGGCCATTTCCGCTTCCTAGGTCACGACCTCCTCCTCCCCTCCCTCCCTCCCCAGCCCCTTCCTTCTCTCCTGGGCTTGCGGGGGTCCTGGCCTGGGGCCACCGACTCCTGCAGGCTGGACTCGGCTGGGGCCGGACACGCGCTGCCTGGACCTGTCGGGGTCTCTCTGCCCTGCCTGGCTTTTTGTACCGGGGTTTGGAAGATGACCACTACTGAAACTTTTCAAATAAAAGGAGAACGGTTGACTCCGAGCTTTCCTCCGCTGGGACGAAGCACTCCCCCGGCGGTTCTCTGAGCCACGGTCCCCGTCTCTGGTTTAGCATCGGGAGCTAAATTCCAGCATCAGCCGGGGCCTGTTCACATCATCATCATCGTCAATCGTATTTATTGCGCGCTTACTATGTGCAGAGCACTGTACTAAGCGCTTGGGAAGTACAAATTGGCAACATATAGAGACAGTCCCTACCCAACAGTGGGCTCACAGTCTAAAAGTGGGCTCACATAACACGCCAGAGAAGTAGCGTGGCCTGAGGGATAGATTTCAGGCCTGGGAATCGGGGCACCTGGGTTCCCATCCTTAGCCTGGGGACCCCAGGCCAGGTCTGGTCCAAGCTACCAATCGTATTTATTGAGCACATACTATGTACAGAACATGGGACTAAGCGCTTGGGAGAATACAATACTGCAGATTTGGAAGACATTTCCTGCCCATAACAAGCTCACAGCCTAAAGGGGGAGACAGGCATTTATATAAGTAAATTATAGCTCTGAACCGAAGTGTTGCGGGGCTGGGGGTTGAATAAAAGGAGCGAATCGGGACTGCAGAAGGGACTGGGAGAAAAAGAAATAAGGCCTTAGTGAAGGCCTTGTGTACTTCAATAAGGCTGCTCAGTGGGTCATGTCGCTAGTAACTATGTCTGGGAGGTGGCTCAGCAAACCAGATTGGGAATGGGGAGCACTACCCCTTAAGTCCTGGACTCCGTGAAAAGGGCGGTGGAGTGAGAAAGTGCCACACGGCCGCATATGTCTCTGGATCGGAGGACAGGCCACACATGCTCCATAAGGGAGAACTGTAGAGTGCTCTGTTGTCATCCCAAGCCTTTTCCATTATCCCATTCGGTCCTCCCAACAGCTCACTGAAGGAGGTCGAGCTAGGTAAGATACCTCCGTTTGACAGTAGTTGCCGTCACTGGCACAGAGAGGAGAAGCGGCTTTCTCCCGATAGCCACGGCCTGGACCTAGGCTAAGCCCAAGGACTTCTGACCCTCAGCCCCAGGCCCCTTTCCGTGATGGTTGTATGATTGGGAACGTGCCCGTGAGCCACGTGCCTGGGACCGCTCACCCCCCGCGACCACACACACTTCAGTTCACCCGTCACCATCAGCTCAGCCTCCTGCCGGGAAGGGGCAGGGCCTCAGCAACACAACACTCCATCAAGGATTTCCTGCTCTGGATCTCCAGGCTTTCACCCCACCTGATTGAGGATTCCCTTTTCTTTCTGGACCGTCACCCCAAAGCCAACTCAGAAACTTCTGCCTTCAAGATGCTCGGTCATAGTACGGCAATAATAACTGGTATTCATTAAGCACTTATTCAATCGATCGCATTTATCGAGCACTTACTGCGCACTAAGCACTTGGGAGAGTACAATAAACAGGCCCAGTCCCTGTCCCACAGACCAAGAAGAGGGGAGAAAAGGAATTGATCTAATCACCCCAGCCCCGTTCTTACCCGCCCCCACCCCAAGGCCCACTCGCCCTCTTCTCCCCACCCCCATGCCCATCAGCTCCAGGCGAATGTCACCTGTGGAACTGCTGTTCCATCATGGCCCAACTCCTGCCCATCCTTACCCTGCTCCTGACCCAGCCACTGCTCCTCGCCATGAAACCTGGCTTTCTCCCAAGCGGGCCTCATTTTCTCCCGCTCCCCAGGACTCGCTGGGAAGTGACGGAGGAGCTGGCCTGCTCCTTTCATTCATTCAATCGTATTCTCCCCCTCCTCCCCCCTCCTCCCCATCCCTCCCCCGCTTTACCTCCTTCCCCTCCCCACAGCACCTGCATATATGTATATATGTTTGTACATACTTATTACTCTATTTTATTTGTACATGTTTATTTATTTTATTTTGTTAGTATGTTTGGTTCTGTTCTCTGTCTCCCCCTTCTAGACTGTGAGCCCACTGTTGGGTAGGGACTGTCTCTATATGTTGCCAGTTTGGACTTCCCAAGCGCTTAGGAGGCCTTCCCAGACTGAGCCCCTTCCTTTCTCTCCCCCTAGTCCCCCTCTCCATCCCCCCACCGTCTTCATCATCAATCGTATTTATTGAGCGCTTACTGTGTGCAGAGCACTGTACTAAGCGCTTGGGAAGGACAAGTTGGCAACATAGACAGACAGTCCCTACCCAACAGTGGGCTCACAGTCTAACCTCCTTCCCTTCCCCACAGTACCTGTATATATGTATATATGTTTGTACATATTTATTACTCTATTTATTACTCTATTTATTTATTTATTTTACTTGTACATATCTATTCTATTTATTTTATTTTGTTACCCTTCTAGACTGTGAGCCCACTGTTGCATAGGGACTGTCTCTATATGTTGCCAACTTGCACTTCCCAAGCGCTTAGTACAGTGCTCTGAACACAGTAAGAGCTCAATAAATATGATTGATTGATTAGTACAGTGCTCTGCACACAGTAAGCGCTCAATAAATACGATTGAATGAATGAATGAATTTATTGAGCGCTTACTGTGTGCAGAGCATGCCGCTTTTGCACCAACCACCCATTCCATCCCTCCCTTTCTCCTCCTTTGAAGCCCATACCATCCCTCTACCACCCACTCCAATTACCGGTCCCTGTCGTCTGCCACCCCACCAGGCTCCATCGCCAACTTTTGGAACCATTTTGGAACCTCCTTCAATGATTGCCCACCTGTCTCTGCACCAAACCTCTTACCCTAGACGTTCGATCCTTCAATCAGCTCTCCCCCTCCTACCTATCCTCACGAATCTTCCGTGACAACTAAGTCACCCCTCAAAGCCCAACCCACTCACTGTACCTGGGTTCCAGTCCTTGCTCCGCCACTTGTCATCATCATCATTATCAATCGTATTTATTGAGCGCTTACTGTGTGCAGAGCACTGGACTAATCGCTTGGGAAGTCCAAGTTGGCAATATATAGAGACAGTCCCTACCCAACAGTGGGCTCACAGTCTAAAAGGGGGAGACAGAGAACAAAACCAAACATACTAACAAAATAAAATAAATAGAATAGATATGTACAAGTAAAATGGAGTAATAAATATGTACAAACATAAATACATATATATAGGTGTCTGCTGTGTGACCTTAAGCAAGTCACTTCTCTGTGCCTCAGTTACCTCATCTGTAAAATAAGGATTGAGACGGTGAGCCCCACGTGGGACATTCATTCGTTCATTCAATCGTATTTATTGAGCGCCTTACTGTGTGCAGAGCACTGGACTAAGTGCTTGGGAAGTACAAGTTGGCAACATATAGAGACGGTCCCTACCCAACAACTGGGGACAGGGGCTGTGTCAAACCCGATTTGCTTGTATCCACCCCAGCGCTTAGTCCGATGCCTGGTCCATAGTAAGCGCTGAACAAATACCACAATTACTATTATTATATTATTATATGTGTATTATTATATATAACATATGTATTATTATATATTATTAATTTACTATAATAATATTGTATTACCTCAATCTCCGCCCCCCGGTTAGTTGAGCCCTTTTCACAGGTCCTCCTTCCTGCCTGGGCTCTCTCATATCTGACAGACCACCCCTACAAAACCTCAACTCTTCCATAATAATAATAATAATGATAATAATAATAATAATAATAATAATAATAGCATTTATTAAGCACTTACTATGCGCAAGGCACTGTTCTAAGCGCTGTGGAGGTCACAAGGTGATCAGGTTGTCCCATGGGGTGGGGGGGCTCACAGTCTCAATCCCCATTTTACAGATGAGGTAACTGAGGCCCAGAGAAGTGAAGTGACTTGGCCAAAGTCACACAGCTGACAATTGGCGGAGCCGGGGTTTGAACCCATGACCTCTGACTCCAAAGCCTGGGCTCTTTCCACTGAGCCACGCTGCTTCTCAGGAAATAATGCCTTTCCCGATCCGCCTCTCATTTTCCCAATCTGCCTCTCATTTTCCCAATCCAGTCACCCTCCCTACTGCATTACGATCAATTTGAAACTTAGCTCACCGCCACCCCGCCCCTCACCTTCACAGCACTTATGTCCATATCCTTAGGCTCTGCTGCTTCTCTTATCTGTCTGTTTTCCCCTCTAGATTGCAAGCACCTTGAGGGCAGGGCTCATTACTTGTACATATCTATTCATTTTATTTTGTTAGTATGTTTGGTTTTGTTCTCTGTCTCCCCCCTTTTAGACTGTGAGCCCACTGTTGGGTAGGGACTGTCTCTATATGTTGCCAATCTGTACTTCCCAAGCGCTTAGTACAATGCTCTGCATGTAGTAAGCGCTCAATAAATACGATTGATGATGATGATGTCTTCCATCACTGATGAGGGCATCGGCCTTCTTGTTGACCTCCCTGCTTTCTGTCCCTCCTAAATCCAGTCCAAACTTCACTCTACTGCCTGGGTTATTTTTCTAAAAAAAATACCCCCAAACCAAAAACAAAAACACCAGGCCCATGTTTCCCCTCTCCTTGCCCATCCACCTCCGTATCAGACAGAAACTACTTCCCATCAACTTTAAAGCACTCAATCACCTTTACCTCTCCTATCTTGCCTTACTAATTTCCTAAGACAACCCAGCCTACTCACGGTATCTCAAATCTCATCTCAGGTCAATCTCATCAGAGAAGCAGCGGGGCTCAGTGGAAAGAGCCTGGGTTTCTGGAGTCAGAGGTCATGGGTTCAAATCCTGGCTCCGCCAATTGTCAGCTGGGTGACTTCGGGCAAGTCACTTAACTTCTCTGGGCCTCAGTTACCTCACCTGTAAAATGGGGATTAAGACTGTGAGCCCCCGTGGGACACCCTGATCACCTTGTAACCTCCCCAGTGCATAGAACAGTGCTTTGTACATAGTAAGCGCTTAATAAATGCCATTACTATTATTGTTATTATTATTATCTCCCTCACCGCTGACCCCTCGCCCACATCCTGCCTCGGGCCTGGAACTCCTTCCCCTTCATATCCGCCAAATTATCCCTCTCCCGGCCTTCAAAGGACATCTCCAAGAAGCCTTCCCCTGCTAAGCCCTCATCTCTTCTTCTTCCACTCCCTTCTGCATCACCCTTGTACTTGGATCTTCACTCTTTATTCACCCTCAGCCCCATAACACTGACGTACCTATTCATAATTTATCTTTTTCTATTGACATCTGTCTCCCCCTCCAGCCTGTAAGCTCGTTGTGGGCAGGGAATGTGTCTGTTGTATTCTCCCAAGGTTTTACAATCATTTTTTAGGTAATATTTCCTCAGAAAAGTTTTTCGCCAGAAGCCAGTTTTATTTCTCTGGCTCCCCAACACAAGGAGGTGGGGTAACTTCTGAGAAAGTGAATAACAGTATCTGAGTCTACCAACTCTGTTGCATTGTACTCTCCTAAATCAATCAATCAATCAATCGTATTTATTGAGCGCTTACTATGTGCAGAGCACTGTACTAAGCGCTTGGGAAGTACAAATTGGCAACACATAGAGACAGTCCCTACCCAACAGTGGGCTCACAGTCTAAAAGGGGGAGACAGAGAACAGAACCAAACATACCAACAAAATAAAATAAATAGGATAGAAATGTACAAGTAAAATAAATAAATAAATAAATAAATAAATAGAGTAATAAATATGTACAACCATATATACATATATACAGGTGCTGTGGGGAAGGGAAGGAGGTAAAATGGGGGGATGGAGAGGGGGACGAGGGGGGAGAGGAGGGAAGGGGCTCAGTCTGGGAAGGCCTCCTGGAGGAGGTGAGCTCTCAGCAGGGCCTTGAAGGGAGGAAGAGAGCTAGCTTGGCGGAGGGGCAGAGGGAGGGCATTCCAGGCCCGGGGGATGACGTGGGCCGGGGGTCGACGGCGGGACAGGCGAGAACGAGGTACAGTGAGGAGATTAGCGGTGGAGGAGCGGAGGGTGCGGGCTGGGCAGTAGAAGGAGAGAAGGGAGGTGAGGTAGGAGGGGGCGAGGGGATGGACAGCCTTGAAGCCCAGGGTGAGGAGTTTCTGCCTGATGCGCAGATTGATTGGTAGCCACTGGAGATTTTTGAGGAGGGGAGTGATATGCCCAGAGCGTTTCTGGACAAAGATAATCCGGGCAGCAGCATGAAGTATGGATTGAAGTGGAGAGAGACACGAGGATGGGAGATCAGAGAGAAGGCTGGTGCAGTAGTCCAGACGGGATAGGATGAGAGCTTGAATGAGCAGGGTAGCGGTTTGGATGGAGAGGAAAGGGCGGATCTTGGCAATGTTGCGAAGCTGAGACCGGCAGGTTTTGGTGACGGCTTGGATGTGAGGGGTGAATGAGAGAGCGGAGTCGAGGATGACACCAAGGTTGCGGGCTTGTGAGACGGGAAGGATGGTAGTGCCGTCAACAGAGATGGGAAAGTCAGGGAGAGGACAAGGTTTGGGAGGGAAGACAAGGAGCTCAGTCTTCGACATGTTGAGCTTTAGGTGGCGGGCGGACATCCAGATGGAGATGTCCTGAAGGCAGGAGGAGATGCGAGCCTGGAGGGAGGGGGAGAGAGCAGGGGCAGAGATGGAGATCTGGGTGTCATCAGCGTAGAATCTGGGTGTCATCAGCGTAAATGCTTAGTACAGTGTTCTGCACACAGTTAAGTGCTCAATAATATCACCAATTGACTGATATGTCTGCTGTGTGACCTTGGGCAAGTCACTTCACACCTCTAATATCAACCGCTTCACCTCCCCACAGCACTTGTATATACTTGTACACATTTACTACTCTATTTTATTAATAACGTGCCTATAGCTATAATTCTATTTATTCTGACAGTTTTGACACCTTTCTATACGTTCTGTTTTGTTGTCTGTCTTCTCCTTCTAGACTGTGAGCCCATTGTTGGGTAGGGACCGTCTCTATATGTTGCCAACTTGTTCTTCCTAAGCGCTTAGTACAGTGCTCTGCACACAGTAAGCGCTCAATAAATACAATTGGATGAATGAACGAATGTCCCTTGCTCTCACTTCACTCACCGCCAACCCGTCTGACACCCTCCACCCTGCCCAGGCGGACACGTGTGTTCCCTGGGTGAACAGGGAAGAGAAGCAGGGAAGAGAAGTTCCCTAGAGAAGCAGCGTGGCTCAGTGGAAAGAGCCTGGGCTTTGGTATCAGAGGTCATGGGTTCAAATCCCGGCTCTGCCAATTGTCAGCTGTGTGACTTTGGGCAAGTCACTTCACTTCTCTGGGCCTCAGTTCCCTCATCTGCAAAATGGGGATTAAGACTGAGGCCCCCGTGGGACAACCTGATCACCTTGTAACATCCCCAGCGCCTAGAACGGTGCTTTGCACATAGTAAGTGCTTAATAAATGCCATTATTATTATTATCATTATTATTATTATTATTAACAACAGGGAAAACGTGTTAGAGGCAGACTGGCAGCTAGCTGGACAGAAACCATAACAACGATAATAATAATAAGAATGGTATTTGTTAAGTACTTACTAGGTGCCAAGCAATGTTCTCAGCGCTGGGGGGGGATACAGGCAATCAGGTAGTCCCCCGTGGGGCTGCCAATCTTCATCCCCACTTTACAGATGAGGTCACTGAGGCCCAGAGAAGTCAACTGACTTGCCCAAAGTCAGACGACTGATAAGGGGTGGGGCCGGGATTCGAACCCACAACCTCTGACTCCAGCCCGGGCTCTGGCCACTAAGCAAGCTGCTTCTCCGCTGCCCCAGCGCCAGCTCTGCCACTTGTCTGGGTTATTTTTCCAAAAAAAAATACCCCCAAACCAAAAACAACTTTGGGCAAGTCACTTCACTGGGCCTCAGTTCCCTCATCTGTAAAATGGGGCTGAAGACTGTGAGCCCCACGTGGGACAACCTGTTCACCTTGTATTCCCCCCCCCCCCCCGGCGCTTAGAACAGTGCTTTGCACATAGTAAGCACTTAACAAATGCCATTCTTATTATTGTTATTATTATTATTAGAACAGTGCCTGGCACACAGCAAGCACATAAATAGGGACCGTCTCTAGATGTTGCCAACTTGTACTTCCCAAGCGCTTAGTCCAGTGCTCTGCACACGGTAAGCGCTCAATAAATGCGATTGAGTAAATGAATAAATATCACCCCCAAAAATCCTTCTAACCAATCAAATGTATTATCCTGATAGTCGGATGCTTCCTTTACCTGTAATTTACTTTTAAACGTCTGCCTCTCCCCTTTAGTCTAAAATCCCGGAGGGCAGACGACTCGTCTCCCACCTGCAGAGTGGTCGCCAGAGGGCAAACGCTCACTAAAGACGATCGATCGATCAATGGATCAATCAATTGATGGATCAATCAATTGATGGAGGCCCGCCCCCCTCCTACAGGCCGAGCTCCCTTCACCTTGCTGAGTCACAGCCCGCGCATGCGCACGGCCCTACCTCAGGCCGCCCGGCTTCTCTCCGGCGCCCCCCAGTGGCGGATGAGGGAACGGTCCGCGCCTACGCAGCCGGGCCCCTCCAGGGGGCGGGAACGAGACGCGGACGTCGTAGCCAATCAGCGAGCCACCTTGCTGAGTCACAGCCCGCGCATGCGCACGGCCCTACCTCCAGGGGCCCAGGCCCCCCGGCTTCTCTCCGGCGCCCCCCAGTGGCGGATGAGGGAACGGCCCGCGCCTACGCAGCCAGGCCCCGCCAGGGGGCGGGAACGGGACGCGGACGTCGTAGCCAATCAGCGAGCCACCTTGCTGAGTCACAGCCCGCGCATGCGCATGGCCCTACCTCCCGGGGCTCAGGCCGCCCGGCTTCTCTCCGGCGCCCTCCAGTGGCGGATGAGGGAACGGCCCGCGCCTACCTTTAGAGTAATAGCGTGGCTCTGTAGCAAAGAACCCGGGCTTTGGAGTCAGAGGTCATGAGTTCAAATCCCGCTCCGCCAATTAGCTGTGTGACTTCGGGCAAGTCACTTAATTTCTCTGGACCTCAGTTACTTCATCTGTACTCCCAGACTGAGCCCCCTCCTTCCTCTCCCCCTCGTCCCCCCTCCATCTCCCCCGTCTTACCTCCTTCCCTTCCCCACAGCACATGTATATATGTTTGTACATATTTATTACTCTATTTATTTTACTTGTACATATCTATTGTATTTATTTGATTTTGTTAATATGTTTGGTCTTGTTCTCTGTCTCCCCTTGTAGACTGTGAGCCCACTGTTGGGTAGGGACCGTCTCTATATGTTGCCAACTTGGACTTCCCACCGCTTAGTCCAGTGCTCTGCACACAGTAAGCACTCAATAAATACGATTGATTGATTGATTGATCTGTAAAATAGGGAGGAAGACTGTGAGCCCCCCCGCATGGGACAACCTGATCATCTTGTAACCTCTGCAGTGCTTAGAACAGTGCTTTGCACATAGTAAGCACTTAATAAATGCCATTATTATTATAATTGGGGTTTTTTTCCTTCATAATTAAAGTTCTTGACAAGTGATGTGTGATATACTCTGCACACAGTAAGTGCTTAATAAATGCCATTATTATTATAATTGGGGTTTTTTCCTTCATAATTAAAGTTCTTGACAAGTGATATGTGATATACTCTGCACACAGTAAGTGCTCAATAAATACGATTGAATGAATGAATGAATATATTTCCAATGAAATTTCTCCTGGGAAATTTGGATTTTAGCCCCAACTGCCCCTAATCTGGGTGTTTGAGCCCTGAATATTTATATTCTATTTATTATATTTAGTTAATATGTTTTGTTGCCTGTCTCCCCCTTCTAGACTGTGAGCCCGCTGTTGGGTAGGGACTGTCTCTAGCCGTTGACAACGTGGACTTCCCAAGCGCTTAATACGGTGGTGGGAACAATAGGCGCTCAATAAATACGATTGAATGAATGACGGGACACGGACGTCACAATCGCGATGCCGACATGGACTTCCCAAGCACTTAATAGAAGCAGCATGGCTCTGTGGAAAGAGCCCGGGCTTTGGAGTCAGAGGTCATGGGTTCGAATCCCGACTCCGCCAACGTGCCTGCTGTGTGACCTTGGGCAAGTCACTTAACTTCTCGGAGCCTCAATTCCCTCATCTGTAAAATGGGGATGATGACTGTGAGCCCCACGTGGGCAACCTGATCACCTTGTATCCCCCCCCAGCGCTTAGAACAGTGCCTTGCACATAGTAAGCGCTTAACAAATGTCATTATTATTATATATGTTTGTACATACTTATTACTCTATTTATTTTACTTGTACATGTCTATTCTATTTATTTTATTTTGTTAGTATGTTTGGTTTTGTTCTCTGTCTCCCTCTTTTAGACTGTGAGCCCACTGTTGGGTAGGGACTGTCTCTCTATGTTGCCAACTTGGACTTCCCAAGTGCTTAGTCCAGTGCTCTGCACACAGTAAGCGCTCAATAAATACGATTGAATTAATATTTGTACGTATTTATTACTGTATTTATTGATTGATTTTATTTGTACATGTTTATTCTATTTATTTTGTTAATATGTTTTGTTTTGTTGTCTGTCTCCCCCTTCTAGACTGTGAGCCCGCTGTTGGGTAGGGACCATCTCTCTAGGTTGCCAACTTGGATTTCCCAAGCGCTTAGTCCAGTGCTCTGCACACAGTAAGCGCTCAATAAATACGATCGAATGAATGAATATTTGTACGTATTTATTACTGTATTTATTGATTGATTTTATTTGTACATGTTTATTCTGTTTATTTTGTTAATATGTTTGGTTTTGTTCTCCGTCTCCCCCTTCTAGACTGTGAGCCTGCCGTTGGGTAGGGACCGTCTCTGTATGTTGCCAACTTGGGCTTCCCAAGCGCTTAGTCCAGTGCTCTGCACACAGTGAGTGCTCGTGGCTCAGTGGAAAGAGCCCGGGCTTTGGAGTCACAGGTCGTGGGTTCGAATCCCGGCTCCGCCTCATGTCTGCTGCGTGACCTTGGGCAAGTCCCCTCACTTCTCTGAGCCTCAGTTCCCTCATCTGTAAAATGGGGATTAAGACTGTGAGCCCTACGTAGGACAACTTCATCATCATCATCATCAATCGTATTTATTGAGCGCTTACTGTGTGCAGAGCACTGGACTAAGCGCTTGGGAAGTACAAATTGGCAACATAGAGAGACAGTCCCTACCCGACAGTGGGCTCACAGTCTAAAAGAGTGGGCTCACAGTCTAAAACTTGATCACCTTGTATCCCCCCAGCGCTTAGAACAGTGCTCTGCACATAGTAAGCGCTTAACAAATGCCATTATTATTATTATTATTAATAATGATTACTGTTATTAATAATACGGTGCTGGGCACCCACTAGTCGCTCAATAAATACGACTGAATGAATGAGGGGACGCGGACGTCGTAGCCAATCAGGGCCTGGCATGCTTATGACGTCACAATCGCGGCGCGCGCCCCCTCCCTCTCCTCCTTCCTTCGCCTCATTTCCCGTCGGGCCCCGCGGCCACCCCCTGCCTCGGCGCCCTCTCGGCCGCTGCCGGCCGCTCGCTCCCATTGGCTGGCGGGGGGACGCGTGACCGCCGTCCCCGCTCCCGATTGGTCGAGGCCGCCGGCGGGGGGGCCGAGGGGGGGGGCCGGCGGTCGCTCGCGCCGGTGAGGCGCTGAGGAGGCGGCGCTGAGGAGGAGTCGCTGAGGAGGCGGCGCTGAGGCGGCGGCGGGGGCGGGGGCGGGGGCCGGTCCGTGGCGGTCGGGTCCGGTCGGGTCCGGTCCGGTCCGCGCCATGCCGGGCAGGAACCAGGCCAAGGCCGCCTGCAGCTGCCCCGACCTGCCCCCGGGCAGGCTGGCGGACCGGGAGAAGGACGAGGGGCACAGCGGGAGGGCCGACGACCCCAACAACTCCGGCGACCCCCACATCGTCAAGTCCCCCAGCGATCCCAAGCAGTACCGGTGAGGACTTTCCTCCCTTTTAGACCGTGAGCCCGCTGTTGGGTGGGCACCGTCTCTCTGTGTTGCCAACTTGGACTTCCCAAGCGCTTAGTCCGGTGCCCTGCGCCTGGAATGCCCACCCGCCAAGCTCGCTCTCTTCCTCCCTTCAAGGCCCTGCTGAGAGCTCCCCTCCTCCAGGAGGCCTTCCCACACTCAGCCCCTTCCTTCCTCTCCCCCTCGTCCCCCTCTCCATCCCCCCCCGTCTTACCTCCTTCCCTTCCCCACAGCGCCTGTATAGATGCTTGTACATATTTACTCTATTTTACTTGTACATATTTACTATTCTATTTATTTCATTTTGTTAGTATGTTTGGTTTTGTTCTCCATCTCCCCGTTTTAGACTGTGAGCCCCCTGCTGGGTAGGCACCGTCTCTATATGTTGCCAACTTGGACTTCCCAAGCGCTTAATACAGTCCTCTGCACACCTCCCCCGGGCCCGGAATGCCCCCAATCCCTCTGCCCACCCGCCAAGCTCGCTCTCTTCCTCCCTTCAAGGCCCTACTGAGAGCTCCCCTCCTCCAGGAGGCCTTCCCACACTCAGCCCCTTCCTTCCTCTCCCCCTCGCCCCCCTCTCCATCCCCCCCGTCTTACCTCCTTCCCTTCCCCACAACACCTGTATATGTGTTTATACATATTTATTACTCTATTTTACTTGCACATATCTATTCTATTTATTTTATTTTGTTAGTATGTTTGGTTTTGTTCTCTGTCTCCCCCTTTTAGACCGTGAGCCCACTGTTGGGTAGGGACTGTCTCTCTAGGTTGCCAACTTGGACTTCCCAAGCGCTTAGTCCAGTGCTCTGCACACAGTAAGCGCTCAATAAGCGCTCTCTTCCTCCCTTCAAGGCCCTACTGAGAGCTCCCCTCCTCCAGGAGGCCTTCCCACACTCAGCCCCTTCCTTCCTCTCCCCCTCGCCCCCCTCTCCATCCCCCCCGTCTTACCTCCTCCCCTTCCCCACAACACCTGTATATGTGTTTATACATATTTATTACTCTATTTTACTTGCACATATCTATTCTATTTATTTTATTTTGTTAGTATGTTTGGTTTTGTTCTCTGTCTCCCCCTTTTAGACCGTGAGCCCACTGTTGGGTAGGGACTGTCTCTAGATGTTGCCAACTTGGACTTCCCAAGGGCGTAGTACAGTGCTCTGCACACAGTAAGCGCTCAATAAATACGATTGATTGATTAAGCACTCAATAAATATGATTGATTGATTGAGGACACCGCGCAGGACCGGCTGCCATCTCCCCCCGGCCCCGTCCTAAGCTGCCGCCCCCCTTAAGCCGTCAAAAATAACAACAGTGACATTTGTCAGAGAAGAAGCAGCGTGGCCTTCCCAGCCTGAGCCCCCTCTGTCTCCTCCCCACACCACCTGTATGATAATAATAATAATAATAATAATAACAACAACATTTATTAAGCACTTACTATGTGCAAAGCACTGTCTAAGCGCTGGGGAGGTTCCAGCGTGGCTCAGTGGAAAGAGCCCGGGCTTTGGAGTCAGAGGTTGTGGATTCAAATCCTGCCTCTGCCACTTGTCAGCTGTGCGACTTTGGGCAAGTCACTTCGCTTCTCTGGGCCTCAGTTCCCTCATCTGTAAAATGGGGATGAAGACTGTGAGTCCCACGTGGGACAACCTGATTACCTTGTATCTACCCCAGCGCTTAGAACAGTGCCTTGCACATAGTAAGCGCTTAACAAATACCAACATTATTATTATTATTATTATTATTATTATTATTACGTTGTCCCCCATGGGGCTCACAGTCTTCATCCCCATTTTCCAGATGAGGTCACTGAGGCGCAGAGAAGTGAAGTGACCTGCCCAAAGTCACACAGCTGGGATTTGAACCCACAACCTCTGACTCCAAAGCCCGGGCTCTTTCCACTGAGCCACACTGCTTCTCCTGTATACGTGTGTACGTATACTCTGTTTTATTTGTACGCATTTATTCTATTCAATTTTGTTAACATGTTTTGTTTTGCTGTCTGTCTCCCCTTTTCATTCATTCATTCAATCATATTGATTGAGCGCTTAGTGTGTGCAGAGCACTGGACTAAGCGCTTGGGAAGTACAAGTTGGCAACCTATAGAGACGGTCCCTATCAATCAATCAATCATATTTATTGAGCGCTTACTGTGTGCAGAGCACTGGACTAAGCGCTTGGGAAGTACAAGTTGGCAACATATAGAGACAGTCCCTACCCAACAGTGGGCTCACAATCTAAAAGGGGGAGACGGAGAACAAAACCAAATATACTAACAAAATAAAATAAATAGAATAGATATGTACAAGTAAAATAGAGTAATAAATATGTACAGACATATATA
Organism: Tachyglossus aculeatus; assembly: GCF_015852505.1. Taxonomy (NCBI): domain Eukaryota; kingdom Metazoa; phylum Chordata; class Mammalia; order Monotremata; family Tachyglossidae; genus Tachyglossus; species Tachyglossus aculeatus. The sequence continues at coordinate 40,588,045 of NC_052083.1, read as the reverse complement.
CATATATACAGGTGCTGTGGGGAAGGGAAGGAGGTAAGATGAGGGGGATGGAGAGGGGGAGAGGAAGGAAGGGGCTCAGTGTGGGAAGGCCTCCTGGAGGAGGTGAGATCTCAGTAGGGCCTTGAAGGGAGGAAGGGAGCGAGCTTGGCGGATGGGCAGAGGGATTGGGGGCATTCCGGGCCCGGGGGAGGACGTGGGCCGGGGGTCGATGGCGGGACAGGCGAGAACGAGGCACAGTGAGGAGATTAGCGGCAGAGGAGCGGAGGGTGCGGGCTGGGCTGGAGAAGGACAGAAGGGAGGAGAGGTAGGAGGGGGCGAGGTGATGGACAGCCTGGAAGCCCAGGGTGAGGAGTTTCTGCCTGATGCGCAGATTGATTGGTAGCCACTGGAGATTTTTGAGGAGGGGAGTGATATGCCCAGAGCATTTCTGGACAAAGACAATCTGGGCAGCAGCATGAAGTATGGATTGAAGTGGGGAGAGACATGAGGATGGGAGATCAGAGAGAAGGCTGATGCACTAGTCCAGACGGGATAGGATGAGAGCTTGAATGAGCAGGGTAGCGGTTTGGATGGAGAGGAAAGGGCGGATCTTGGCGATGTTGCAGAGCTGAGACCGCAGGTTTTGGTGACGGCTTGGATGTGAGGGGTGAATGAGAGAGCGGAGTCGAGGATGACACCAAGGTTGCGGGCTTGTGAGACGGGAAGGATGGTAGTGCCGTCAACAGAGATGGGAAAGTCAGGGAGAGGGCAGGGTTTGGGAGGGAAGACAAGGAGTTCAGTCTTGGACATGTTGAGTTTTAGGTGGCGGGCGGACATCCAGATGGAGATGTCCTGAAGGCAGGACAATAGTGCCTACCCAATAGTGGGCTCACAGTCTAGAAAGGGGAGACAGACAACAAAACATATTAACAAAATAAAATAGAATATTTACAAGTAAAATAAATAGAGTAATAAATACGTACAAACATATATACATATATACAGCCCACTCACAGTCCCGCTGTTGGGTAGGGACCACCTCTATATGTTGCCAACTTGTACTTCCCAAGCGCTTAGTCCAGTGCTCTGCACACAGTAAGCGCTAAGTAAATACAAATGAATGAATGAATGAATGACCAACTTGTACTTCCCAAAGGCTTAGTCCAGTGCTCTGCACACAGTAAGCACCCAATAAATACGATTGATTGATTGATTGAAATCCAAGTTGGCAACATAGAGAGACGGTCCCTACTTGTCAGCTGGTGTCATTCATTCAATCGTATTTATTGAGCGCTTAATGTGTGCAGAGCACTGTACTAAGCGCTTGGGAAGTACAAGTTGGCAACATATAGAGATGGTCCCTACCCAACAGCGGGCTCACAGTCTAGAAGGGGGAGACAGAGAACAAAACAAAACATATTAACAAAATAAAACAAGTAGAATAAATATGTACAAGTAAAATAAGTAGAGTAATAAATACATATAAACATATATACAGGTTGTAAATATGACTGACTGACTGAATTTAAGTGCTTATGTGCAAAGCACTGTTCTAAGCACTGGTGAGGTTACAAGGTGATCAGGTTGTGGCTCAGTCTTAATCCCTATTTTACGGATGAGGTAACTGAGGCACAGAGAAGTGAAGTTACTTGCCCAAAGTCACATAGCTGACCATTGGTGGAGCCCGGATTTGAACCCGTGACCTCTGACTCCAAAGCCCAGGCTCCTTCCACTGAGCCACGCTGCTTCTCTAAAATAAACAGACACATTCCCCGCCCACAACGAGCTTACTGTCTAGAGGGGAAGACAGACTTAATACCAAATCTAACTATTGAAACCATGCGTTTGAAATAAAATGGCATGACTTGTCTCAAAGAGTGTGTGTGTGTGTGTGTGTGTGTGTGTGTGTGTGTGAGAGAGAGAGAGAGAGAGAGAGAGAGAGTGCGAGAGAGAATCGGGGGCTAGGAGGGGCAATTTCTGTTTGGATTAACGTCAGATCTTGGTTGTGGGCAGGGAATGTGAGTACCAACTCGTATTATACTCTCCCAAGTGCTTTGTAAAGTGTTCTGCACCTAGTAATCGTAATAAATACGATTGAATGAATGAATGAATAGTAAGTGCTCAATAAATACCACCGATGATGATCTTGGTCACACAGTCTCCTGCTGTGCCCAATATTTGCCACAGTATTTAGGCAGATATTCTGTTTTTCAGGCTGTTTGGCAAAATGTTGTTGCAGTTGTTCCTATCAGGGAATAAGTGTGGAATTGAAAAGAGAGTAGCTCTCATGCGTCAAAAGGGAATTCTTTCCAGGTTTGAAATCGAACCGGGGCAGTTGGGCTGAGGGCCAGCGTTGTACAAAACAGTCCCTGCCCTGGGAGCGTCATCACCAAAGCCTTCCCTGATTAGAAAGCTCACGTCTCCCCACCCTCTTGTTGCCCCTTCCTGCCACCCCCAACCCCTGCAAGCTACTTTAGCACTTCTTTATCACTTATGCACTTGAATGTTTATTGCCTTCAGTAGCATTTATCAATCAGTCATATTTATTGAGCGTTTACTGTGTGCTGAGCACGGTACTACGCCTAGGAGGGGACAGTGCAACAGCATTGATAGACACATTCCCTGCCCTGTATATATCATCATCAATCGTATTTATTGAGCGCTTACTACGTGCAGAGCACTGTACTAAGCGCTTGGGAAGTACAAATTGGCAACATATAGAGACAGTCCCTACCCAGCAGTGGGCTCACAGTCTAAAAGGGGGAGACAGAGAACAAAACCAAACATACTAACAAAATAAAATAAATAGGATAGATATGTACAAGTAAAATAAATAAATAGAGTAATAAATATGTACAACCATATATACATATATACAGGTGCTGTGGGGAAGGGAAAGAGGTAAGATGTATATATCTTTAAGCTCTGTTGCTTCCCCCAATCTTTAATTTAGGTGTTGTCTTCTCTGCTATATTGTAAGGTCCTTGAGATCAGGGATCATGTCTCCCAACTGTTGTACTCTCCCAAGCGCTTGGTACAGTGCTCTGCACAGAATAAGTGCTCAGATACTGTTGTTTGACCGATAACACTTTCTCAAAAGCTTCCCTTCCCACTTGTGTTGAGGAACCAGAGAAATGAAACTGTTTGGCTTCTGGTGAAAAACTTTCCCAAAGAAACAGTGCCTAAAAAACTTGTAAAATTTGAAGAAGCAGCATGGCTTAGTAGAAGGAGCACAGGCCTGAGAGTCTGAAGACCAGGGTTCTAATGCTCACATTGTCATTTACCTGCTGTGTGACCTTGGGCAACTTGCTTAACTCCCTGTTGGCTCAGTTTCCTCATCTGCAAACTGGGAGTTCAATGCCTATTGTCCCTCCTACTTAGACTGTGAGCCCTGTATGGGACAAGGATTGTGCCTGAAGTGAACGTTTAGTATCTACTCCAGCACTTAACGATGTTTGACACATAGTAAGTGCTTAACAAATTGCCCAGTTACTATTAATAGTAGTAGTACCTCGCAAAAAAGTCTTGCATCACTGGTAAGTGTAAAAACTGACCTGTGCACATGGGGACTGGCCTCTGTTCACCTTTTCCCCTGAATGGCGTACAGTGTGGCTCAGTGGCAAGAGCCCGGGCTTTGGAGTCAGAGGTCATGGGTTCAAATTCCTGCTCCGCCACTTGTCAGCTGTGTGACTTTGGGCAAGTCACTTCACTTCTCTGGGCCTCAGTTCCCTCATTTGTAAAATGGGGATGAAGACTGTGAGCCCCACGTGGGACAACTTGATCACCTTGTATCCTCCCCAGTGCTTAGAGAAGTGCTTTGCACATAGTAAGCGTTTAATAAATGCCATTATTATTATTAACATGGGGTGACTCCTTTTGCATTTGAGTTGATCATAAGTGAACTACCTTTTCCTCAAAGAGGAAAAATCCCATATTCTCTCTCTCTCTGTGTCTGTGCCTCTTAGTAATGTGTGTCCTTAAGCCCGTACATTTTCCCTTTCCTAAGCTTGTTTTCCGGTTTGTTTGGGAGCAGGAAATCAGGCGGGTGGGTCGGAGCGAGGAGGACTGGCAAGGAGGGCCAAAGCCTCAGGAGAGTTCCGGGGGTCGGGGGGAGGCTGGGCTGTGTGCTTGGATGTGTGGAAGGGTGTAAGTAGAAGGTGAGAATTTGGGGAAGGGGGAGAATTAGCCCACAGCTGTCAGGCAGTGTGCCAAATGCCATGAGGCTAATATCCAGAGAATGCTGCTTAAGTGGTTGGTGATCGAGCCAGAGCAAGGACCCGGGTTCTAATCCCAGTTCTGCCATTTGTCCGCTGTGTGACTTCGGGCAAGTCACTTCTCTGTGCCTCAGTTACCTCATCTGTAAAAGGGGGATTAAGACTGTGAGCCCCATGTGGGACAGGGACTGTGTCCAACCCGATTGGCTCATAGCTACCCTAGCACTTAGAACAGTATACGTTCTAAGTGTAGTGTAGAACAGTGCACATAGTAAGCGCTTAACAAATACCATTTTTTAAAAAAAGCATGCTGGTCTTGCCTTGGAAACAGGTATCTGCAGTAGGGTAGGCAGGAAGTGGGGTTGCAGCCCTCTGATCCGAGGTCCTTTTGTCTTCATCCTCCCTTCCACTGATTGACTCAGGGCATGGGTCCGGGTGCTGGGGAGCACACAGCAGAAGTCAAAGACATGTCTCCGCTGACCTCGAGGAGGAGGCAAGCGGGAGCAAATTGGCAAATGAATGGCACGTAAAAGAGTAAGACATGAGTTCCTCCGGGGAGAGAACCGCCCACAGAGGCAGTGTGGTTTAGTTCCAGCCCAAGTAGACGTGGACTGGCCCCGGGGCCTCGCGGACCAAATGGGCCGTCAGGTCTACCCTCTGTGCGGCTCCAGGGCGGACTGTCCAGTGGCGCGGGGCCGCTCGTTGCTCCGGATGGCAGCCGGAGCCCTGCGGGCAACCTCCGTGGCCTGGAGCGGCACGGGAGCGCCGGGCTGGGCCGGGGAAACGCCCGGTTGGGTTCGCTCCTGGCGCGGCCAGAGTCCAGTCTCGGGAGGGTCACGGAGGCCGGAGTGAAGCTTAAACTCGAGCGACTAAAGCCGAACCAACGGAATCACTCGCCAGATTCTCTGGGAAGTTTAGCGAGGACGGGACGTTTTCTCCTGAAAACATCTTGCGGCCCATCTGCTGGTTAGGGTCACGGTGAGATGAAGTACCCTCTGTATCGCCCTGTTTGCTGGCCCCCGGTCAGCTCCTTATAAAGCGCTAACGTGGAAAAAGAAAAAGCCCCCCTTTTCTCACCTTCAGCACAGTACTGCCAAACTTCTCCTCTCGGGACTAGGGAAGTAGTGCGGCCTAATGGAAAGAACGGTGGCCGGGGGTTAGGGACCAGAGGACCTGGGTTTCTAACCCCGGTTCTGCCACTTGTCTGCTATGTGAACAAGTCACTTGACTTACCTGGGCCTCAGTTCCCTCTTCCGTAAAATGGGGATTTAGTCTTACTCCCTCCTAGAACAAGCTCAGCACACGTCTGACTGGCTTTCCTCTTAAATTTATGACCTTTCTCTGGCTCTCATTCCTGGTGCTTACCACTGCCATTAATTGGGGCCAGGTTTCCTTAGGGTGAAAATAGCCCAGGCTGGCAGGTGTTGAAATGCTTAAATGATGAGGCTAATCACAGGAGCCTGGCTGTAAATGAATCAAACTCCAGACTCCCCTACAAAGGTTCTGCCTCTGATAATATGTGCCGGAGAAGGAGGTCAGAGCTTGGGCTGCCACGATGAGCTACCTCCTAATAATAGTAATATTAATAACGGCGGTGGTATTTGTTAAGCACTTACTGGGAGCCAAGCGTGGAGCGGATAAAAGATAATCAGGTCAGACACAGTTCCTCTCCCACACGGGGCTCACAGACTAAGTAGGAGACAAACCAGCCGTTGAATTCCCCAGTTGACGGGTGAGGAGACCGAGGGCCAGAGAAGTGAAATGACTTGCCTGAGGTCACACGGGGAAGAGCTGGGATTAGAACCCAGGTGCGATGACTCCAGGCCTGGGCTTTTCCCACCAGGCCCAGCTGCTTCTAGATACTCCATCAGAAGCAGTGTGGCCTAATGGAAATGAGCACAGACCAGGGTGTCAGAGGACCTGGGTTCTAATCCTGGCTCCGCCACATGTCTGCTGTGTGACCTGAGATAAGACGCTTGTCTGTGGTTTAGTCACCTCATCTATAAAATGGGGATTAAGACAGTGAGCCCCAAGTGGGACAGGGACCGTATCCAACTTGATTAGCTGATCTACCCCAGCACGTAGTATAGTGCCTGGCGTATAGTAAGTGCTTAACAAAAACCATAAAAAAGTCTGTATGGAGACTTGCTTGGGAGGCATCATGGCCTAGTGGACAGAGCACGGGACTTCTCTGAACCTGTAAAAATGGAGGTGAAATGCCCTTTCTCCTCCCGTCTTAGACTGCGAGCTCCATGTGGGATGGGGACAGTGTCTGATCTGATTAGCTGGTTTTCTTCCCCAGGGTTTAGATGGCTGTTAGGCGGATTGTAAGAATTTCTTAAGAAAGAACTATAATCATCATTAATTGGCATGTGGAACTTTCAGTTGGACTTATACTGTTTCCCAAAGACACAGTTTTCTCAGCTTCTGACCGTTTTTGCTCAGCTACCTGGGAAAATCCAAATTTTGCCCCAGAAACTGGAGATATTTGACAGTAATGAATCAATGGTATTTTTTGAATGCTTACTGTGTGAAGAACACTGTACTACACGCTTGGGAGAGTACAATACAAGAGTTGGTATATACATTCCCTGCCTGCAACCAACCTCCAAACTTAGAGGAGTCCGGAGTCTACAGTATTATCAAGGTCCTCCAGGGCTCATTTTTTACTGGGGAAAACCCCCCAATAATAATAGTATTTATTAAGCGCCTACTGTATGTCAGGCTCTGTACCACACGCTGGGGTGAATACAAGTAAATAGGGTGGGGCTCACAGTCTCAATCCCCATTTTACAGGTGAGGTAACCTGAGGCACAGAGAAGTGAAGTGACTTACCCACGGTCACAGAGTATTCAAGTGATGGAGCTGGGATTAGAGCCCATGACCCAACTCCAAGGCTCATGCTCTATCTGCTACGCTGTGCTGCTTCATGTCACCTTTGTTTGCTTGGTGAAGATAGTAGCCCAGAACTACCTTATTTGTGATTTCCTGTCCTAAACCATCTTCCAGCTAATAAAAACTGTCCAAACCATGCCCTTCTCACAGTAATAATAATAATAATGATTGCATTTGTTAAGCGCTTACTATGTGCGAAGCACTGTTCTAAGCACTGGGGAGGATACAAGGTGATTAAGTTGTCCCACATGGGGCTCACAGTCTTCATCCCCATTTTACAGGTGAGGGAACTGAGGCACAGAGAAATTAAGTGACTTGCCCAAAGTCACACAGCTGACAAGTGGCGGAGCCGGGATTTGAACCCATGACCTCTGACTCCCAAGCCCCTGCTCTTTCCACTGAGCCAGTAGCATCAGAACCCTCTCTTGGTGCCCTGGTTAACTGGCTTTTGCCACGCTCTCCCAGAGAATACACAATTTACCATCTCCGTTGACTAGCAGAAAATTTAAGTGGAGTAAAACTACTAATAAAGTACAGCTCAGTCCTCTCCCCTGCAAGATTGCCAGCTCCTCGAGGGCAGGCGTTGGGAATACTAACCGTGTTACGCTGCACACAGTAGCTGCTCAGTCAACACTCTTGATTGATTGACTCGAGAGCCTTCCGTTTTCCTTTCTAGCATTGTGGTTGGGACGTAGTTCAGAGAGTACCTAGTTGAGGGGAGGGCTTAGTACAGTGCTCTGCACACAGAAGCAGCTCACTACGTACGGTTGAATGATGGAGCGTCAACCGGTTCCGCATCCCTGTGAAAACCAGGAGTCCTCTATGGAAGGTGAGATCTGCACGGCCCACTGCCGTCACCCCTGGAGTAGCTCTCTTCTAATGGGAAGAGAGACAAGGAGACGGGAAAACGACGAGCGCACCGCCACAGTGAGGGTTAGCCTTGTCGTGTGGCCCAAGGGGCTTGGGACCGTGGCTCCCGCACAACCTCAAACGAGCGCTCGTCAGTTGGGGGTTATCGTCAGATCCAGCGGAGCGTGCTACATTAGCAAGGGGAGACTGGAGAGCGATTTTGCTGCCACTGGGGTTCAGGTGGAAAAGTGAGGAGATAGGCTAATATCGCCTTAGTTGTTAGCAGAGAGATGAATTTATGAAAAGCAGTAGTGAACATAAAGCACTCGATCAGCTCATCTCACTGACCTTCTCCAGTCCAGCCCACACACCTCGATTTACCCGCAGCAGCTTCCTGGCTGTGCCCTGATGTCGTCTACCTCGCCGCCGACCCCTTTCCCACCTTCTCCCACTGGCTTGGAATTCCCTCTCCCTCCAGAGGTGCCAGCCCACCACTCTCCCTACCTTCAAAACCTTACTAAAGTCGCAGCTCCTCCCTCCCGGATTAAGCGTTCTTTCCCCCAGCTCCCTCCCCTTTCTGGGTCTTCTATGCACTTGGATCTGAGACCTCTAGGCATTCGATACCCATCCCACCCTCAAACCCACAGCACTTCTGTACGTATCTATAAATCACACATTATAAATGACATATATTAATGCTTGTCTCCCTCTAGACTCTTAAGCGGCTTGTGGGTGGGGAATATGTCTGCCAAATCTGCTGGACTCTCCCAAATGCTTAGTACAGCGCTCTGCACATCAAAAGCACTCAATAAATACCACTGATGAAGGGGATGATCATTAGGGCATTTGTTCAGGCCTAGTGTTCGACAAGCTCTCTACAGAGTGCTGGGCTAGATACAAAACAGTCAGGTCAGATGTGATAATAAATGCCATTATTATTATTCCCTGCCCCACATGGAGTTCAGAGGGTAAAGGGGGAGGGAGAACGGGTATTGCATCCCCATTTCATAGATGAGGAAGCTGAGGCAGAGAGGATTTAAGTGGCTTGCCCAAGACTACACAAGCTAGGATTGGAATCCAGGTCTCTGGCTCCCAGCCCAACGATCGGCCCACCAGGCCACACTGCTTTCTCCTCCCGCCGTTTTCTGTTTTGGGAGCCAGTAGCGACTATGGAATGGATAGCGTACCTGGCCCTCTCTTGTCAATCAATCAATCAATCAATCATATTTACTGAGCGCTTACTGTGTGCAGAGAACTGTACTAAGCGCTTGGGAAGTACAAGTCGGCAACATATAGAGACAGTCCCTACCCAACCGTGGGCTCACAGTCTAAAAGGGGGAGACAGAGAACAAAACCAAACATACTAACAAAATAAAATAAATAGAATAGATATGTACAAGTAAAATAAATAAATAAATAGAGTAATAAGTATGTACAAACATATATACATATATACAGGTGCTGTGGGGAAGGGAAGGAGGTAAGATGAGGGGGATGGAGAGGGGGACGAGGGGGGAGAGGAAGGAAGGGGCTCAGTGTGGGAAGGCCTCCTGGAGGAGGTGAGCTCCCAGTAGGGCCTTGAAGGGAGGAAGAGAGCTAGCTTGGCGGATGGGCAGAGGGAGGGCATTCCAGGCCCGGGGGATGATGTGGGCCGGGGGTCGACGGCGGGACAGGCGAGAGCGAGGTACGGTGAGGAGATCAGCAGCGGAGGAGCGGAGGGTGCGGGCTGGGCTGGAGAAGGAGAGAAGGGAGGTGAGGTAGGAGGGGGCGAGGGGATGGACAGCCTGGAAGCCCAGGGTGAGGAGTTTCTGCCTGATACACAGATTGATTGGTAGCCACTGGAGATTTTTGACAAGATTTTTCTTGTCCCATTTGGGCCCCTCGTCCGGTCCGGTCCGGTCCAGTGGAGGTCAGGGAAAGATCATCATTTCTGTAGTCACTTCTTGGGACTTGGTATGAATGGTGAAATACTCGCTTTCAGACCGCAGGAAAACAAGTAAATTACCCGACTCTTCTGAATTCTGATGAGTCTTCCATTTGTTTCTGCAGTCACTTCCCCCTTTTAAAAAATGGATTTGGTGTTTCAAGTCTGCTCCATTGGCTGTTTCAGGGCCAAGGGACGGACGGCTTTTGATGGCCAACACACCCTTGAAAGCTGTCAGCCGTTGGCATTTTGGGGGCTTAATGGATTAGAAACCCTCCGGTTCCATTGCCAATTGGAGAGAGATGTTTTTAGGTTGAATAAGGCCAGAGATTTAGCTTCCCCCTTCAGGTTGGACGGAGTGATTGGATTTGAGGGACTTAGGCCTGCGTTCTTATGTCTCGTTTTGGCTTTGTCTACACCCGGCAAAATCTCTGGGTGTAACTGGAATGGCATTCCATTCATTCAATCAAGCAGTTCAGCCCCGGGAGAGTACCGTTCCAGTGCAGAGTTGAGTCTCTTAAAAGTTTTGAGAGCCGTTCACCCAGCCTCGCTCCAAAATTTATCGTCGGTTGAAAGGGCCGAGCTGGTGATGACTGAAAGTATGTTGATCCTCTGCAGATACATCAAGTTGCGGAATGGCCTGCAGGCCCTCTTGATCTCAGACCTGACCAACTTAGAAGGTAAAACCGAGGAGTCAGACGACGATGACGAGGAGGAGGATGAGGATGAAGATTCAGGAGCAGAGATCGAAGACGACGACGAAGACGGCTTCGACGACGACGACGACTTTGACGACGATGACGACGACGATGACGACGATGACCTCGACACCGAGGATAACGAACTGGATGAGTTAGAAGAAAGAGCCGAGGCGAGGAAGAAAGCCACCGAGAAGCAGGTACTGTTCAAGCCCAGACTAATGGCACCTCTCAGATCCACTTGCTTTCCGCTCCTGGTCCCTTCCCCGAGCCTTCCTCCCCTGGGCCCATTGTGTAGCTTTCTCTCGGTAACCCGGCCCGCGTTTCTGTGATCTGTGTTTCCCATCCGTACCGCCCCTGCGGCCTCTCCTCCGGACCTCTGCCGCCTCCCCCTGCAAACGCCAACAGTCATCCTGTCTATGCTTTGTAATAATAATGACAAAAATAATACATAGCTGCGGTATCAGTTAAGCGTTTGCTGTGTGCCGAGCGCTGTACTAAGCACTGGGGTAGATCCAAGGTGATCAGGTCCCACATTGGGATCGCAGTGTAACTAGATAGGAGAACAGGTATCGGATCCTTATTTTGCAGAAGAAGGAACTGAAGCACCTTGCCCAGAGTCACAGAGGAGACAAGTGGCGGAGCTGGATTTAGAATCCAGGTCCTCTGACGCCCAGGCCCGGGCTCTTCCCAGTAGGCTGCGTGGTTTCTCTCACTGCTCTGTTCCCCTGCCACGGGTTGACATGCGGCACCTCACAGGCCAGTGGCCATTAGTGGAAAGAAGGGGTTGATCAGAGGCTTTGGGAAAGCAGAGACTTTCCTGGGGCTCTCTGAAAAGTCTCTCTGCTGGGAGTGGGGAGGAAAGGGGGCTTTTGAAGGTTGAGAATGGCCAGAGCCACGGTGGGCATCGTCCCGGAGGGAGGAGAAGCCCACGTGACCCCGGTAGTTACGCCTTTCCTGAAGAGCCCCCGGATGTCGGGCTGGTCTGGTCGCCGCAGTGTCTCAGGAATGTCTCTCTAGATGCGGAGACGGGACGGAGGAGGGCAGCCTGGGCTTTCAGCGGGATCGAGCAGCTCCCGTGTGAGGACAGGCCCGGAAAGATGCAGGCCTAGAGGAGACGTTTCTGAAGTTTACCAAAATGGGGAGACGGGGGACCAGGTGAATGCGGAATTGAGGTTTCACAAATCCCACCGCACCCAGATTGGATGGCTGGGGGCTGGGGGCCCTCCCTTGAGACATGAAGGTGGCAGGGTTAAATCGACCAGGAAGGGGCTGATAGCTCCGTCGGCAGAACTGCCTTCGTCCCGCCGGTCGGGGGAGAAGGCAGTTGGCGCTCAAGGCCGGTTGAGCACCGATGAAGTTCACAGAGCCGGGATGGGTGCGTTTGGAGCCGTCACGCGTCGAGGGCGATGCTGTCTAAGTCTCCCCTGGGGAATGACGGACGAGCCTCAGTCCCGCGGCTTTGGGACCGAGAACCTGGCCGGAGGACTTGCTCCTGGCGCTAGCGGGGCCGTCTGGGGCACGAGTGCAATGAGCGTGTAGGTGGGCCTGGGTGACGTAGATAGAGAACGCAGTTGGAGCCCTCAGCATCCGTTCCAAAGGCCTGGAATATTCAGTAGAAATAAAAGGTATATGGGGCCTGCCTCTGGGGAGCTTAGCTATTTGTCAGGATGCCTGGGCTCAAGGTTTGAAATGCATGCCAGCGGTGCCCACCCCGCCTCCACGTGCACAGCGTTGTCCCTGGCAGTGAAGTTCACCTAGGGCTGGGATGTATGTGTACACGTGTGCGTGCGTCTGACCGTATGGGCCCAGGCGTGACCCACGGCCCTGGCTACACGGGACACGGACAAAATACGTACGACATTAAGAGAAGCGGCATGGCCCAGGGGCTCGAGCACGGGCTTGGAATCAGAAGGACCCCGGGTTCTAATCCTGACTCTGCCATCTGTCTGCTAAGTGACCTTGGGCAAATCACTCAACTTCTCCGTGCCTCAGTTATCTCATCTGTAAAATGGGGATTAAGACTCTGAGCCCTATTTGGGACGTGGACTGTGTGCAGCCTGATTAGTTTCTTTCTTCCCCATCGCTTAGTCGGGTACCTGGCGCATAGTAGGCGCTTAGCGAATACCCTAAAACAAAATCAAGAGAAATTGTTAGGCTCTGTGGAATAATCAGTCATCCAAATTAATCCGGTGATCAATCATCATCATCATCAATCGTATTGAGCGTTTACTATGTGCAGAGCACTGTACTAAGCGCTTGGGAAGTACAAATTGGCAACATCTAGAGACAGTCCCTACCCAACAGTGGGTTCACAGTCTAAAAGGGGGAGACAGAGAACTAAACAATCAGTGACCAGAGCATTTCTGAGAACCGGGTCTTTCACATCAATAAACCCAGCTGTTCTCCAAGTCACCTCTGTGGCTGGGGGGACTGGGGCTCCATCTTGTCCAGCTCGGCGGTCCGGACAGATAGGGGCACGGTGGGGCTGTCAGCCTGGACCGAGTGGCGAGTTGAGACCCCGGGAGCCTCTGGGGCTGGCGGGAGGCCATCGAATGTTTCGGCCGGGGATGGGGGTCTGCGGGTCTGCCTGGTTGGAGCTCCTGCCCCCCTCCGTCCCCGATGGAGTTTCCCCGGGGCAAGGAGCCCTCTGTGGGGAGGTTAAGAGTAGGTGGCTTTTTACTCGTCCCGGCCCGAACGCCCTAAGTCAGCATCTGGGGTACATGTCCGGGCTCGATCAGTCGTTCGGTTGTTGACGACTTCCTGGAGCGCCGGGCTCTTAAAACCACGTGGTGCCTCTCGACTGCATTTCCACAGTGTCGTCGTGGGGGCTTTGAACAGTTCTCTCGCTGCTCACTTTAGCTCCGCAAGCCTCTTGCAAAGACACAAGTACTGAGCTTAGTGCTCTCCTCTGGGTGGGTTCTGTATAGTAATCATCATCATCATCATCATCATTATATTTGTGATATTTTTAAGCGCTTACTCTGTGCCAGGCGCTGTACTAAGCTCTGAGCGGATACGAGGTAATCAGGTTGGACACAGTCTGTGTCCCACATGGGGCTCTCAGTCTTAGTCCCCACTTTCCAGATGAGGTAACTGAGGCCCAGAGAAGTTAAGTGATTCGCCTGAGGCCCCCCAGGAGCCATGTGGCAGAGTCGGGATTAGAACTCAATTTCTCCCAGGCCCGGGCTCTTTCCGGTAGGGCACGCTGCTTCTCTACTACTTGACCTTGTGACCCAGGCCTGCCCCCGGGGTGTCCTGGCACGGACACCCGGCCTAGGGCCTTGGTCGGAGACCACCGGAGCCGAGAGGCCTGAGTAAGGCTGGGGAGCTGGGATCCCCGACTCCCGGACCGTGGGCTGTCGGCAAAGCACACTCACTAACCCGCGGGCCCTCAGAGTGGGGCTGGCTTTTCTCCATGTCTCCTTCTGGTCTGTCTCCACTGGGCCCAAACCGGTCCAACAGCCCGGGGCCGGGATTCACTATCTTCCTCAGAAGTTCGTGGACGGACCTCGGTTCAAAGCTGGTGTCGTATTGTCTGCTTGGGGCGGGGCCTTTTGGCCCAGTCCATGGATTTTCGCCTCCGGTGAAAGGGAGACCCGCTTTCCCAGCTGAGACGACGGGAGGAGGGATAACTCACAGGGCACGAAGAGAGCAAAGACAACTTGTGAAAAACTCAGTAGCTTCCAGGAAACGTACTCCTCCAGCTGTGTCGGTTGATAGAGATTCAGCCCCTTGCTTTTATGAAAAATGTGCACATAACAGTTAGCTTCTCATTTTCCCAGTTGGATGATCATTTTTCGCTTTTATTTTGTGACATGGAATATTTTAAAAATTCCATCGTCCATCCCTTTCCCTTCATCTTCTTGGCCCGCACCGTGAAAGGAACTGTGGCCCGTGTCCCAGAGAGGAGAGGACGGGACCCTTCTCGCCCCCAGCCAGGGAGCAGCTGTGTAACGACCTCCTGCCCGCATCGTGTGCCCTTGGCCTAAGGGGTTCGGTTCGCCTGTGGGGCGGTCACTAATGGGTCATTGGGTGGGCCGGCCAGTCCGCCTTCCGTCCCCTGTCTGTTTCTTCCTCTTCTCTCAGGTCAGAATCTGTTCAGCCAAGGGACACAAAATGGCAAGAGGAGGGGCAGCAGGGTGAAGCAGTCCTGGTGAGTTTCACTTGGCTGCTCCTCCTGATACTTAGGGAAAGAATGCGGCCTTTGGTCGAGAGAGAGCCCCCCGAAACAGGCCTCCTGTAGGCCTCCTTCGGGACCGTCCCCTCCAGACTGTTATAAGTCCGCGGACAGCCGCACGGATACCCGTCTGGCCTCAGGGAGCTTCCCAGAAATGCCCGTCGGGCTCCGGGTGCAACTATGTTACTCTTGTCATGCCTCAGCTGGCTCGAGGGTGACGCGGGTCACAGCGTAAGCAAGATTGTGAGCCCGTTATTGGGTAGGGACCGTCTCTGTATGTTGCCGATTTGTACTTCCCAAACACTTAGTACAGTGTTCTGCACGCAGTAAGCGCTCAGTAAATACGATTGAATGAATGATAGCCTTAGGCGGAAGGCGTCGAGAGACCAGCCCTTGATGACTGGGGGAGCAGTCGGATAGAACAAACGGGAGATGCTGGAAGCGTTTATGCAGTTCGAAGGGTGAGACGTGAACGCCCTCCCGCGCCCGACCGAGAGTTTGGTCGTGGAAGGGAGGGGTCGCTTGGAAGCCTGTGTAGCCGAGCAAGGAGGAGGTGTTCTTCTGTAGAATAGCCCGCACCCGGGTTCCAAGCTGGACCCGCCAGCAGGTGAGATGAAGAACCCTGACACCGTCCCCCGTGGACAGGAAGGATGGCCCCGGCACAACGATTGTGATTCATACAGGTTTCTTTCGTGTTGTGATGGTTTTGGTAAAAAAAAATTTCCAGTCATTTCTTTATGCCAGTAAAGGGGTGCCGATTAGGGCAATTTTTCATTCACCCTATATTAACCCAACCAAAGAACAGCATAAATAGAGATAAGTAGCTCTAAGTAATCACTCGCCGCGTTCCCTGAGCCAAGAGACGAATGGACAACGAATGGTGAAGATGGTACTGATCCGGGGGGCCGGTGATGCCGCATCCCGGGCTCCCCAAAGCCTGACTGTGTCTGTGTGTCCTGTGTGTATTTGCGTGTTCTGCTACAGTCGGCGGCCGCCCTCTGCGTCGGAGTGGGAAGCTTTGCTGATCCCGACGACCTCCCCGGACTGGCTCACTTTCTGGAACACAGTAAGAACTCTCGATGTGCGGATCCTAAACTGGCCTTTTAGCAAGCTTTCGGTCCCCTCGTTTCCAAGAAGGGACGCCTCCCGGGAAAGGGGAAGGAGTCGTTTGCAGGCCGGGAGGGAAGCTGGGTCCCCCGTCAGGAGAGGGGCGAGAGTCCGTCCGGAAGCGTTCGGAGGAACCATCCCCCCGCCAGGACGGAGGCTGCCTTCAAGCTTCCTCTGGCTCCCAAGGGAGGGCCCTGAACCCCACGCCTGAGCTTTTCCGGGCATCGTGCTAGCCTGGGTGCTGTTTCCTTCAGTGGTTTTCATGGGCAGCCTGAAGTACCCGGATGAGAACGGGTTTGATGCTTTCCTGAAGAAACACGGGGGGAGTGACAATGCCTCAACTGACTGCGAACGCACAGTCTTCCAGTTTGATGTCCAGAGGAAATACTTCAAAGAAGCCCTCGACAGGTAACCGACCCTTCACTTCTCCCTTCAGGCTCGCTGTCTTGAGAGCAGAGCAGGTGGGAGGGCCGTGGGAGGCGGGGCACGGTGGGGAATTGGATTTGAGTTTGGAGCCAGCGTAGTTGGATCCCCGAGGGAGAGTTACGAAAGGTCTCCGGACGGTGGTGAAGTCCAGGTGAGGTGACCGCCTGCCAGGGATGGTCTAGGGTCATCACCCCACTGGAAGGCAGGGGGTTCATATTCCCGTGCCTGGGGTGCAACTGTTTCAGAGCTGGCTCCGGTAAAGGGAGAAGAAGAAGGTGGCGGCTGACCCCCGACACTCTTGCGGGAGAAGCTCTTAGGGTTCTCCAAGTGTTTAGAGAGGTCAAGAGTGGCAGTTTTCCGACTCCTTGCCAGCCCAGTGAAGTTCTGCCGTACCAGGCATCATGACTGCCCTCCCACGCCCCCTGGGTCATGTCCGGCATATGGGTTTCCTCCGAAAACCTCCAAAGAACAGGGCCTCTCCAGCTAGAGATATGTTAGAAGCCTTGCCTGGAACGCTGTTGGAAAGCCTTTGGATGAAAATAGGTAAATGCCAAGTCAATATCTAAAGACAGCCGAGCTCAGATTCCAACAAGCGCACAGTCAATCTGCCGTGACGTCCCTTGGGTTCTGCCATCACGACACAACATCTCTAGAATTCACCATCACCTCTTCGTCGTGACTGCTACCATACGGATACGAGGACTTATCATTTCCAGCTTTGATTAGTGCATCAGCTTCCTGGCTGACCTCCCTGCCTCCCGTCTCTCCCCCTCCAAACCATCCATCTCCCCACCCCTCAGGAACCTCCAGCGGTTGCCCGTCCACCGCCGCATCAAATAGAAGCGCCTCGCCGTCGGCGTTAAGACACCCAGATGGAGTTCTCCCTCCAACCTCACCTCACCCATCTCCTACTGCGACCCAACACACCATTTCTCCAACACCAACCTACTCTCTGTACCTCAGTCTTGTCTATCCCCCCACCGACCCCTCTCCCGTGTCCTCGCAGTCAGTCCCGGAACCCCTCTCTCTTCCTATCCGACGGATCACCTCGCTCCCCACCTTGAAAACGCTCCAACATTACATCTCCTCCAAGAGACCTTCTCTTTCTAACCCCTCATTTCCTCTACTCGCCTTCCACTCTGTGTCACCTGTGCACTTGGTTGTGTACCCCTTAAACACGTTAATATTCACCCCAGCCCTCCAGCACTTTAGGTACATACATGTCCTTACGCTCGGCCAGTTCCCCTAGCTGTAATTTGAAGAGCCTGCCTCTCCCTGCCGACCGTTAGCCCCTCCTGGTCAGAGATTATGTCTGACAACTCTTGTATCACACTTTCCCAAGTGCTTAGTACATTAAACAAAGGAAACGCTCAACTAATGCCATCGATAGACTGATCAGATTTTCTCCGTAATTCAGAACGCCTTTCTGTTGAAGAATCAACATGTCACTCACCTGCTCTCGGACGCCCAAGAAAGCCTCAGTGCTGTGTTCTCTCCCCAGGTGGGCCCAGTTCTTCATTCACCCCCTGATGATCAGAGATGCCATCGATCGGGAGGTCGAAGCCGTGGACAGTGGTAAGAGACGGATTCGATGTCACCTTTTCAGCACATACTGCGCCGTGGTCCCCGCCGCCCAACCCGCTTGGTCCTCTATTTAGAGGGCCCATTGTACTTTCCAAGCGCTTAGTACAGTGCTCTGCACACAGTAAGCGCTCAGTAAATACGATTGAGTGAATGAATGAATGTGAAGGGGTGGGGTTGACGTTTATGCCCGATGGCAGATAGAGTCGTCCTGTTGGAAAGTGACGCTGCAGATGGCAGTGTCGTCTCCAGGGGTATGAGTGGTCCCATCAAGGGTCCCTGGCCCTGTGCTGTTTGCCCACGGTCAAGAGGAGGAACGTCCACCTGACCGCCGGCCGGGCTGTGCCACCCAGGCGGGTACCCGGTTCCCCTCGTGCCTAGCAGCGTGCCCAGCAGCAAGCCCCGCGAGGCGGCCCGAGGAGAGAGCGCGGGTGGTGTCGAGTCCCAGAACAAGCTATCTCCCGAGACCTCGGTGGCAACGGAAGCCATCGTCAAGTGGATGATACTCCGAGTGCCTTGCTTGGGGCAGGGGAGGAGCGTTCCCACTCGGTTGCCCAAACCGGGGGAAAAGCCAAAAAGAAGAAACAAAACGAGGACAGCAGCAGCCGCGATCAAAAACAGACAACTGCAGCCGTATGCCCGTCGGCAAGGAAATGCCATCTAGTTCAGCCTAGGCTTTTGAATGGGTTTTGAAAACTCACTGGAGAAGTTGCCCAGCGGAAAGAGCACAGGCCCGGGAGTCAGGAGATCTGAGTTCTCATCCCAGCTCCGCCACTTTCCTGCTTCGTGGCCTTGGGCGAGTCACGTCACATCTCTGGGCCTCAGTTTCCATCTGTTAAGAAGGGGTTCAAAGGGTGTCAGCCCCTCCTGGGACGTGGTCTGTGTCCGTCCGACCTGATGATCTCATATCTCCCCTAACGTTTAGTACAGTGCTTGGCACAGAGTAAGCGCTGAACGAAGACCACAGTGATGACGAGATGGTTATTAGATTCTGCTCGACTAGATGAGCTCCCTGTCATTAAGCAATCCCGCTTTTCACCAACAGAATATCAACTCGCGAGACCTTCTGATGCCAACAGGAAAGAAATGTTGTTTGGAAGTCTGGCTAGGCCCGGGCATCCCATGGGCAAGTTCTTTTGGGGTAAGTAGTGCCCAGGTAGCGACTGCTGCTGCTTCTCCCCTCGTCACGCTCCCCAGAGTGCGGGGGAGTAGAGCGTTCAGCCTCGGCGACGGGCAAGGGCCTGGAGCGACGAGAGCGAAACTGGCACTGCCAGTAATCCCCTGTTTGGCCCCCGTCCAGGGAACGCAGAGACGCTCAAACACGAGCCCAGGGCGAAGAACATCGACACGTACACCAGGCTGCGGGAGTTCTGGCAGCACTACTATTCTGCTCACTACATGACTCTGGTCGTCCAGTCGAAAGGTAACTCCGGTCCCAGCGGCTTCCGCGGGGCTCACGTGGGAGGCCGGCGGTGTCGGAGAAATGGCTTCCGTCCGCACGGGGGTGGCTTTTCGGCCGGCCGGCGGGTGCCTCCCGGTCGCCAAGAGCCGACAGGCC
Organism: Tachyglossus aculeatus; assembly: GCF_015852505.1. Classification (NCBI taxonomy): domain Eukaryota; kingdom Metazoa; phylum Chordata; class Mammalia; order Monotremata; family Tachyglossidae; genus Tachyglossus; species Tachyglossus aculeatus. The sequence continues at coordinate 40,568,634 of NC_052083.1, read as the reverse complement.
GGACCTGGTCGGAGCTGCGGTCCTGCCGGGCCGAGAGTCTGTCATCAGCGGGAGGGCCCCGGGCCGTGGGGATAGCAGAAAGAGAACAGGCCCGGGAGTCAGGAGATCTGGGTTCTCATCCCGGCTCCTCCTTCCCAGCTCTCCCTCGTGCCTGCTGGGAACAAGCCCCCCACCCCCTCGAGGATCCCTCGTTTTCCCCTCAAAGACGCCTCCCACAGATCTGCCCGAACTGTTCTTGAGCCTCCTTAACACCCCTGCTGGGCCAAGGGTGTGTCTTCACAATGATCCGTCATTGATCGGTCTAACCCTGAACAGCAAAACCCTTCTCCATCCAAATGCTCTTTTCCCCCGATGCAGCTCCCCTGGCAGGAATGTCAGGTAGGGCGTAGTGCGGGCGGCAGAGAGTTGTTTCCGTACATTCGAGCCCTTCCCTGCCGCAGGCTTCCCCGGCACTGATGCAGCGGGGTTAGCCCACCTGTCCCACGGTGCCCCCATCCACATCTTCCAATTCCTCGGCCTCCCTGCAGGCTGAAGGTGCCCTACCGGGCGTAGGATCGAAACCTCGGCTGCTTTGAGATCCGTCCGTTTCCCTCCACCTCGTGTAACCTCAAACAGTTGGTCTCCCTCCGACGAGCACGTATACCTCACGACATCTCTCGGCTCTCCCCCGTCGACAGGGTTGTCGCCAGGCGAGCTCAGTTTGGGCTTGGATCTTGGGGCCAGAGCCGACCCGGTCCAGCCCCGTGTTTGGGCGCTGTGAGCCCTGAGCCTCCTAGCCTGTCCTCCCCGAGAAATGCTGGGCGAAGTGGACAGGTGGAACGGGCCCTGTGGGTGGGTGGGGGTCTGACACACCCCCTGTTCTCACTTCTCCCTCCCAGAAACTCTCGACACGTTGGAAGAGTGGGTGACCGAAATCTTCTCTCAGATCCCAAACAAGTAAGTCGGGTCATTTACCTAAGGTCGGTACATCGGGCTCGTGTTCCATTAGAGAGCGCAGCAAGACCAGGGTGTAGGTCAACGTGGATGATTTTCTCATTTAGATTCGGGTCCTGGATCCCGACCTTGATCCGGCAAGGGTTTGCTCCAGTTGGCTCCAAAGGAGCCGATGGGGGAGTGGGAATTAATTCTGTGCTGATGGTGTGGGTTTTTGGCTTTAAAAGGAAGCCTTTGGGCAAGTAAAACAGGTGGGCAAGCAGGTGCCCCGGGGGCTTACCGCTCTCGGGGTCTCTGAGGACATAGGCTGACACCGCCTCGACCGTCTCGTGGCTCGCTGTCGGGCCACAGCCTGGTCGCTGGCCAGAGTCGGTCAGTCAAACAGTCAATCGTATTTACTGAGCGCTTACTGTGGGCAGTCCATCGTACTAAGCGCTCGGGAGAGTACACTATAACAGACATATTCCGTGCCCGTGACGAGATTATAGTCTCGAGGGGGCAGACATTGCTATAAATCAATAAATTACAGATGTAGGCAAGTGCTTTGGGGCTGGGAGGGGGGGAGTGAACAAAAGGAGCAAGTCAGGGTGATGTAGAAAGGAGTGGGGAGAAGAGGAAAAGAGGGCTTAATCAGGGAAAGCCTCTTGGAAGGGTTGTGTCTTCAATAAGGCTTTGAAGCGGGGGAGAGCCATTGTCTGTTGGCTATGAAGAGGGAGGGCGTTCTAGGCCCTCGAGTGCCTGCAGTTGAGGTTTGGTACAAGGTGAGGCCGGGAGTGGAATTCTGAATCGAAGCGGCCAGTCTTCAGTTACCCCTACACCCCCTCAAGAAATTCCTCAGTTCTGCTGAGGTGAATGGGAATTTTGCCGGGTGGGCTGGGGCGGTGGAGGGTTCTTAGGATTGTCATGGCTAGGGCCATCAGCTGGGAGTCCTGGTGCCGATCGGCTAACGGTGTTCACCTCTCCATTTCAGTGGGCTACCCCAACCGACCTTTGGCCACCTAACAGAGCCATTCGACACCCCCGCATTCAATAAGCTCTACAGAGGTTAGTAGCCCAGGAATTTCCCTTGCGTTTTAAGGCAGGACTCCTGATGGTACAGAAGGACTGTCGGGAGGGGGAGGAAACAGAAATCAAACTGGTTGTCCGTGGTTGGCGGAGCAGCCTCGGACCCTGCTCTGGCTCGCTGTGGGCCAGGCTGCTGACTCGTGGCCCACAAAGGGCTGTGACTGGTAGCCCTTTGCCTCCACAACTCTCTCGTCCGAATCCCCGCAACAACCCGCTGCCACAGTCACCCCACCGCTCTGTCTCTCGTTTTCATTCTTCTCCTCGCTCCGACTCTCAAGAGGTGGTCAGGTTTTTCCAAAGCTGTTGGTTCTGGACAGCAGGCATACCTGACCGGAAAATATCTTCCCGTTTAGTTGTCCCCATTCGGAAGGTTCACGCACTGACCATCACCTGGGCGCTACCCCCTCAGCAGCAGCATTACAGGTAAGGGGCGTGAGGGCCAAGAGGTAGAGGGGGAGGAAGGGAACTTGGCTTTAAGGCAGAGTAGAGTCTGTCCCGGGTCGGTGAAGTAACTGTGATTGATTGATTGTTCAGGGTGAAACCCCTTCACTATATCTCCTGGCTGGTTGGCCATGAAGGCAAAGGAAGCATCCTCTCTTTTCTCAGGAAAAAGTAAGTGCGCTGTGTGGCGTTTCGACAAAACCTCCTGCGGTCGAAAACCCCGGGGGTGGGGGGGGGGGGGGGGGAAGAAAACCGGGAGGCAGACAACTGCACCTTTTAGCAGCAGAATTCTCAGTCAAGTGGTTTCAGAACTGCAGCTTGGATTTTCCACGGGATCGCTGGAGTCCGTGGCCCCTTTGTGGCGTCTCGTGAATTCAGAGCCATCAAGGAGAATAGGTCAAATGGGACTGGGCCCAGGTCTGGTAGCATCTTTTCCGGGTTGAACCACTTGCTCCATCTGCCACAACCTTGGAGGAAGGACTCTGGCCAGGCCCAGCTCCAGCCTGCAGGGATACTCACAATTCACAGAAATGCCTTCCGGGGCCCCTTACTTGTGGCGAGTGGAGAGGGTTAGTCAGTGGGTTCATGGGGACCTTTCCCCAGGTGGCCAAAGGGATCCTCCGACTGCTCTCAGTCTCGTGGCTTTCTGGGTCCAGGATGCCAGCGAAACCCGCCCTCCCTCACACCCCACCCCAGATAATAGTAATGAAGATGATGATTTTTAAGCCCTTCCTGCCCATGATCGCCTTCTCGATACAGTTGCTGACTCACATTGGATTCACAGTCCGAGAGGGAAGGAGAGAGGGAGGGAGAACAGGTCTTTTACCCCCATTGAACGGATGATAGGAAACCAAGGTCACCCCACAGGCAGGCGGCCGGGCCGGGCCCGGGAACACAAGCCTCCCGTCTCCCCGACCGGGCCCTGCGGACTCCCAGGTACCTGGTAACTTGGCCCTCTCCTCTGGTGAGTCGGTTAGGATGGAAGTGGAATCTGGATCAGGGCTCGCTCTTGCGAAGCTCACGTGTCCGCCTCGGCCGTTTCGTGCCCGCATCTCAGCTCGCTGACAGGAGCGAGCTGTCGTGTGAGCGCCGGGCCTCGTCCTGTCGAGGAGTCTGCGGGTTTCTCCCGGGCTCCGCAGGGCTGGCTTTCCGAAAGCTCCCGACCGGGAGCCGCTCGGCCCACGGGTTCTGATCTCGATCCACAGGTGCTGGGCTCTGGCACTCTTTGGTGGCAATGGGGAGACCGGATTTGAGCAAAATTCCACGTACTCGGTGTTCAGCATTTCCGTGACCCTGACGGACGAGGGCTACGAGCACTTCTATGAGGTGAGTGGCCAGGCCGGGCTCTGGCCGGCGGTCGCCCTTCCGACGGGGACAGAGGTTGCTTGTTCTTCAGCCAGTTGCTCCGTCACTGTCAGTCGATCAATCGATGGTGTCTATGGTCTTCAGGTTGTGCACACCGTGTTCCAGTATTTGAAGATGCTGCAGGGATTTGGACCAGAGAAAAGGTACAGAAGTAATCTAATTATAAATATCACTAACCAAAAGGATACCAAATATTGCCCCGGGGCAGAGAGCTGCCCGAGCACTTCCAGGTGCCAGCTGGTCTCTTGGGTTTTTGCTCCCAAATCCCTAGCCATCTCTCACTGTAGTTCGAGCTGCTCTGTAGAGAAAGCAGCCGCAACTTTCAGCTGTTGAGAAACGGGAGCAAGTTTCCCGTTGCTCATTGAAGTGAGCGGCCATTCACCTGGTCAGAAGGTCAGGGGGTCGGTGCCCAAATGAGGATTTTTGGATTTTTTCGTGTAGAAAAATTTTGCCCCAGACTGAGTTGATCCTGGATTTCAGTCCTATTACCGTGTTGGTAAAAAAAATCTGCTTAAGTAGTCACGCATCCTCTATGTCTGGTGCATCGTCCCAGCTTGCCTGTCTTTCTTTCTACCTACCTGCCCTCTGTGCGGCTCTCTGAATGTTGGCCTCGAACCCTACTCCCCTCCTCAGAGAATTATTTTGGGGACGGAAGGAAGGGCAGGAGCAATCAGTCATATTTAATGAGCACTTACTGTTGTGCAGAGCACTGTACTAAGCACTTGGGAGAGTACAGTGTCCCCCTTCTAGACTGTGAGCCCGCTGTTGGGTAGGGACCGTCTCTATATGTTGCCAACTCAAGCGCTTCGTACAGTGCTCTGCACACAGTAAGCGCTCAATAAGTACGATTGATTGCCAACTTGTACTTCCCAAGCGCTTAGTACAGTGCTCAGCACACAGTAAGCGCTCAATAAATACGATTAAATAAATAAATACAGTAGAACACTGTAACACTATATATATAGTGTTAACGCTATATAGTTAACACTATAACTGCCCACAACAAACTTATAGTCTAGAGGGAGAAGTAGCGTGGCCTAGTACAGAGAGCACGGAGCTGGGAGTCAGAAGATCATGAGTTTTAATCCCAGCTCTGCCGCTCGTCTGCTGTGTGACCTTGGGCAAGTCACTTCATTTCTCTGTGACTCAGTTTCCTCATCTGTTAAATGGGGATTAATATAATGAACTCCCTGTGAGACAGAGACTGTGTCCAGCCGATTAGCTTGTACCTACCCCAGCGCTTAGAACAGTGCCCGGCACCCAGGAAGCGCTTAACGATACTACAAAAAAAAAGGGGGTGAGGGAAGACAGGCATTAATATAAATAAATTACAGAAATGTACGTAAGTGCCGTGGGGCTGAAGGAGGGGTGAATAAAGGGAGTAAATCGGGGCAGCACAGAAGGAGTGGAAGAGAAAATAATCAGGGAAGGCTTCTTGTAGGAGATGTCCCTTCAGGAGTGGGTCTTTGGCTCTGTTGGCCAGATCCTCCCAAGGGCCTGCTGAGCACCGGGATCATCATCATCATCATCAATCGTATTTAATGAGCGCTTACTATGTGCAGAGCACTGTACTAAGCGCTTGGGAAGTACAAATTGGCAACATCTAGAGACAGTCCCTACCCAACAGTGGGCTCACAGTCTAAAAGGGGGGAGACAGAGAACAAAACCAAACATACTAACAAAATAAAATAAATAGAATAGATGTGTACAAGTAAAATAAATAAATAGAGTAATAAATATGTACAAACATATATCCATATATACAGGTGCTGTGGGGAAGGGAAGGAGGTAAGATGGGGATGGAGAGGAAGGAAGGGGCTCAGTCTGGGAAGGCCTCCTGGAGGAGGTGAGCTCTCAGCAGGGCCTTGAAGGGAGGGATGAGTTAGGCAGGGAAGGAACTGCACTCCTGGATCCTCGGGGCAAAAGACTCTGGAATCATGTCGTTCCAGAGGCCTGTTGGTAGTGAGGGTGCGGGAGGTGGGGGCCCTCTCTGCCAACAGGTCCGGTGACTGCTCGTCCGGGTCACTTCTGTTGCAAAGAACTCAGCCCCCGGCTCCTCCCCAGCCCCGCACTCCGGCCCGTGTGGGCCTTCTGAGGCCGAGGGGCTGCGGGGGGGCCCTCCCGACGGGGGCCCGGGGCCACCCATGAGGGCTGGGGGACGTACGGGTTTCTGGCACTTGTGGATGGCAGGTATCTGACTCTCACCTGGATGGTTGCCCTCGGCCTCACCACCCCCTTCTCTCTGCAGAATCTTTGAGGAAATTCAGAAGATTGAGGATAATGAATTTCATTATCAGGAACAGGTACCAAATGAGCCCTTACCAAACCAGGCTAGATAGTCCCTGTGGAGGAGGAGGAGGAAAGGGAGGGAAGAGAGGTCTCTTCTGTCCCTGGCGTTTGTCTGTGTGGATGAGAGGTAGCCAGCCGGCCGCTAGCTTTCTAGCCGTGCCCCAAGGCTTTGGGTTTTTCCCCAGACATTTCTGAGTGTGTGTAAACCTTCGCCCCTCAATGCCCCCTGTCCCGGGATTAGTGCCCAGGGGTGGGCAGGGGGCGTAGGAAGTTGGCTCCGGGCATTGCCGTCCATCATCTTGCGTCTCTCTCACTCTCATTTGCCTGCTCTCTCCACAACTGTTCCACTCTGTAGCGTTTCCCAAGGGAAAGGACCATTCGGTGGTTGAGACCCTCCTTTCCAACCCTGGCGGTTTGACCTGCCCTTGGCCCGGCCCGGAAGGAGGGGCAGCCCCTCCGGTCCGGCGGGACACGGGCCTCTCGCCGCCACGACTGGGCCGTTGCCGGGCCGGAGGTGCTCCGGGCGGTGTTTGCTGGGCCAGTCCGGCTGGAGGGAGAGGCGCCTCCCCCACTCCCGTCAAGCTGTCCCGTCCACCCCCGGAGTCCTCTGTTGAAATCAGCCTTGGGAACGGCAGTGAGGGGCAGAAATTCTCACCCTGCGGGAGATCGCGGGCCCCGAGTTCGGTTTCTCCCTTGGCCCGCTCAATCTCCTAGCGGTTGCAACTTGCAGGGGGAGCGGGGCTGGGGGCCGCCAGGGTCAGGGGGCGCGGAGAGGAGGATCACTTCTGAGAAACGGTTCTGTCTCTTCCCAGACTGACCCAGTTGAATACGTGGAAAACATGTGTGAGAACATGCAGCTGTACCCGGTGCAAGACTTTCTCACAGGGGACCAGCTGCTCTTTGAGTACAAGCCTGAAGTAAGGGGGCTTTCTTGACCGAAGCTGTGGCCAAGCCCGGGGCAGAGATAATAATAATGATGGTATTTGTTAGGCGCTTACTGTGTGCAAAGCACCGTTCTAAGCGCTGGGGAGGATGCAGGGTGATCAGATTGTCCCACGTGGGGCTCACGGTCTTCATCCCCATTTTACAGATGAGGGAACTGAGGTCCAGTGAAGTGACTTGCCCAAAGTCACACAGGTGACAAGTGGCGGAGCCGGGATTAGAACCCACGACCTCTGACTCCCAAGCCCGGGCTCTTTCCATAAAGCCACGCTGCCTCTCTTAAGATGCCTACTCAGAGCCGCGACTTTTGGAAAAACCAAAGATGTTCTTAGGTCGGGGGCAGGCGGAAGTTGAAAATAGATGAACTGCTTGTAGCCCGAGCACGCTGAAGATCCGCAGAGAGGTCTTACGGAAGTTTTTTATTCAAGAGAACGATTAGCCTACAGGCTGCCTAAGTAAGGGAAGAACAGGCAGTTGAAAGTCGTTAAGGGGTGCTTCTGCCACCTGAGGGAGAGGGGAAGGGAGGGGAAAGGAGAAAGGAAGGGCTTGGGTCCATCATCATCATCATCAACATCAGTCGTATTTATTGAGCGCTTACTGTGTGCAGAGCACTGTACTAAGCGCTTGGGAAGTACAAGCTGGCAGCATAGGCCCGGCCGCCTGGCCCGACAGCACAGGGTGAGGGCTCGGGAGGTGGCCGCTCGGCTCCTCCGCCGGCGGAGCCCGTCTCGTCGGGCACACTGGCCCCGGGTGACGAGTGGGAACGGAAATGGAGATGGAGCCCCCCGGGGGGGCCGGAGTTGAGCTCGCGTGTCTCTCTCTGGCGGCGGCGCAGGTCATCGTCGACGCGCTCAACCACCTCACCCCGCAGAGGGCCAACCTGGTCCTCTTGTCCGCAGCCAACGAGGGAAAGTGCGACCACAGTGAGCGCTGGTTTGGGACTCAGTACAACATGGAAGGTACAGCCTGCCGACCGTCCGAAAGGCCCGACGACGACGCCCCGGGCGCCGTGGAGCTGGAAGGGGCCGGTGGGGCGGGGGCCGTCGGCAAGGGACGCGATGGGCCGGGCCGGGTGGACGGTCTGTGTGGTCGGACTTGCAAGCGAGGGCAGAAAGCCGGCGGGAGGGTGCGGTGCTCCCTGGTAGAGAAGGGGCTGCTGATCGGTCTCTATTCATTTATTTATTTTACTTGTACACGTCTATTCTATTTATTTTATTTTGTTAGTATGTTTGGTTTTGTTCTCTGTCTCCCCCTTCTAGACTGTGAGCCCACTGTTGGGTAGGGACTGTCTCTAGATGTTGCCAACTTGTACTTCCCAAACGCTTAGTGCAGTGCTCTGCACACAGTAAGGGCTCAATAAATACGATTGATTGATTGATTGAAGTGGGCCGCCCTGCTGGGGCCCGGACCCAGAGGATTCCCAGCTGGGAAACCCTCCTCCGTCCTTAGCCCGGTTTATTTGTGCGCAGAAATCGAAAGATCCTGGCGGGAGCTGTGGGACAGCGACTTCAAGCTCAATCCAGAGTTGCACCTCCCGGCGGAAAACAAATATATAGGTGAATGGACAGAGTAGTTTCTAATTCCTTTTCCCCGCTTCCCTGCCCAGCAGCACCCGCCCGAGAGCCCTGCTCCCTGAGGCTTGCTTGGCCACGTCCCTTGGCAACCCCGACTGCAGACCAGGGCTAGGCTACCCCCGGGGCAGGGCCGAAGCCCGCCTCGTCCCTGCCGCTCCGGGGGGAGCCTGGCCACAGCTCTGTACTAGACAGAGACCCCGGCCCCGCTGTGTCCGGCCAGCGGCTGCGGTTACCCTGGAGTGGCTCACTGCCCCCAGCCCGGCCCCTGTCCACCATTTCCTGGATCCCGGCCCGGCGTAGCCCAGGACTCGGGCCTCCGAGCCGAGGCGGCCAGCTGCTCCCCGGAGAGGGCGACGGTCCCTCAAGCTCCGGAGCCAGCCGAGCCGAGGCTGATCTGGACCAACCCGTACCAGCCCGCGTGACCGTCGGTTTTGCTCTGTCGTAGCCACGGACTTTACTTTAAAAACTCCCGATTGTCCCGAGGCGGAATATCCCGTGAAGATCGAGAGCACCCCCCAGGGCTGCCTGTGGTACAAGAAGGATAACAAGTTCAAAATCCCCAAAGGTAAAGCTCTCGCCTGGCACGGCCCCGACGCAGCGCAGGCCAGCGCGGGAGCGGTCGGGGTCCGGGGCGGGCGCCGAGCAGCGGGCTGCGGAACTAGGGAGCCGCTGCCCGCAGAGCGCACCAAGGAATCCGATTTTGCTTCCTTGGAAGATCTGCTAATTGCCCGGCACCTGCACTTAGCATTCATGCTTAGCAGCAGCTGCCTTTCGCCTTACCTTTTTTCCAAAGAATTCAATCACCATTCCCTCGCGTGGGCAGGTGGGGATGACCGGGGATGGGATTCGTGCACGTGCCGGAGAGAGCTTCGGGACGGGCGGAATACACCGGAGGCGTCCGGGGTCCCTCTTCAGCCGGGAGGATTTCCCTTCAAATTTGAAAATTAGGTTGGGCTAACCTGGTGGGTCCGGGAGCCAGGGAGAGGGGGGCCCTCCACCTTCACGGCTGCTTTGGATGCTTCTCTCTTTCAGCCTACATCCGCTTCCACCTGATCTCCCCGCTGGTCCAGCAGTCTGCCGAAAAGTAAGCTTCCCCCATCTCCCCCTCCCTGCTCTCTGCCCTGCCACCCTGCAGGGGAGGGACAAGCCTAAATCTCTTTAGGAAAAAGGATTCAGGATGCAAATGAGCCTCCAAGCAGCCGGCCCCAGCTGTGGGGCCCTGGAGCTGTTAGCACCAAGGGGGGAGAGTGGCTTTTTCTGGGGCCTCGGGGAGGTGGGGGAAAGGAAAGCTTCCCTGGCAGAGGAGAGTGACCCACAGCTACTGACCTGGGCCGGGCCACAGGGAGGAAGAGTGTGGCCTAATGGAAAGAGCCCAGGCCCGGCAAACGGGGGACCCAGGTTCTAATCTCAGCTCTGCCCCTTGGTTGCCGCGTGATCTTGGATGAGTCCCTTCGTTTCTCTGAGCCGCGGTTCCCTCACCTGCAGAACGGGGATTAAGACCGCGAGCCCCGGGTGAGAGAGGAATTGTGTTCAGAGAAGCAGCGTGGCTCAGTGGAAAAGAGCCCGGGCTTTGGAGTCAGAGGTCACGGGTTCAAATCCCGGCTCTGCCGATTGTCAGCTGTGTGACTTTGGGCAAGTCACTTGACTACTCTGTGCCTCAGTTACCTCATCTGTAAAATGGGGATGAAGACCGTGAGCCCCGTGTGAGAGAGGGATTGTGTTTAGAGAAGCAGCGTGGCTCAGTGGAAAAGAGCCCGGGCTTTGGAGTCAGAGGTCACGGGTTCAAATCCCGGCTCTGCCAATTGCCAGCTGTGTGACTTCGGGCAAGTCACTTAACTACTCTGTGCCTCGGTTACCTCATCTGTAAAATGGGGATGAGGACTGTGAGCCCCATGTGGGACAACCTGATCACCTTGTATCCTCCCCAGCGCTTAGAACTGCACATAGTAAGCGCTTAATAAATGCCATCATTATTATTATTATTCAACATGATTACTGGGATCTACCCTAGTGCCTAGTACAGCACCTGGCCTCCAGTACAGGTTTAACAAAGACCATTAAAAGCAAAAAGGCCAGCCAAGGGTGGCACTGTGAGCCCCTCTCGGCTCCCAGGGGATCCACTTCTCTGGGGTGAGGGGGTGGGGGTCAGCCGTAGGGTTAACGGTCCCGTGGGTGTCCTCCCTCCCTCCCTCCCTCCCTCCCTCCCGGCAGAGTGGTCCTCTTTGACATCTTCGTCAACATCCTCACCCACAACCTGGCCGAGCCGGCCTACGAGGCCGACGTGGCCCAGCTGGAGTACAAGCTGGTGGCCGGAGAGCACGGCCTAGTCATCCGAGTCAAGGGGTTCAACCACAAGCTACCTGTGAGTGGGTGGGCGCTGTCGCCGCAGGGTCTGGATGGATGGAGGGGGGGGGGTCAGTGGGAAGGACAGATCAGGCCGACCCCCCGCCTCCCCCCGCAGCTCCTGTTTCAGCTCATCGTCGACTACTTGGCCAACTTCAGCTCCACCCCCGAGGTGTTCGGGATGATCACAGAGCAGCTGAAGAAGACGTACTTCAACATCCTCATCAAACCGGAGACCCTGGCCAAGTGAGTGCGCCAGAGCCCCTCACCGGGCCGGGCCGGGCCGGGGCCCCGCAGCTGGGGTTGGCTCGCTCCGGAGCCCCTGGAGGGATGGGGACACGGCCGGGGGACGGTGCCAGCTCCGGGAACCGGCGTCGGAGCCCTTAGGGATGGGAAGATGGGGCTCGGGGGGGGGGAGCGTCGGCCCTCCGGTCACAGGCCCCGCCGGCGGTCGTTCCCCTCCGCAGAGACGTGCGGCTGCTCATCCTGGAGCAGGCTCGCTGGTCCATGATGGACAAGTACCAGGTGCTGCTGCGGGGGCTGTCCCCGGACGCGCTGCTCGCCTTTGCCAAGGACTTCAAGTCGCGCTTCTTCGTCGAGGGCCTGGTGCAAGGGAACTTCACCAGTCAGGTGAGTCGGGGTGGAGGCGAGAGGAGGCCCTGGGGGCGGGGGGCCGGGGCCACGCGTTGCTCCCCCTTTACTCTCCCCGTTTCTCCCCGCAGGAGTCGATGGACTTCATGAAATACGTCGTCGAGTGAGTGCCTCTGGAGGTCAGGGTGGGGGGCCGGGGTGGGCGGCGGTGGCGGGGGCCGGCGGTGACGAGTGGCCCGTGCGCGACTCTCCCCGCCAGCAAGCTGCAGTTCCAGCCTCTGGAGCGGGAGATCCCCGTCCAGTTCCAGGTGGTGGAGCTGCCCAACTCCCACCACCTGTGCAAAGTGAGGACCCTGAACAAAGGCGACGCCAACTCGGAAGTCACCGTGTACTACCAGGTAGGGACCGCCTGCCCGGCGGGGGCGGGGACGTGAGCCTGCCCGGGTGTGCCAACGGGCCTCTCCTTCTTCTCTCAGTCAGGGGCACGGGACCTGCGAGAGTACACCCTCATGGAGCTGCTGGTGGTGAGTGAGGCGCCATCCCCGCGGCACCCCCCCCGGGAGGGGCCTGGGGGGAGGCGGCGGCGGGGTCCCGGCGGGCCGCCCTGACGGAGGAGCCTCTCGCCTTGCAGATGCACATGGAGGAGCCGTGCTTCGACTTCCTGCGGACCAAGCAGACGCTCGGGTGAGCCGGCCTCAGTCCCCTGCCCTGCCGTGCCCTCCACACTGGGGAGCGGGGCGAGGCGGGACACGTGGGCGGGCGGGAGGGAGCAGGCCGCGGCCCGATACTCACGGAAAGCCTCTCCCCGGCAGCTACCACGTGTACCCCACCTGCAGGAACACGTCAGGCATCCTGGGCTTCTCCGTCACCGTGGGCACCCAAGCCACCAAGTACAAGTGAGCGGCCTGGCTGGGGCCGGGCTCCGAGCCCTCCGCCTCCGGCGTGGCTGGGAGCTGGCTCCTTGTCCCGGCGACGGGCGGCCTGTCGGCCCGGGGGTAGAGGTGGTGGTGGTGGTTGGGGGGGGGGTCCCCCGGTCCCAGGGGCCCGAGCCCCTCTGACCCGAATCCGACCCCTTTCAGCTCAGAGATGGTAGACAGGAAGATCGAAGAGTTTCTCTCGTGTTTCGAGGAGAAGATGGAGAACTTGACGGAAGATGCGTTCAACACTCAGGTAAACCGAGCCCTTCAGAACCTCGCTCGATGGTCGTTTTGGGGTTCCCCGGCGCCGGGGCAGCTGGTGGGTTCTTGGTAGGGGCTGGCTCGGGCACATTTCTGTGTGTGTGCTTTCCAGCCCCTTCCCCGCCTGCTTGCTCATTGGACCCCCTCGCCCTTTCCAAAGACCTTTGTGTCCGCTCTTCTGTCCCTCTTTGGCCTCTATGATCACATTTGAGCACTACTGTGTGCACGCCGCCGTACTAAGCACTTGAGTATGGCACAACAGAGTTGAACATGTTCTTTAGCCCCGGTGAGCTTTCTCTGGGCCCAACCTCTCTCCCTGCCCCGCGGACATCTGTCCTTGCACGGCCCGCTGGCGCCTCAAGCCGAACGGCCCCAGAGCCGAACTCATCTCCCCTCCTTTGCCCCATCTCCGAAAGCTGCAACCGTAACGTTATCCTTACTCCGTCCTCTCTTTCACCCCCGTATTCGGTCAGTTGCTGAGTCGTCCCGGTTTCCCTTTCCGGCATCGCTTCCTTCCTCTCCGTCCGGCCAGCGCGCCGGTCCAGGCGTTGGTGGCATCCCGCTTTGACTACTACGTTAGGGTCTGTCGTCCTCTTCCCAAACATCCCTCGGCTGTCCACGTTATCTTTCTAAGATGTCATTCTTCACACGACCCGGCGCGCACCTCAGTAAATCCCGTCGGCCAGCCATCCCTCCCCACTGCCTCCCAGTCGGAGGACGTGGATTCCAATCCCTGCTCTGCCACCTGTCTGCTCTGTGGCCTCGGGCAAGTCACTTTACCTCTCTGGGCTTCAGTTTCCTCATCTGGAAAACGGGGATGGAGATTGAGAGACCCACGTGGGGCGGGGACTCCGTTCAACCCGATTTACTTGTATCCACCCCAGTGTGTAGTACGGTGACTGGCACGTAGTAAGAGCTGAACAAATACCATAAGTACTACTACCACTTATGGTATTTACACCTACTGTCTGCCAAACACTACTAGGGTAAGATACAGGTTGGATTGGGCACAGCCCCTGATTCACACAGGGCTCACGGTCTCCGAGGGAGACCAGGCATTGAATTCCCATTTTACAGAGGAGGAAACTGAGGCCTGGCTCCTCCTGCTGCCCTTCAGCTCTCTTCTTCCGCTCCACCCCAGCCGGCCCTCTTTGCTCCTGTCAAGCACCAGCCTACCCACTGACCCCTCACTCAATCAAGCAACTCCCGAGCTCCTCTCCGAACCCCATCCCACCTCTCCACTCTCTTCATCATCAATCGTATTTATTGAGCGCTTACTGTGTGCAGAGCACTGTACTAAGCGCTTGGGAAGTCCAAGTTGGCAACATAGAGAGACAGTCCCTACCCAACAGAGGGCTCACAGTCTAAAAGTCTCTTATCCCGCTGTTTATCTGCGGTGGGTTTCAGCGATACCCCGAGGGCGGCGAACCCATCTAGCACCTCCCGGGCGCTCAGCACAGTGCCCCGCACTCCGGCGGCACTCAGCCCTTCCGCCCGCTCGCTCGCTCGGTAGGTCACGGCCCTGATCAAGCTGAAGGAGTGCGAGGACACGCACCTGGGAGAGGAAGTGGACAGGAACTGGAACGAGGTGGTCACCCAGCAGTACCTCTTCGACAGGCTGGCCCACGAGGTAGGAAACCAGTCATCCTCGGACCCCCCCCCCAACCACCGGTCTCACCTTGGCCCCCGGCCGGTCCAACTCCCCCGCGGAGCGGATTTTCCTGCTCGCCTGGCCCTGGGCCGGAGCGACCCAATGGTGGAGGTGGGGGGACAGGGGGGACCTCTGACCCGGTGCGGCCTTCCCGGGATCGCCCACCGTGTCCCCCTGGCTTTCTCCCCCCACAGATCGAAGCCCTGAAGTCTTTCACCAAGGCAGACCTGGTGAACTGGTTCAGAGAGCACCGAGGCGGCCGCGGCCGAGTGCTCAGCGTGCACGTGAGTAGGCCCGGGCCTCCCGGGGACGGGGCGGGCAGTGAGCCTCCTCCCCGGCCGCGGGGCGGGTTTGCTACCATCCTCGGCGGCGGGCTCCGCCGGGAACCGACCTCCGGCCCCTCTCCTCTGCTGCAGGTGGTTGGGTTTGGCAGACACGAAACGGAGAGCGAGGGCGCGGCCGCCACCGCTTCCTCCTCCTCCTCCTTGGGCCCGGCCTCTTCCTACAGCGAGATGACGCACCTGACGTACCTCCCCACCTCCCCGGTGCTCGCCGAGTCCACCGTCCCCATCGCCGACATCAGGGACTTCACGGCATCACTCGCTCTGCTCCCCTACCATAAAATAGTGAAATAAACGGCAGTCTGCGGGCCCGCCCGCCCGCCTGTCCAGTATGCAAAACTCGTTGCCTGCTCTGATGTCACCCCGTCCTTCCCCCCGGGTCTTCCGTCTCTAAGCGTTTCTGCACGGGCTCGGGGGGAAGGAACCGATACTAATCCGGCCAGGAGGGAGGAGGGTGGGAAAGCGGCACGGGACCAGAGGGCGAGGGCCTTTGCCTCCCATGTGGGGAAGAAAAAGACCCGCCTCCCCCTAGACGGCGGCTCCCGCTACCGAGCCCTCGTGAAGGCGGGATCCGAGGCGATGTTTTCTAACGTTTCTACCCATTAATAAAAGCAGTCTGTCCTCCTGTCCGCTCGCCCTTTCCGCTGTCGGTCGGGGCCGCCGGGGTCTTCCCGGAACGAGGGGCGGGGGACGGCGTTCTCTTGCGCGGCTAAGATGCGCCGCACCGAGAGGAGCCTAGGGTTCGTTATATTTTAATAATTCGATCTCAAAATATAGATACAGGTGGAGCCGGGCTGAGGTCCTGAAACGGCAGAATGTTTGATTTTTACATGTTCGCTACATAACATTTTTTTTCTAACAAACTGTCCCCTCCAAGGAGCCAATATTTACAGATGGGGGGGGAGGAGGAGGAGGAGTGGATTCTCCTCGCGTGACTTCGACCCGACACCCGAGAGTAGCGTCCGGCGGCTCGGCCGCGGTCAGCGGGGTGGGCGGCCCCGGCCCCCGCAGCCGTCGGAGGCCTAACCGCCGCCGCGGGCAGGCGGGGTCGGGTGGCTGCTCGGAGAGACAACGGAAGCGTCTCCTGCTCCGACCGTGGGTCTGCCCCAGCGCATCCGGGATCCCTGAGATGGGGGGGCGGGGGGCGGGGAGGGGGGCGCGCCTCAGTTCTTGCCGGCAGCCAGGCGTTTCAGCAGCGGCTCGTCGTACACCCAGCATTCCCCGTCCTCGTGGAAGAGCTGGAAGGCACGATGGGTGGGCGGCGGGACCGGTGAGCCTCCGCGCCCCCCGCCCCCAACCGTGTCTCCCGCCCCCCCGGCCGCGGGCCCCCCGCTCACCCTGGTTTCCCACTGCATCTCCTTCTCCTTCCGCTCCCGGGCCTCGGCCCTCTGCTTCTCCTCCAGCCTGTGCTTCGCCGCCGTGGCCGCGTCGATGTCCCGGATCTTCAGGTTGTAAGTGACGTCTTTCCACAGGCTGAGGGGGACGGGCGGGGGTCAGCCGAGGGACGGCCTTCCTCCCTGCCCCATTACTACGTACGCTTTCTACTGGGGGGGTCGTGGGGGCCCCGTCCAGCGCCTTGTCCCGGGGTTCCTCACCTGCGGGATTCGTATTCCTTTTGGTCCTCCAGCTTCCTCACTTTCTTCTTGATTATGGGCAGCTTTTTGGTGTCGATGAAGACTGTGTTCTCCTGGGAAGGGGTGGGGGGGAATGGTTTTTAGGGTGTCTCCTCGCCACGCGTCACTCCCCCCGTGTCCTCGGGAGGGTCAGGGATCCACTGAGCTCGCGCCAGCCCCACACAGGGCCGCTGTTGAGGGGGTCTGTTTTCTGGGGCCGGTACCCTATTACTCTATTTCTCTATTTATTCATTTATTACTCTATTTACTTATTACTCCATTTATTTATTGCTCTATCTTGTACAGATCTATTCTATTTATTTTGTTAGTACATTTGGTTTTGTTCTCCGTCTCCCCCTTCTAGACTGTGAGCCCACTGTTGGGTAGGGATCGTCTCTATATGCTGCCAACTTGGACTTCTCAAGCGCTTAGTCCAGTGCTCTGCACACAGTAAGCGCTCAATAAATTCAATTGATTGATTCCTCTCCCCCTTGTCCCCCTCTCCATCCCCATCTTACCTCCTTCCCTTCCCCACAGCACCTGTATATATGTTTGTACATATTTATTACTCTATTTTACTTGTACATATCTATTCTATTTATTTTATTTTGTTAGTAAGTTTGGTTTTGTTCTCCGTCTCCCCCTCTTAGACTGTGAGCCCACTGTTGGGTAGGGACTGTCTCTATATGTTGCCAACTTGTACTTCCCAAGCGCTTAGTCCAGTGCTCTGCACACAGTAAGCGCTCAATAAATTTGATTGATTCCTCTCCCCCTCGTCCCCCTCTCCATCCCCCTCATCTTACCTCCTTCCCTTCCCCACAGCACCTGTATGTATGTTTGTACACATTTATTACTCTATTTATTTTACTTGTACATATCTATTCTATTTATTTTATTTTGTTAGTACGTTGGGTTTTGTTCTCCGTCTCCCCCTTTTAGACTGTGAGCCCACTGTTGGGTAGGGACTGTCTCTCTATGTGTTGCCAACTTGGACTTCCCAAGTGCTTAGTCCAGTGCTCTGCACACAGTAAGCGCTCAATAAATACGATTGATTGACTGATTGATTACCCCGGCCACTGCCATCCCACCCCCATGCCGGGGTGAGCGGCCCTCCGGCTCCCCACGGCCCCGGGAAGGACCAGCCCGAGGAAGAAGGAAGGGGCTGGGGTGGGTGCGGGTGGGGGGAGAAAGCAGCCCCTAACCCGGGCCCCTCCGTGCCAGGTTTGCCAGCTGGCCTCGGCACATACGTACCCCTGTGGTATATTTGGCATACATGACACCGTTCCACTCGCCTTCCACCGAGCAGAATGACTTCTTGTCCGTTGGAGAACTGCAAGAGAAGGAATCGTGTCAGGTGGGTGAGGGCGGGCATCAGCATCTACCTGAAGACCAAGTCAGACGAGGGCAGGCGCACCGATCCCTGGGCGGGCGGGCGGGCTCTCTCCGTGCGCACCTACGGGCAGGTGGTGGGTTTCGAGGCGGTGGGGCAACAGTCCACTCCCTGCTGCCTCCCGGCTGCCCGGACTACAGGGGCGGGATGGCTTACGGTAACGGGCACCGGAGGGGGGTAGTCCTAAGCCGTATGGGTTAGGTGCTCGCTGTACGAGCGGCGCCGGACTGACAGAATCCATGGGTCCCGTTCCCTCGACGGGGCTCGGGGAAGGGTAGCGGATGATGTCGCCCCCGCCCCCCATCCGGGGAAAACAAAGCGACAGCCCCGCTGACGTACAAGATATCCGCCGTGACGCGGTGCTTCTTGCCTCCGTAGAAGGGCTTGGTGTGGAAGACGATGGTGGCACTGTAGCCCGTCTTGGGGCAGTTGATGGTGCACTCTCCGCCCAGCTCCACCCACGGCACCGTCAGGATGGACCTGCAGACCCACCGACCCACACGGGCGGGGACGCTCAGCGCGGCGGGGACGGACGGACGGATGGAGGGAGGAACGGGGCGGGGAGGGGAAGGGGAGGGAGGCCCGGCCCCCCCCCCCGGGGCCCTCACCTGCCGTAGCCGTTGGGGAAGGTGAGGATGTAGTGCTCATCGTGGTCCAGGCACGAGACGCAGCCTGAGCGGAGAAGGAAGGGCCTCCGTGGCGCCGCCCGGCAGACCCGGGGGCCCAGAGGCCTCCCTCCGTCCTTCCCCGGGGCTCCCTCCCCTGCGGCCGCTCCTCACCTTGGCCTATATTGTGGACGCCGATCGACATTCCCAAGAACTTGGACTTGGTCCATATGTGAGCGTTGAATTGTATCTTCTTGCTAAAACACTCGGCGTAAAAGGCTGAAACTGAGGACGGGTTCTCCGTCAGCGGACGACGGGGGCCGCTGACCCTCCCCGGGCAGGTCCCGGGCCTGGCTGCCGCGAGGGGGGTGGCCCCAAAGGCAGCAGGCCGGTGGGAACTCGAGCCATAAACCATCCACGGGTGGTTCTGGATTCTCTCCTCCCTCCCCCGCTCGGCCTCGGCCGCCCGCAAGGTGCCCGTGGCCCAAGCCTGGGGAGCGGAGGGCAGCCGGCCCTTCCGGTCACCCCCTTCCCCAACGTCACCGCCGTTCAGTGAGACCCGGGGAAGGAAGGGAGGTGCCGGATCGGGACGACGGGACCCGCTCCTCTTTCCGCCAGGCTCATTCCCCACGTTTACGTGGGTTTTTTGGACCTAGAACTGGTCCCTCCGAGAAAGCCACAGAAACCACAGGTGGCCCATACGGAGGCCGAACGGGAGGAGCCCAAAGGGCGATCGGGGTGGGGCCGGTGATGGGATGGGGCACGGGGCCGAGGGATCGGGAGGGGCTCCCCGACTTACTAGGAGGGTGATGGG
The DNA here is from genome assembly GCF_015852505.1 of Tachyglossus aculeatus. Taxonomy (NCBI): domain Eukaryota; kingdom Metazoa; phylum Chordata; class Mammalia; order Monotremata; family Tachyglossidae; genus Tachyglossus; species Tachyglossus aculeatus. Next base: position 40,549,499 of record NC_052083.1, on the reverse strand, counting down.
AGACCTGTTCGGCCACAAAGGTGACGCTGTGTCTGGAGACCCAGGGCACCGGCCCTTCGGCCACAGGGTCCTGCAAAGAAACCCACTTGAGGGTACGGCCGAGGTGGGGCGGGGCCGGGCCCGGGACCTGGCTTGGTGTCCATCTGCCCCCGGCAAGCGCCACCAAGTGCCTCCGCTGGACTGTCTGGTTGATTGATTGCTGGAGGAAATGCCAGCTGGGCTGCAGCCAGTCCCCAGGGTCATCTGCCGTTTCCCAAACCCCGCCCGCCCGCGCCACCCTTCCCATCTCACAGGCCGGGGGCTGGAGGTAAACCAAGTCCCACGGCCAATTTAAGGAGGAACCCGGTTTTGCTCGGCGATGCCCTCTGCCTCCCCGGTGGGCAGGCGGGCTGGCAGGCGGGGCTCCGGGCCAAGTTACCGCGCTCTCTTCGCTCTCGCTGGGCAGCGTCCAGTGGCATTGGAAGATCTCTCCCAGGATGGGGTTGTAGGGCTTTTTGGCCACGGAGCCTTTCCTCCCGGCGTGGAAGGCCGACAGGTACCAGCGCACGACCTGCACCATCCGCTCCCTGGGCTCCTTCTGGTCGCTGATGCTGCCGAGGGAAAGGTTCGGGCCTTGGGTGCCCAGCCGCCGCCGCCGCCTCCGCCGTCGGAGTCCCCCGCCGTGGGGCAGAGGCGGGATCCCCCCCCATCCGCCCTCGGCTCGCTCACAGACTCGACTCCGAGAGGTCCGAGACCCGGGCGGCTCTTTCTCCCGCTTTTTCGCATTTGGGCCCGATGGCCGTTGGGATTGTTATGGCCGCTCAAGGGCCGGGCCCTCTTTAGACGGGCAGGTGGGCGGGCGCGGAGCCGCTAACGGGCCGGGCGCCTGGTCCCGAGGCTCCGGGAGCCGACGCGGACCATCGGGGCAGGTTCCGCTCCCGATAAGGTGGGGCCCAGGCTGCAGGGCCAGGATTCTTCGCCAGGTAAAATGAAGAAGCAGGGCCCTGTCGGGGCGGGGACTGTCCCGCGATCACATTCCTGCGCGCCCCGCTCCGCTCCGTCCCCAGTGCGGCGGTCGCAGCCTCGAGCAGCCAAGCGGGCAGACGCCCTCCCCGCACTCCAAGGCACCCAGGACCGTGCAATACCTGACAAATAAGTCCGGGTGGGCAAAGAAGTCCGCGTACATTTCCAGAAGCGATCTCCTTTCGAGAATGAACGTTGGGAGGACGACCTAAAGAACCGGGAACAGACCCAACCCACCATGCGGGTGAAACGTTAGGGACGGGCAGGCCCTATCATCCGGACCCCCCCGACACACAATCCCACAGCAGATCTGGGGCACGGCAGTCTTGGACAGACGCCACCGAGTAGGGGGTCCGGGCCGCCTTGGGGTTCCAAGGGGATTTTGCCCTGATCATTTCCACAAGCCTGCTTGGAACGAGAAGCAGCGTGGCTCAGTGGAAAGAGCCCGGGCTTTGGAGTCAGAGGTCAGGGGTTCAAATCCCGGCTCCGCCAACTGTCAGCTGTGTGACTTTGGGCAAGTCACGTCACTTCTCTGGGCCTCAGTTCCCTCATCTGTAAAATGGGGATGAAGACTGTGAGCCCCATGTGGGACAACCTGATCACCTTGCAACCTCCCCAGCGCTTAGAACAGTGCTTTGCACATAGTAAGCGCTTAATAAATGCAAAAAAAAAAAAAAAATAAACAAGCTGCCTAGTTGCCTGCGTGGACCGAGAGAGAGGGGAAGGGCTGGACCCCGAGAGGTCAGGATGGAGCCCGAGGCCGTCCATCACGGCACGACCGGCCGATGCCCTCGGGAAACGGTCCCGGCCGGGCGCGCCGTCGTTGGCCGAGGCCCCGCCGGCTGCTCACCTTGGTCAGATCCATCCCCAGCCGGACCTGAGACAGGAGGTGCATGATGACGCTCTTGTGCTCTTCCACAGAGCCGGCCTCCCCCTCGTCGTCTCTGTCGTCGTGGGAGTCAAACAGGTCTACGAGAAACCCGCAGCTCACCGGCCCCGCCGGGGTCCAAACCTCTCGGCGCCCCTGGCCCCGGCCCGCTTCGCCCCCGGCGTTCCCAGATGTAGGGAGAGGCCCGCCGCCGGCTCACCTGTGTCGTTTACCCCGTTGGACATGGCCGCGGTCAGCGAGTCTGCGGCGCTGGGGCGCTTGGGTCCGGGTCCCGGGCCGCCGGGGCCCAGGCCAGAAGCGGGCCCAGCAGGGCTGGGAGAAACAAACCATCGATCCGTTACCGTCAGGGAGCCGCTCTTCTGGCTAGATTCCTTTACCGGCAACCACCCGACACGCTTCTTCGGGGCTTGGTTCTTAAGGGCTTCCTCCGAGCCGGCCACCGCACTCGGTGCGTGGGAGGGAGGCGAGGACGTCCACTGAGATCAGACTGGTGACCCGAGGACTGGGCAGGGCAGGCACCGGGAAAGAGGCGGCGAGGCGCCCGACACTTCGATGGGGATGCGGCTTTTGAGGATGGCGGGGCGGCAGAATACTCTGCCTCTGAAAACGCCACCTCAAACCCCGGCCTCCATTCCAACAGTAGTAAAAATGGAATTTGTAGCCGGTCACGGGTACCGCGAGATGCCTTTCGGATGCCGCGATCCCAGAAATTGGCCCAGCGGTGGGGCTGGGGAAGGGAGAGGGGCGGGAGGGAATGGAGGGGAGAGCAGGGAGGAAGAGTGCCAAGTCCCACAGCACTGTTATCATCATCAATTGTATTTATTGAGCGCTTATTGTGTGCAGAGCACTGTACTAAGCGCTTGGGAAGTGCAAGTTGGCAACATATAGAGACAGTCCCTACCCAGCAGTGGGCTCACAGTCTAAAAATCACAGTGATGTGATGTAAAGTGCCACACACCAGGTGTTCCTTCGACTTCCCTGGTGGGCCACGGGCCGTGGGCCCTCCCTGCCCTATCCCAACACCGGGCATTTCCTGTCCTTGCCAGGAGAGATCAGCTTGTTGCATAGCGTGACCCGGATTGAGCCGAGGGTACGGGCTTCGGTGCTTCTTCTAAAAACAGGACTGACCTCCCTCTCTCCCTATACCTCCCACCCGGAGGATTCCCGGCCTCAAAGAGCAACGTGAGGGAGGGAGGGAGGGAAAGGAGAGAGGGAAAAAGGTGGGGAAGAAGGGAGAAGGGGGCATCCCCACCCGGCCATCTGTTCTGGCCCCCGGGGTTGACCCTGGAGCCTGCCCAGGATCCCGCCGAGCGCCAGAGGCCACTCCGAGGCAGCAGCGGTTGGGCCCCTCCCCGGGTCCCTCCGTCACGCACATCGTCCTCCCCGCTCCCCCGTCGGCCACCGCGAACCATTTGGCGCGAAGCTCGGAAGCCCCGGCCGGGGGTGGGAACGCGGGGGCCGCTGTCGTGGGGCCGGGCCGGGGCGGGAGATTCCTCCCCCTGCCCCCCGGGACTCACTCCATCAGGCGCTTGGGAGAGGAGCTGTTCTGATGGAACTCGTCGGCGTCGTAGAACTCGTCCTCGCTGCTGGAGTAGGAGAACTCGGGGACGGTGTTGGGGGACAGGTTGACATGGCTCGGCGAGGTCAGGCTGCTGCTGGGGGCGGAGTGCCCGCTGCCTAGCAAAGGGACAGAGCCTGACGGGGACCGTGGGGCTCGGGCCCCGGGCGCCGACCCCGGCTCCGCCGCTCATCTGCCGCGGGGGGCCTCGGCTCGGTCACCGCGCTTCTCCGGACCTCAGGTGTCCAAGGGGGGTTCGGTTCCTCCCACCCGATTAGGCCCGGGATCCCCGCGTAGGACGGACGGGGACTGCGCCCGGCCTGATGGTCATACATCAACCCAGCAGAACCGGGCCTGCCTGGAGGCCGCCCTCGTCCTGCACTGAGAGGATCATCAATCATATTTATTGAGCGCTTACTATGTACAGAGCACTGTACTAAGCGCTTAGTACAGCGGATGTGTACCAACCGTTTGCTGTGATGGCGGGAGGTCACGGGGACGGGGGGAAATTAGCTCCTGAGCTCGTGGCAGGCAGGAGAGGAGGTGATCAGACTTCACTCCAAAATGCAGAACCACCACAACCTCGAACGGCTCGCGGAGCCAGCGTGGCCGTTGGCGGACACGGCCCGAGTGCTCTCCCGACGGGGACCCGTGAGGGCCAAGAGCCCCGCCATCCCCCCAGCCCCACGGGCAGGTGAGCGCCGGCCCGACACGGAGCTGCCCAGGCGTCCTCTGCCACAGGGCACGCACCCACAGCCTGGGCCGCGTGCGGCAACCACAACCGGGGCGTCCCGACTCTGACGCGTTTGCCGTCGGCGATGGCCGTGGCTGTCCCCGCGACCTTCCCATGGCCCCCTCCGCCTCCCTGTCTCGGAGGGCAACCCCTTTCCCGTGAGCTGCCTGCCCCCGCCCGAGCCGCCGCAGTCAGGCTCACGGGTCACGGCTTGGACGAAGCACTCGTTCGGACCTTTCAGTGATCCCGGGGGCTCAAAAACCCACCCAGCGGTTTATAATAATAATAATGGCATTTATTAAGCACTTACTATGTGCAAAGCACTGTTCTAAGCACTGGGGAGTTTACAAAGTGATCAGGTTGTCCCACATGGGGCTCACGGTCTTACTCCCCATTTTACAGATAAGTGAAGTGACTTGCCCAAAGTCACACAGCTGACAAGTGGAGGAGCCGGGATTTGAACCGATGACCTCTGACTCCAAAGCCAGGGCTCTTTCCATTGAGCCACGCCGCTTAGCCGGAGCCACTGTTTTTGGGGGTTCCAGCGTCGGCCCCTCCTCCCCAGGCCCCGGAGGGCCGTAACCTTTTGCTGCGGACCTCGGGGGCCCACACAAGGCCCCTGCCCGCCTCCCGCCCCCCAGCAGCCGTGTACCTGTGCTGCCCGGCGTGGGGGTCTGGAGCTGGCCCAGGGGAGTGACCGCAGGCCCGACGGGTAAGGACGAGGGACGCTGTTCCGATTTACACAGCTGAGCAGTCTCTGAGAAATGGGAACGGGGAAAACCCGTGAGCACCGTGGCAGCACCACGTCTCCTCCCGCCCGTCTGTCCGTCCGTCCGTCCACCCGCCTGCCTTGGGCCCCTGGGATCTCTCCTGCCAGCAGCCAACCCCAACCGTCAGCCGGTGCCCACCGCGAGCCGGGTCCCAGGAACCCAGCCCGGCCCTGCTCCGAGCCCCCTCCGGCCAAGCCATCCTTCCCACTGGAGCCAACTCCACAATCCCTCCATTTGGACCGGGCGACTCGTTTCCAACTGGCGGCTAGCTGGGAGTTCATTCATTCATTCATTCATTCAATCGTATTTATTGAGCGCTTACTGTGTGCAGAGCACCGTACCAAGCGCTTGGAGTTCCCGGGAGGGCGGGGCCGGCCGTTGGGGGACTATTTCCCCGAAGCGGCTTTTCTGAAAACCGTACCTGGGGGCAAGACGGTCTGGGTTGGCATCGTGCTGATCACCGGCTCCAAGGGGCCCGGCTGATAGATTGCATCCACGGGGTTAATCGTACTCTGGCAGAGAGAAACACCGCCAGGTTTCGGAAAACCGTCGTCCTCCCCGCCCGCCCATTCCCGCCCGCCCCCGGGGGTCACATGCTCAGGGAGAAGAGAGGAGGTCAGCCCCGCAGACGCGAGCGAACAGACGGAGGGGAAAAAAGGGCAACGCTGTCTCCGACGAGAACCCCGCGGTCTGCGGCCGTCCAGAACGCGGTCCTGGGGCGATGAATGGCGCCTCTGAGATAGACGGGTTACACCTGGATGGCCCCCGCGGGGGTCTCGGAGCCAGCCAACGCGGCAGGGGACCAGGACGCATCCCTGTGACGAGAGGGCCGCCGCCCGGGGCCCTCCCCACTTAGATCCCGCCGGCTTCCTAAGGAGCCCGTCTCTACCACTTGGCCTAACTACCATGGCTTCTCACCCCCCTGCCCTCAGCTCCACCACCTCCCAGGGCTCGGGGGACCGTACCCTGGGCGTGGGCCCAATTCCAGAGGGCACTGAAAGCCCACGAGCGGAATCTTCCACACGAAGAAAAGCACGCCCCGTCCAGAGTTTTAGGAGAAATCCACACAAAAATCAAGTGCCAACGTGCAGGAAGGTAATCGGATATTCCACCCAGCCAGCTCTCTGGCCGTTTTTCCGGGAATTCCCATACAATAGATCTCGCCACAGGATGTTGAGTCATTTTTTTAAAAAACTCTGGGTTGGGGCAAGAATCGTTCTTTCCCTGCCAACGCCCTGAGCTTCCCAGGTCCCCGCGTCTCTTCGGCGGGCCCCGCCGCGGCTCGCCCTGCTCTCGCTACGGGGCGAACCAAGAGAGACGGAACCAAGAAGAGCAGCTTTTTCTCTCGACAGTAAGCTCGTTGCGGGCAGGGACCATGTCAGTGAACTCTACCGTAGTACTGCGCTCTCCCTGTACCCTGCACACAGGAAGTGCTTAATACATACCATTGATTAATTTTTAGACTGTGAGCCCACTGTTGGGTAGGGACTGTCTCTATATGTTGCCGATTTGTACTTCCCAAGCGCTTAGTACAGTGCTCTGCACATAGTAAGCGCTCAATAAATACGATTGATGATGATGATGATGATTAATTGATTGCTTGGCTACAAGCCGGATTTTTAGGTCCACGGTGCAGAGAGTTGGGAAAAATGAGTAGTAGGTTTGGAGGAATCACAGCAGATTCCGTTAATTCTGTAGCTTTAGCAATCATCATCATCATCATCAATCGTATTTGAGCGCTTACTGTGTGCAGAGCACTGTACTAAGTGCTTGGGAAGTACAAGTTGGCAACACATAGAGACAGTCCCTCAACCGATCATATTTATTGGAGTGCTTACTGTGTACAGGGCACTGTACTAAGTGCTTGGGAGGGTGCAACACAATTGAACAGACACATCCCCTGCCCACAATGATCTTACAGTCTAGAGGACCAGCTTACAGCCTAGAGGGAGAATATTACCGAAATAACCTGTTAGCACGCAACGTTCCTTTACTAGGCACACAGCCAACTTCCCACAATCAGCAGCATTCCGGGACAATTCAGGAACGAAGGTTCCCTGACCTTCAGAACCGACCCGTCCTCCAGAAGATAAATCTTCTCGTGGTTCCTCGAATCAGACACCAGGAAAACGTCCCCACGAGGTCTCCCGGCAACCCCGGTTCCAGGCCTGGGGCGGCCCGGCCGAGTGTCTCTTGGTAACGCCTCCCTTCTCGCTCCTCCACGGAGCCCGGCAGACAACAGACGCACACCAGTCCCCACGGGCACCGGATCTTCCCGGAGGACAGTCGGGAAAACGGCAGCGAGAGGCCGAGGCGGTGGTGGGGGAGACTGTTGGAGGGGAGAGAGCCGGGCAGACGGAAGCCTTGGGCCTCCGTGCTGCCGGGCGGTCTCACTGGAAAAGAAGCGCAACTCAAGCTGCTCCGCCCGTCTGACCCAAAGAGCAGGTCCTCGGAGACCTCTGATGGACCAGTGTGGGGCCACTGGCCCTGGAGCCCACGGGGAAATTCATTCATTCATTCAATCGTATTTATTGAGCGCTTACTGTGTGCACAGCACTGGCCCCGTGGGGCCTACTGGCCTCGAGAGACATTTTCCAAGACGACAGCAAGACAGCAGGCTCTCCCTGGCGGGTGAGCCGGCACAGGGAACAGGGGCCGCGAGCCTTGAGGGGGGCGGTGGGAAGCTGGGGTGAAGGTCTGGGGAGCAAGACCAGCGTGGCTAGAGAAGCCGCGTGGCTCAGTGGAAAGAGCCCGGGCTTTGGAGTCAGAGGTCATGGGTTCGAATCCCGGCTCTGCCAATTGTCAGCTGTGTGACTTTGGGCAAGTCGCTTCACTGGGCCTCAGTTCCCTCATCTGTAAAATGGGGATTAAGACTGCGAGCCCCACGTGGGACAACCTGATCACTTTGTATCCCCCCCAAGCGCTTAGAACAGTGCTTTGCACATAGTAAGCGCTTAACAAATGCCAACATCATTATTATTATTCAAATCCCGGCTCCGCCAATTGTCAGCTGTGTGACTTTGGGCAAGTCACTTCACTTCTCTGGGCCTCAGTTACCTCATCTGTAAAATGGGGATTAAAACTGTGAGCCCCTCGTGGGACAACCTGATTGCCTTGTAACCTCCCCAGCTCTTAGAACAGTGCTCTGCACACAGTAAGCGCTCAATAAATGCTATTAAAAAAAAAACAGACATGGCCAGTCTTGCCCAACTATCCAGGCTAGTGCCCAAGCCCACCCCAGGACCCCTGTGCCCCGCAATGAGGTCACTGAGCCTTCTCCCAACGCAAAGCCCATGCCAAGCCCCACTCCAAAATCTCCCGACGGGGCTGGGGTCACTGCTGTAGCGGTGCCACGCTGCCAGTTGCTGAGCTGAGGTGGGGCTACTTCTGGGCCGGGCCGGGCCAGGACAGGGCATGGGGAGAACAGGCTACCCGGATGAGGCTCGCCCCAGTATTCCTGGGCATTCTCTCCAGTGGGCGACACAAGGTCTTTGAAGTTCTCTACAGATAAAACCAGATCCCGATTTCCCCAGCCCTCAGAGCACGGAAAGTCCCAGGTTTGGACCCGGTGGCAGTTTGGTCAGGGCGGGCTTCGGCCTGTGGGAGAACCAGAGAAGCCTAGGACAGGGGCTCGGAGCCCCAGGGGGGTGGGCCTAGTCCACATGGGCCAATGTTTCAGGGGAGGGGGCATTTCTTTTAGACTGTGAGCCCACTGTTGGGTAGGGACTGTCTTTATATGTTGCCAATTTGTACTTCCCAAGCGCTTAGTACAGTGCTCTGCACATAGTAAGCGCTCAATAAATACGATTGATTGATTGATTGATTGATTCACAAGGGGCCCGCTGGGCACGGCACGGGGGTGGCACAACCAGCAAGAGGGCCCGACGATGGAACCAGACTGGGCAGACCGCTCAGGGCGGGGGTGTGGGGCTTTCACCGTGTGGGGGTGACTTTGTACATTAGTTGTCAATACACCCAACTATTACCACTTCCTTACGCCTTTCAGAACTGATAGTTTCTGCCACCTCTTTAAAGGAAGGGAGAAGAAAACAGAAGCAATGTGAGTGCCCCTGGATGAAAGACTGTGACAAATCTCTTAGCGCCACTTGACTGACGAAGGTGAATGCAAAAAGGGCAAGGCGCAGTTACTCATTTTTAAAGGACTTCTGTAATCGGCGCCTTAACGTTTTCGTGAGCGATTACTTCTACGTATGCTCTGGGCAGCCTCTGTTTCCGTTTGACGGCGAGCTCTGAACTAGATCAATAACGACGTTTACCGGAAATCAATCCTCCTGAAAGCAGCCGGGGCCTCGAGGATCCGTGGGGTAACCCGCAGGAAGTGGGGCACCCCCAAAAACAGGAAAGCGGGTCTCGGCCAAAACATCCGCGAGCCCTCGTGTCTTTCCAACAGCCCTCCAGGAGTTCGGACGTTTGCCTCCTCCGGAAAGCCTTCTCTGCCTAACATCTCATTTTCCCAGCCGATCCGCCCGCCCTTCTGCGTTGCCTGCGCATTAGGGTGTGAACCCCTCACTGCGCCTGGCCGCTCGACCCACGGGACGCAGGTCCAGATCCTTATATTCGGGTGCTTCTCCCATCTGCGATTCACCTGAATGCCTGGTCCTCCCCCCTCTAGACTGTAAGCTCCTTGAGGGAGGGGATTCAGTTAGCCTCTTCTGCCTCCTATTTAGACCGTGAACCCCATAGGGGATGGGGATGCCGTCTGGCTTGATTAACCTGTATTCACTCCAGCACTTAGAACGGAGCTTGACACATAGTAAGCGCTTTAACGAATACCGTAACAATTAAAATATTGGACTGTATTCTACGCTCTCAGTCTACACAGAGTAAGTGCTCAATAAATACCACCGATCGATTGCTCTAAGCCCCAGAGCGCCCTTTTGCAAATGATTCCGAACAGGATTCCCTACAGGCTGGGGCCAGAAGGAGCAGTGTACTGGCCACCCCGAGGAAGCCCATCAGGGGTCTGGCCTGGCATGGCCCAAGGGGCTACCGGTCGGAAATGAGGCCGGCCCAGCCCGCACACATTCAAGTGGCGCCCTGGGGCTGGCACAAGGGAACACCAAGTGAAAAACATTCTCCGCTGCGATGAAATGATCCCTCCAAGCTTCCCACCTCCTCATCCTACAGGATGTCTAACCCCACCTGGGATTCTCTCCCAGAGCTCAGTACAGTGCTTCATAACTCTTCTACTTGTATACCACTAACAACCACTACACCTCCAATCGGTACTACCACTACTGGAAGCAGTGTGGTCCAGAAGAGAAAGCTCGGACCCAGGAGTCAAGAGGCCCTGGGTTCTAACGCTGGCTCCGCCACTCGCCCGCCGTGTCATCTTGAGCAAGTCACAACATCTCACTGCTTCAGTTTCCCCAACTGTAAAATGGGGATTCGATCCCGGTTCTCCCTCACCCTTAGAACGGGAGCCCCATGTGGGACGGCTACTGCTTCCAACCCTTGTATCTTGTATCTACCCCAGCACTTGGTCCAGCGCTTGGCTTGTAGAAAGCATTTAACAAATACCATGATAATTACTATTATTATTATCATAATTATAACTACTCAGCCTCATTTTTGCTCTCTGGGAACCCTGCATGTACATTTCTCCTTTACTTTTATGCCTTTTAAAATGGAAGCGCTCTCTTCTGCCCAGTCTCAGAACCAGGTGACAGTGTCATTTCAGAGTTTTGGGGTCTAGGTCCCCTTGTCCGATATCCGCTTTCCAGATCTCAGGCTTTCCAGCCTAATAAGCAAAGAGCACAGTCTGCCGGCCGGGCCGCTCTGGGACCAATGGCCGGAAGCGCGGCCGGGATGCCCCCAGGGCCATGAGCCCAGGGGCCCCATTCCCATCGCCAACCTCCGGGAGAGGGGGACTCAGGCACGGGGGACAACGGGATGGGAGGGAGTGGTGGGGGGAGAGAGAGGAGAAGAGGAAAGGGATTCAAGCCTCGATCTGTTCCGGTAGAAACATACTGCACGTCCCCTCGCTGCACGCCAAATACAAAGTTACGAGGGGAGAACATGAGAAAAGCGGATTCAGACTGACGTCGAGACCAGCCGCGGGTAATACAAAGAAATATAAGGAATACACTTCTATTTCCGTCCTCAGGCCCACGGACTCGCTCTATAGCATCACGGAACGGCAAGGTCGAAACCAAAAGGAAAATGGCCCGAAGGCACTCTACTGTAAGCATTAACTGATCCATAAAAGCTGATTTTCCATACCATAATCGCACCATCATTCAAGGCATGCGGAAGTCAATGCAGACTGCTTAGATGGTCGTAAGACATACTGAAAACATGAAGAGTCAGCAAAAAAGAGTCAGCCCACCACGGGCTTTTCCTAATGATTAGTGATAGATGGTCAATCTGAAAAGTTGGAGAGAAGCTGCAAAAGTGTGACAACAGAGAGCTGTGAGTAGGAAAAAGAGCAATGTGTTAGCGAGTGGAAATTCAGGTCTCTGCTGACGTGACTGGCCTTAATGCGCTGCAGAGTGAAGGGAAATAAAAAGATTAGGGATAAAGACTTACTATAATTCCATCTGCGTGCTTCTCCTCATTATTTTGGTCCTTGGGGAAAAACGTTAAAGACGTTACCATCGGTCCTTTGCACGGATGCTCTGTTTAATTACATGTTATCGAGCGCCTGTGTTCCACAAAAGAGCACTCCTAGAACACTACTTTCAGCCCCGACCACCCTCTCCTCCTCTGCAGACTCACATTTCCTCCTGCCTTATGGACATCTCTACCAGGGCGTCCTGCCGACACCTCAAAAGTAACACGCCCAAACCAGAACTCATTTCTCCACCCAAACCCTACCTTGCCTTTCCCGTTACGGTACACACCACCACCTTAGTCCCTGTCTTCCAATCTTGTAATACTGGTATTATCCCAGACACATTTCTCTTCAGTCTATCACAAAATGTTGCTGGTTTTACCTCAACAACATGTCTACAATATGCATTTCCTCAACATCCAAACCGCTGCCACACTGATCCGGGCATTTATCCTAATCCCACCCTGAATACTGCGTCAGCCTCGCCGCTCACATCCCGTGGCTCTTGTCTCTCCCCACTAGAATAGTTCACTCCGCTGCCAGGATCATTCTTCTGAGAAAAAAAAAAGGTCAGTCCAAGTCTCCCCACTCCTCAACAACCTCTATTTTTTTTTTAATGGTATTTACTAAGCACTTATTACGTACCAGACACTGTCCTAAGCGTTGGGGTGGATACAAGTTAATCAGGTTGGACACAGTCCCTGTCCCACATAGGACTCACAGGCTTAATCCCCATTTTACTGAGGTGGTCACTGAAGCCCAGAGAAGTGAATTGACAAAGCTGACAAGTGACGGGGCCGGGATTAGAACCAGTTATCGTCTATCCATCTCTGTGTCAGGCAGATGCTCCTTACCATCGGCACTAACCAATCCTTCAGTGGTACTTACTGAGCGCTTAGTGTGCACAGAGCCCTGAACTAAGCACTTAGGAGAGTACGATATGAATTGGGAGACCCGTTCCCTGCCCACAACCAGCTGAGGACAAGGAAGCAGGCACTCCAGGGGTCGAGGCAGCAAAGATGCCGAGAGGCCTCTGCCCTTGCCCCGAGAGGCCCTCCCTGTGACCCACGCGTCCCACTCGCCCGGGTCGGGGTCTGCAATGGGGAGCCGGTTGGCATATGGCTCCAGTCTGTCAGCCGAACCAAAGAATTGGGGGTGAGCGCCAGCTTGCTCTGCCCCCGGGATGGCACTGGGCTTCCCCGCCTCACTGTCTTCAGGGGACCCGAGCTCGGGCCCCTTTCTTGATCGTGGGTTTTCCCACCATCTTTGAATTTCACTGCTGCTCGGGCCGTCTCTGACCCGCTGATCCCACAAGTGGCGGTGGACTGGGGAACCTGTATAAGGTCAACCTTACCCTCTCTAAAATTCTTAAAATAATCTAGACAACGGAGGGGACTGCTGCTTTTCCCCTCGCCCACAGGTAGCACCCCGGATAATCCATCGATCCAGAATCCCCTCTCCGGGGATCGCCGTGACCGGCCTGCCCCTCCCCTAACGGTCCCATTCTCCTTTCTCCACGGAAGAAACTGCGTTGGAAAACGCTCGGTCCCTGCCTGGCCTGTCCTGAGGGGGCAGGGACTGGGCAGAGCAGCGCAGAGGAGCGAGCCTGACTGACCCGGAGGGCGGGACGAGGACGGCACTCCTCGGGGGAGGCCGCATGGCCGGGAAACCGAAAAGAAACTTTGGGAGTTGGATGACAGGTGAGCCAGCTACAGCTGGGACTTCACCGTCACCTCTTGAGTCCTGGCAGTTACACGGACTCGGCTTGAGAACGCTACCAGCTGGCTAGCGGTCGAGGCTGGGAACCAAAGCTACAGGATGTCGTGGGTAGAGAAGCAACAGGCAGAAGCCCTTCTTAAGACCACGGGAACGGGGACTTAAAACGAGAAAAGTCGCTGGGAGGACAAAGCGACGGGAAGTCACTGAATCCTGGGGCCTCGGGGGTTAATGATGCCTTGGAATTTTCGTCCCGCTTCTGCCTTCGCCCCTGAACACGTTCTCCCGCAGCCAGCCCTCCCGACGTTCCCGCCACTCTCTTTCCTCTCAATCCCAAAGCGTCGTCTGCCGCTTTGAGAGCCGCGGCAAAGCTGAAGCGGTCTCAACAAGCCGTGCTAAGACTGAGACTGCTCTTGCAACGGGCCCCGCTGACTGACAGAGGAGCAATCTGCCAAGCGTTTTTGGCACCAAACTTTATAAAACTCAACCACATTTCAGGAAGGCATCAGATTAGGACTCTAAAACCTGAAAATAGGCTACACCTCAGAGCATCTGTTTTAAGTCCTGGGGACTTTATCAACAAAACCATCACCCACAGATGCCGACGCCTTGCCTGAACGCATAAACTTTTCATTGGGCCAATTTAGGGACAAGTGACCTAGACTGGGTCACAAGAAGGCAATTCAGTTGGACAGTTCACGTGGCACAACCGGGGGGAGAGTCGGGGATGGACAGGAGGGCGTCAGGGGTGTGGGATGGTCCGTGCTGGGTCACCGGTGCCAAAGTCACACGTGGAGGTGCCCAGAAGGGCGAACGGGACACGGTCCCCCGAAATGTCCCGATGCCATTATGGATACAGAGCAGGGGCCATGGGTCTGGGCCGGATGGTCTTAATGGACGTTCTCGTAAATAGGCACGTGCACCAATACAGTGGGGGAGGGAGAAGCTGCATTTCATCTTAGTGAAGAACAAAGGAGAAGCCACAGGGACAGAAGGCAGACAAAGTGCTGACACGGTTCACTCAGGGGCTTCCTTGCAAAAATAAAAGTCGGCTCAAAAGAGCCAGCTCAAAAGGCCCACCGTGGCTTCCCTGGAGCCAACAGACAGGCCCTGTCGCTTCCAAAGACTGCAGGCATCGGGGCACTGCTGCCCTTCCACGGCGGGACACCCGAAAGCAGCAGGAACGACGTGACCGAGGAACCCACCCCGAGGAAGTGGTGTGCTCAAGGACAGGGGCCTTTCTCTACCAACGTCGCACCCGGGAGGCAGGCATGACCCTCTCTCCCGCCAGGGCGGTCCAACGGGACAGATGCTCGCCGATGGAAGGACGCTCCCCGCCGCCTGGCGGCACTCAGTCCAAAATCCCCATTCAAGGCCCCGCGCTCCGGGAGACCCGGGGGTGACTGAATAAGCTCTTATCTTTCCCCGAACCCGGAAGCTATGGTGACCCACTCCCAGGGGGAACATCTGATGCCTCTCTTCTCTGTCTCTCAAATCCACGACCTCAGCATCGCCGACTCGGTTCTCCCCTTCAAAGCTTACATCCGCCCAGTCCCCGGATCTGGGTGGTGCCCTCTCCACGTCTTCAGAATCCACCCCTGGCTCTCCACCCAAGTTGCCACGGGGCCGGCTCCATCACACTTGTCCTACTTGCCTCCTCACTGACCTCCCCGCCTCTGGCCTCTTCCTTTTCCGGTCCCTACTTCACTCGGCTGCCCAGATTATTTTTCTAAAAAACATTCGGTCCACATCTCCTCAATCCTAAAAAACCCCCAAGGGCTGCCCATCCCTCTCCGTTTCCTACAGAAATTCCTCGGGCCCTCCGTCACTTCTCTCCCTCCTACCGAGCCTCACTCCTCTCCCACTACATCCCAATTCACCGTGTTCCTCCCTCTCAGGGACTCCCATGGGTCTCACTCGCCATTAACCCCTTCGCTCACGCCTTCCCTCCAGCCCTAAGAGCTCCCTCCCCCTTCATAACTGACAGAACACCCCACTCTTTCCCATCTTCAGAGTCCTACTAAAATCACATCTCCTCCTGGAAGCTTTCCTTGACTAGTCTCTCATCTCCCCTCCCTAAAGCCTGACCCATCTGTGTCACCGATGCATGCCAGTCCATACGTACTCCCTAGGCACTTGGATGCTGAACCACGTTCACACCATTTAGCTCTCTGGTCTTATATTCTGTTTCTCCCCCTAACAGTACTTTTCTTTTAATGTCTGTCTCCCCAGTGGACCACAAGCTCCACGGCAGTGCTTGTATCTACTTACTCTATTGCATTCTCCCAAGAGCCCAGTCCAGTGCTGGGCACACAGTAAGCACTCAACAGATACCATCATTCGCACGCCCGACCGGCTGTAACCATGTAAACAACAGCCGGGATTGAGTGGGCCCTCGCCTAGAGCTGCCCTGGGCGTTTTCCACTCGGCTCGTCATCCGCGGACGGCGGGAGTCATGTGTGCGTGGGGTGGACGGCCTGGCCGGCTACGGAAGGCCTCCTGCCGGCTTCGGCTTCCCTGCATCCCCGTCACCAGAGCGAGCCCCCGCCTAGGTTCCCTGCTTCCCCCGGCTCTGACCCGGCCCCGTGGAGACAGGTGCTCCACGGCCCCCCGGACTCACCGCCAGATCGCTTTACTGCCCACCCTGAGTGGGACTCGGTGTGAGAGGTGAAGTTTGGCAAATTTGCAAAAAAACCCCACTAGTCACCCACTCTCAAAATCAGACTAGTCGAAAACAAAGTTTACTTACTTTAGCAATCTGCAGCAACACAATGCAGTGTTTAATGGATTCTACCATGCTCTGCAAAACAAAACACTGTGTTTAGATTCGTATGATCAAAAAGACCTGGCTCAGTGCTTTTTAAGACACTTTCACCTGAGTGATAACTGAGCTTCAGAGGTTCCTGAGGTGACGGCCAGGCTAACAGTTGACCTCTGGGCTCTGGATTGGGCTCCACCTGGGGGGGCCTTTCAAGGAACGTCTAAGGCCACAACGTCTAAGCTACCAATTACCCACAGTAGAGTTTACAGAATGCACAACTTACATTGGTTGTCTCTTTGAGGGTCTCGATTTTCTATTAAAAAAAAACACATTCATAAAAAGTCACCTGAGAAACACAAAGGGCCACACCTCCCTCACCCCACCAGCCCCAACACGAACCTACTGAGCCCCAGAAGGACGACTAAGGGGGAGGGGTGGCAAGCTGGCGTGTTGAGGGGTATTTGGTCATAGGAGAATAGTTGAAAATGCCAACCCCTAGTGATTCTGTAAGGCGATACCAAACCAGGGGATGAGCCCAGGAGGATCCCGAGTGGCCGACTACGATGTGGGGAGATGGAATGAGGAAGGCCTTGTGGGGGAGGCGGCTACGTTTTCCAAGGGTTTTTAGGCCGGGGGGCAGGGCCTGGGATTGGGAAAACTGGGGGAGGGGACATTCCAGGCGAGAGGAGCCAAGCTGACAGCGAGGGAGAGATAAGAGGCTTGTCTGAAGGACAGAAGGGCCCTCAGAGACCTCACTAGCTGGGCTGGAGCGGGAGAAGAGGGCACGTAGATCAGAGGGAGTGGCCGGCGGCGGATTGTGAGCTCCCTGAGGGTAGGGCTGGGCACAGAGTTCTGACTTCCACTATATTCTCCCAGGCGCTCACCACCCAGCCCCGCAGGTGCTGACTGATAGAAGGCCTGATGGTAGAGGGCCGGGAATGGCTGCTTTTAACAAGAAGCCAGGGGAGATTTTTGAGGAGGGAAGCGGCGAGCTCTGGTCAGCATCGGAGAAAGAGGATTCGGGCAGCTGAGTGAAAGACAGACAGAAGCTGGGAGGGGCCAGAGGCTGGGAGCTCAGGACGTTCCAGGAGTCACACTCAAGTTTGGAGGGGGGGAAGCCCCAGACCAAGGTCAGGGGCCTTGGGATGGAGACGAAGGGGCGGATCTGTGAAACTGCTCAGAGGAGGAGCCAGATTAAACGTGGAAGATAAACAAGCACCAGGTGACAAAGATGACACCAAGGCTGTCAGGTTTTTGGGGAGGGTGGGGGTGAGTTTGGTGGTAGGGGAGTGTGCACACGCACACACATGTCTACAGGAGCAGAAGGGAGGAAGGGAGGAGGAGGAGGAGGAGGAGGAAGGGTTCTAGGAGGGAAGATTAAGTTTCAGGTGTGAGCTGGTCAACCAGGAGGAGTCCCAAAGGCTGGAGCATGTGGGAGGGCACTCTTGGAGATGTGGACTTTGGAATCATTCATGTCACAATGGGGGTTCCAGACCGGGGGGTGGGAGCGGCAAGAGACCCGAGGCAGATCCCGCTGCCGTCCCACCCCGGAGCCTTCCCAGCCCTCAGCGGCGGGGATTCCGACTGGAGGACAGACGCCTGTGCGACCGGACGGGAGCTTCCGAAAGCCAACCTCCTCGCCGGGTGAAGAGAGTAAATTTCAATGAACTTTGGTTGCATACACACTTGTGGCTTGTTTGACTGGATTACTGAGTTGTTTATGGAGTTCAAATTCTTAAGTAAAAACCACAGAGCCCAATCGGGTGGGGTCTCGCCCACTGGATGATTCCGCCGGAGGCCGAAGAGAAACCCTACATCTTTCCTGTCCCCTCCCGGGGAGCGGGGCGCCCGCTAGGTCCCAGCTCCACCCAGGAAAAGCAGCTGGACGGACCACCTCCTTCCGGCCCTATGGGGATCCCGGGACGGTTCAACTGTCTGCCCCGGGATTGGTCCCAAAGCCCTGTTTTTCAGGGACTCTTTCTGGGTGGACTCTGGATTCACACTCCACACGCGTGTTTCGGGGCAACGGGGAGGCCAGCTCCTCAGGCGTATGGCAGAGGAAGCGCTTCACGGTACCCACCATTATTACGCGGGGGTTAGAACAGGGGGATGGAGGGTGGGCAGCAGCCTCGCTGGAGTTACCCAGCTGGTCCCCGGGATGCATTCCAAAAACACTCATCCAAGTAATCGAGTGAGCTGAAGAAAGAGAGTTTCTGAAGAGGGCACTTACCTTTCTCTGTTCATCATCTTTGCAGCTTTGCAGTTTGTCATCAAATAGCTAGAGGATGAAAGAAAACAAAAAAAAAAATCACCGGTTAGGTTGCCACACTTCTTTCGTGTCAGCGTGGAGGTTCCCGAAAAACAGGAACAGAGTTTGGTGTCTCACAGTTAGAGCACTGTCGTTCCTGGGAAGCGCACGTTTCTTTGATTTCTTAAAGTGGGGTGATGGAGCCGCGCTCCTGAGGCTGGTGGGGAAAATCGGGCTTTTCTGCTCTCGAACATCACTGCCACCTCGCCCTATTCTGGGGACCTGAGCCTGAAACACCTCACTCACTCCTTGTTTGGAGCCAGCACCCACCGGGGAGGAAGGGTCGGATGGGGAAACTCTAAAACGGAAAACCCACCCCAGGGAGTGTTTTGGGTCTCAGAAATTTGGCTCGCTTCACTGAACACCAGCTTCAACAATGTTCCACCGTGTACAGGGTCACAAATGACACTAAATGCCCCCTGCCCCGATGCTTCCTCCCAGCTCACGTTCCAGACGCATTGGAGGAAAACGGGCCCAGGGCTGGGCAGTCCTGGAAGGGCTGGGGGAGGACATTCCATTTATTCAACTGTATTTACTGAGCTCCTACTGCAGGCAAATCACTGTACAAAGCTCTTGGAAAGTACAATTCCAAGTCAGTATCATTGGGAACCCATCTTGGCTTATGAAGTGGCAAATTCAGCTACAGTCCGGAGCAACAATCCCCCCTAAGAGAGAGGGACCCCTACCTTACCTTCAATTGGTCTATCAAGATTTGCAAATAGGCATCGGCCTCCGTGAGCTTCTTATCAAAATCCTGAACGCTGGGAACGAACCCTGAATCCACACCCTAGAGAAGAGGGAAACAGTCAACATGTCAGTCAGGCCCAGAAACTCCCAGGAAGTGACGTTCCCCGCACGGGCAGGTCAGCGGCACAGAGCGGCCCGACAGAGGAACTAGTTCTGACAGAGCGCTCTGGTAGCAGCCTCTACCCAAGGTACGGGTGGTGGCAATCGCGGGGTGGGGGGAGAGCGAGACTCTGGGGTAGCCCACCACATCCTTAAATTCTGTGACCTCAAAGCTGTCAGGGTACTGCTTATCCAGGGAGATTGGTCGATTTTATTTTCAGACAGCCACAAAAGAAAACCACTGCTCAGGACCATCTGCAGAGTTGCCACTGCAGGGAGGACACGGCAGCCTCATTATCCTGAAACTTTTCAAAGACCCGAGACGTCCGTGGCCCCAGCCCCCGCCACGTGTCCAACCCAATTTGCTTGTATCCACCCCGGTGCTTATTACAGTGCCTGGCACCAAGTAAGCACTTAACAAATACCAGAGTTACTATTATTACATCACGAGATGCCTGAATCAATAAAGTCTCTCTCTCTCTTTCCAACTTCTCCTGTAGGGTCTCTCTTATGGGTATCGGGCCTACAGCTGGAAACAGAGACCCCGCCATGTCTCCTGATATCCTGCTCCTTGACTTCTCAGCCCCAGCAGAACCCGTTCCTCTCTCTCCTTTGCTCCCATGACGGCCCAGCAGTCGCCCGACGCCAGCTTGCCCCGCCATGCCAAAGCCCCGTGTCCCTTCCCCCCGAGTTCCCGGCCCCACACCCACCAAATCCAAAGTTGCTTCTGCTCCCTCTCTCCTATCCCCTGGTCTCCCCACTGCCTCCTCTTCCCAGACTGTGGGGATCTGGTTGGGAGTGTAGAATCCCAGGACCGAGATGCCCAGGCTGGGGGGAGAGGCCGTGAGAACCGTGTGGGGTCTTGGAAAGGTGGAAGGAGCCACTGTGGGCCTGGCACACCATCCCAGCCCCCTCATGCAAGCCCAACAAGCTGCCATCATCATGGGGGCATCTGATGGAAGCCAGCCAGAGTCCCACCAGGTTTTCTGGCTTCCCAGCAAACTGGAATCCCTGTCCTCAGCCTACAGAGGCCTGACCCCAGTGGCCATCATCTCCTTTCCTCCCTCAGGCCTCCGGCACCGCTCCCTGGCCTGCTGCTCTCCGATGGCTGCCCGGTCTCTCTCCTCAGCCCCTGCAACAACTCCTCCAGCCCGTTCCGGCCGGCTGACCTCAACCTCCTCCGACTCACCATCCTGAAGCTCTTGTGACCCGCTGGCTTCTTCCAATGCCAGCATTATCACCTCTCCTGGCAGTTGGCACTGGCCTTACCCACTGCGTATCTTGGCTCTCTATGCTCTCCCCTCTCAGGCTGACCATCAGTCTTCTGACCCCTCCTCCTCTCCATGCCCTGCCCCGCCGCCCAGTGCTCTGTAGAGCGCAAGACCCCTTCCCCTATTCCTTCCGGTGGTGGTCTGAGTGGAGTAGAAGTGAGAAGTGCTGTGTTCCCCTTCCTTCCTTCCTTCGTTCCCTCTGAGGAGGGACGGAAACCACAAACCAGGCCCCGTCCCCTCTCACCTGGCAGTGTGTGAACCTGTTTCTACTTATCAGCAGGTCCGATGCGACCATACAAGTGGCAGTCCGGCAGGGAGAAGACTCTGGGCCTGCCAGAATCCCCTGGCACAGCCCTCAGAGTGCCCGTGCTGGCCGGGCCCCGGGACCGGGATTGGCCCAGCCCAGCCCACAGTACGCCACCCACACACCACCACCGTGACCCTGCTCTGAAATATTCACATTCACAAGTTTGCAGCCCCAAAGTTCACTCCCCAGAATCCAATCCAAAGAAATTTTACAGTTTTTGAGGACAGAGTCAACTGGGAAGGAAACTCCAGTGCTGAACACAGAGGTATCAACCACATACAGACTAAACAGTTGGGAAGCTCCTGGTTAGAGTTTACTTGCGTGCGCGCGCACGCATGCACGCACACATCAGGCACACGTGGGCATGGACTGGAGGATTTTATTCCTGTGAATGCTGGCTTTTCCGCTCTCCCAATTACTAAGACAGATTAAGATTCCCTTCGAACCTGAGTTTGGGAAGCTGTGACTGACCCCTTTCCGTCTGGCGTTTAGGACACTGCACATTTAAAGCACAGTGATTAGCTTGGGGAGAAAAGTGTGTGTGTGGGAGGGGAGAAACAACCTGCAGCAAACGTGCCCTTCGGTCTCCCACAGAGCAGAGCTGGAGATGAGGACGTAATAGGGAGGAAGTCAGGTCAATTTCTCAGCTACCCCCTCTTCTAAGTCCAGAGGCAAGCGGGCCCAGGAGAGGGACATTGTCAACAAGGCCTACCTGGGGGTGCCCTGACCTTCCCCTGGCCAGAGAAGCAGTGTGGCCTAGTGGACGGAGCATGGGCTGGGTTCGAATCCCAGCTCTGTCCCTTGTCTGCTGTGCAACCTTTGGCAAGTCACTTCACTTCTCTGGGATTCAGTTACCTCAGCTGTAAAACGGGGACTAAGACTAGGAGCTCCACATGGTACAGGGACTGTGTCCAACCTGATTTCTTTGTATCCACCCCAGCGCTTAAAACAGTGCCTGGCACATAGTAAGTGCATAATATCATTATATATAAAAAAACACACACAAAAAAAACCACACACAAATCTCAGAGGTGGGCAACAAGAAGGCCTAGTTTAAATTCTGCTGCCTCTGAGGGCACCAGGATTTAAATGCCAGAGAGCTTCATCCCCCGTCTCTGGGTCAACGCTAGCACCCCGAATCTCTTCCCA
The DNA here is from genome assembly GCF_015852505.1 of Tachyglossus aculeatus. Lineage (NCBI taxonomy): Eukaryota > Metazoa > Chordata > Mammalia > Monotremata > Tachyglossidae > Tachyglossus > Tachyglossus aculeatus. The sequence continues at coordinate 40,527,615 of NC_052083.1, read as the reverse complement.
TCAATCAGCACAAGTAACAAGTCAGAAACAGTAGGAATCCCTAAGGGGGACGAGCACATCTGGATCCTGTTGGACACAGCGTTGCTTTCTGGAATGTTTTCGGGACGGAGGATTTTGCCACAATACCACAGAGCAGCTTCACCGGTCATCGCAGGAACGGCGTGAGTAGAGAAGCTAGTTTCGGAAAGCGGACCCTTTGGCCTTACGTGGCGGTGACCTGTGTCTCCCAATGCCTCAACGGACTTGGGAGAGACTCCTCCCTCCATTCGCCTGCCGCTCCCAGAGGGTTCTCCAACTGGGGCTCTGTGAGGTGGAGTTTCCTGACAAACTGCGAGCAGGGGACAGTGGCTACAGCTTGTGAACCACTGGTGGTGTTTTTATGAACGTTAACACTGACGGTGACAATAATAATACTGACAATAACAACATTCCCCAACCCCACAGCCCAGGGCCCTACAGGTGGGCGAGAAGCTAAGGCTGTGAAGCATGGGTTCTTTAAATCTGGTCTTTGTTCCCAAGTGCTTAGTAGGTGCAGCAAACGCTCAATCAATAGCACTGATGGCTAAGTTGGTTGACCTCCCCGAGGGGGAAGCGGAGGGGCTGGGGGCCGGGCCTCGGGGTTCCAGGACAGGTCTCTGACTTTGAGGATGCTGGCTCATCTGTACCCCTACACCCAAGGATTTGAAATGGATTGGAGGTGACCGCCTACTCCCGGGCTGTGTGCCCAGGAGGAAGACCACCGCCCGCCCCATCCTGGGCCAAGCCAGGTAATTCTTCCAGGGCGAGTTCCTGCCTTAAATGAGGAGCCAGTGTCAAGAACCACTCTGTTTCCCAACCTCCCAAGCAGTGCTTCTTCTACTCTACCAGCTGGGCCACAGAGGGAGACACTTTTCTGTTCCCAGGAGCAAACCCAACAATTAGATATGCCCGATACGGAGGGGCCAGTGAGGGCTCCTCCTCCTCTCCGTCCTCTCACCCGCTCCACCTGGGCCGAGAGAGTGGCGTTTGCCCCCTCCCCACTACTCTGAGGCTATGCCCAGGGCAGCAGTTGCTCACTGTAGGAGACGGGGAGGCTGCCCCTCACTGGCCTCCTGGCACCAGGGGCTGGGCTGGGGAGGGAGAGGGGTGGCACATCAGGTAGGAAAAGATGGGTGGTGTCCTTTAGGGTGGCAGGGACACGGAGACGCCGCCACGCGTCAAGGGGAGAGACAGGATAGGGATGAGCCAAAGGGGCAGTGAGAAATGCAGAGCGGGCACTCTGGGAGCAGAAGTCCCCAAGGAGGGCACACCGTCACAGCAGCGCCATTTTGAGGAGGAGAATGGGCACCGTGTCAAGCGGGCGGCACTGGAAAAGAAGGCAAGAATCCAACAAGAGCCCGACATGCCGGTCGGTCAATCAGTTAGTCAGAGAGTCGGTCAGTCCATCAGTCACAGAAGTAAAAGAGGACAAGGGCACAGGGAAGTTCAGTGCGTTACTTCGAGCAAAGCTGTTCAATTGTGTTAGGACGGCTTAATGCTGTTTACAGGGGAAATACGAGAAAAATTCCAAGCCTAATGAATAGAAATGACATACACCTAACTGAAATGGCAGCCCCACCCAAATGACTTTTAAAACTCAGCCATTAGCATGACCAAAACCAGCCCCCACCCTCAACAATGACAAAGTAATTCAAATTTGGCCAAATACACGATTACGGAGATGAAAAAAAAAACACCCCACCCCAAATCAGGTATGAAATCAGCAGCTTGAGATGGCATGCACCACAGGAAGGTTTTCACTCAATGAACGAGAGAGAAGTAGAGGACATATACTTACTGAAGCACTTACAATTATTTTGGAAAATTCAAGAACTGGAGAGATACCAGAAGTCTGGAAAAAAGCAAGTGTGGTACTGATCTTCAGAAAAGGCAAGGAAGAGAGAGAATAGAGAGTTACCATTCGGCAAGTCGGACATCGATAATCAAATCCCGGAATCAGAGGCAAACTCTGTAGAAGGTCCGGGGCCAGGGGAGAGCGAGCAGCGGCGGGTTGGCGGATCGACTGGGGAGCCGTTAATTCCCCGGCATGCCGCACACGCCGCGGCCAAGGAGGGCCGACGCCGTCTGCCTTCTAACGCAAGGGCAGCAGAGCTGGGCCTCGGCTGCACCGGGAGCCCGCGTCGGACAGACGTAAACGCCAAAGCGTGGGACGGAAGTCAGAGCCGCTCCCCTGCCCGCCGAACCGTGTGGGTGGCCAGCTCCCTGGCTGCTCCCTCTCCCATGCTAGAGGGGCAAAGGGAGCCACAAATTCCACCCTGTGCCCTCTCAATTTGCCCAGTGCCCAAGCTCCATTCTGCCCAGGCCAACTGCCCACCGGTTCCCCCCTGCACCATCTGTTCAACAGTCGGCCTCACGGAGCTCTGGGAGGGCAAGGGAGCTCACGCCAGGCCCTCAAATCCCCGCGAGTCCCGGGCTCTTCCAAAGGACCCTGACAGGAGGCTGACTTGACACGGGAGGCGAAGTGCAACGGAGCCGCGATCCCAACGCGGGACTCGGCCCCCGATAGACATTCGGGCGTCTTGGGGGACGGGGACTTGGCTGAAATGGCCTAGCGTTCCTGAGCAATCCACTCGATGAAGAAAGAAAAGTTAAGAATACGTTCCACCCAGCAAGACAGGAATAAAGGGCATTTATAAACCGTAAAGAAAGGCCGGCCAGATGCCCGACCGGGCCGTTCACTTGGCGCCCCGTTGGGGATCCACCACAGCCGCTCCCGTTTCCCCTGGCACAGACAGGCCGCGGGGCCGGTCAAGGAGCTCAGCGGGCCGCCGTGCCACGTCACCGCCCGCACTATCCCGTGCCGGCTGAGAACCGCGAAGCACGTCCCCGGAGCCGAGACGGAGTTCATCCGTCGGGCTGACGCCATTCTCAGTCGGCCCCGCGGCCCGTCCGGCCCAGGATGCCGGGACGCCCGGCCGTGTGGTTTAGGGGTGGGCCATCCGAACCCCTTAAGCTCTTCCCTCTCCCTCCCGGCAAGTTACCTCACTTTGCTGAGCTCCCTCATCTGTAAAATGGGGATTCAATACCCATTCTCCCTCCCCACGTGGTCAGGTGTGGGACCTGATCACCACCTACCCACCCCAGTGTTTAGTATGGTGCTTTTACATAGTAAGCGCTGAACAGAGATGACATTATTAGAATTATTATTGTTATCACCATTAAAAAGTCACCTCTTGAGAAGTCTAGACTCTAAGATTTTTCCTAGTCTAACCCAGGTAGTGAATGCTGCAGAGGAATGCCGATCTGCTGATGCATCTGGGACCTTTGGGCCTTTGATGTCTGCCCCACCCTCAACCCTACAGCACTTCAGTACCTATCTTCAAATTACATAACGCTACATCATTTAATACCCGTTCTCCCCTCGAGACTGTAAGCTCGGTACGGACAGGGAACGTATCTGCTAATTCTGTTGTACTGTACTCTCCCAACTGCTTAGTATGGTGCTCTGCACATAACAAGCGCTCAATAAATACCATTGATGATGAAGGCAAAACCCAGGCACCCACCAGCCAGTAGCAAAGTCTCACTTGAATTCAACCTGAAAGGACCTGCTTCCCCGGCAGAGGGGCTTCTATGGAAATCCGGGTAAAACGCCCACCGGGGCTCTTACAGAGGGAAAGACTGTTACCCAACAGCTCTGTCTGGACAACTGAAGGCTCTAAAAGCTCCAGAGCAAAGTCCCCCAGAGGGTAGCGTCATCAGCACCAGGCGAGGGAGGCCCGTCCCTTCAGCTGATCAATCGAGGTCCAGAGAGGCCTGAGCAGGCACTCCAAACCACAGCACATTCCCCAAACCAAAGGCCCTGTGGCTTGTGGTAGCCTTTGCGAACATACACACACATACGCACACGGAAATGGAAACACTTGGCAGGCCTTCCCTCTAACCCGAAGCAGAATACTGGAAAAAAAGAGGACTGAAAAAGAAACTCACTGCGGCCAGGGAACGTGCCTATCAGCTCTGTTATCTTGTACTCTCCCAAGCACTGCACAGAGTAAGCGCTCAGTAAACACGACTGATTGAAAGAGAACCGAGGAACGGGGGGTTCAGCTACGTTGTACTGGGCGGCCAGGCCCTGCGGGGCTGCAAACTGTCGCCTTGGGAGCAGGGCTCTAAAAACCAGCTGCCCCACAAGCCGCCGCCCCCGCCGATCCCACCGGGGCTCCTCTGCTTCTTCCCTTCCCCTCCCGTCCCGGGGGCCTGGGCCTCACCGCCCAGCCGGCTGACGAACAGAGGGCCGGATGGCTGGCACAGATTGATTCCAGAGGCCCCCTTGTTCCTTGTTATCTGGACATCACCCGGGGGGCGGGAGCTCGACTAATTAAAATGATTCAGAGACGGAAAACACGGTCTTTTTGGAAAACCCGCAAGGATACATTTGTCGTCAGCGTAAGACGGCCAAGTCATCGCCGCAGAGACGACAGAGAGTGGCAGAGCTCCGTAGAGCTTCTCTTTGGAAAAAAACAGGAAGCAACTTGAGCAATCCTAGGCTTGTCGGCCCTCGTGACGAGGGAAAACCGAGTTTGGCCTCTGAACAACTGCAATTTGCTCTTGCCCAGGAAGGGGTGGGGAGCACCTGACCAACCTCTCAACTGAGAGGTCAGTGAGTGGCCATCTGGTCCCTGAAAATGTATTCGACGGCTCTCTCCTCCAGGACTGAGTAAGACTCATGGTTGTGAAAGCCTTCCCCGTTTTGGAATTTATATTTTGAGGAGGCGAGAAGCCGGCTGCTGCACCTAGGCCTGAGCATACCTAGAATCAATCAGTGGTATTTACTGAGTGTTTAACTGGGTGATGAGCGCTGTACTAAGTGCTTGGGAGAGTACCATAAAACGGTCAATGAAGTTCCTGACTGCGGTCAGGGCTCACTCTGGGCAAACCTACGGGCAGACAGGTGTACACGCCAAATGGTTTGGATTTGAGGAGCGCCCTTGGGGCCCGGTGAGGCTCAAGGAAGTGGAGCCGGGATCCTGTCACCCAGAGGGGGTGGGGGGAGTGGGGATCCCCACAATGGGGAGCCCAAGGGGAGAACTTGGGGACTCTATGCAGCTCACACATCTACCTGGTCAGATCTAATCTGTTCCCAACCCCGGGAAGGGGGGAAAATCCCTTTTTCTACATCTGATAATGAAAAGACCCCAGATCAACTCTTCCGGCAGAGAATCAATCAATCGTATTTACTGAGCGCTTACTATGTGCAGAGCACTGTACTAAGCGCTTGGGAAGTACAAATTGGCAACATATAGAGACAGTCCCTACCCAACAGTGGGCTCACAGTCTAAAAGGGGGAGACAGAGAACAAAACCAAACATACTAACAAAATAAAATAAATAGGATAGATATGTACAAGTAAAATAAATAAATAAATAAATAGAGTAATAAATATGTACAAATATATATACAGGTATATATATGCAGAGAAGCTGCATGGCCTAGAGGAAGGAGCACAGGTCTGGGAGCCAAAGGACCTGGGTTTTAATCCCGGCTCTGCCAGTCACGTAACTTCGCTTTGCCTCAGTTTCCTCATCTGCAAAATGGAGATTAAATAATAATAATAATAATAATAATGGCATTTGTTAAGCGCTTACTATGTGCAAAGCACGGTTCTAAGCGCTGGGGAGGTTACAAGGTGATCAGGTTGCCCCACAGGGGGCTCACAGTCAATCCCCATTTTACAGATGAGGCAACTGAGGCACAGAGAAGTTAAGTGACTTGCCCAAAGTCACACAACTGACAATTGGCAGAGCCGGCATTTGAACCCATGACCTCCGACTCCAAAGCCCGTGCTCTTTCCGCTGAGCCACGCTGCTTCTCTCCCTCCTATCTAGGCTGCGAGCCCCACTTGGGACAGGGACCGTGTCCAAACTGACAACCTCGCCTCAACGCCACAGCGCTTAGAACAGTGCTCGGCACATAGTAAGCGCTTCCCAAATGCCACAGTTACAAGTATCACGCGCAGGCACATCTCCGGTATCAAACACCTGGTGTAACCGAACCTACAGCCACAGGACACCGAAAAAGCAGACACAGAGAGCGCTCGCCCCTCTACTATTACTCGGGTCAGTCCGCCGGCAAGGCCCGAGCTTGCCCGGGCGCCCAGCGCTGGCCTGGGGGACCGGACCTCAACATTCACTTGCCTCAGCTAAGGGGTGCTAAGGTTTTTGAAGTTTCCTTTTCCCAAGTACGAATAAATCAGACCTGAGTGAAGTAGTGTCCGGGTCCCAAATCCACTGGTCCGTAGGACGAAAGGGGACGATGTGTCCCTCTGTCCTCCGTGCTGAGAAGCACCTCTTCCCAGCCCGGTCCTCTCCCTTTCTTACGCACGGGTGACTGGAGAGAGGAGAGGCAGCTGGGGAGGTGTGGGAGAACTGTAAACAAACAGCACGGTTCCCCTCGGGGATCTTTCATTTTAGAAATGGGCCAAGAAAGGTCACACAGTCAGTCACCTGACTGGCCTCGCCCTCAGCTTCCCCGGAGCTGGGTCAGTCTTAGCAGTCCTAAGGCTGGCCGGGACTCTGAGATTGCCCGGACAGCTCACAACTTCCCAATCAATCCCCAGTATCTACTGAGCGCCCGCTGGGTGCCCGGCACTGGACTAGGCGGTTGGGAGAGTGCGACCGAATTAGCGGGCAAGATCCCCGAGTTTCCCATCTAGCAGAGAAGGAAGACGGAGAGATGAATTATAGGTGGGAAGAAGGAACGGAGTTTAAGAAAGCCTGTACACAGATGCTGGGGACGGGGGTGTGAAGGTGCTGAAGTGGCAGTTGGGGGAACACGGGGTGGGGAGATGAGAAGTTAATGGTGGGGAGGGGGAAGAACTCCTGGGGGAGGTGTGATTTCAAAAGGGTTTTGAAGATGGGGCCAACGGACTGCCTGATGTGAAGGGGGAGGGGCTTCCAGTTGGGGAGAGGCTGCAAGCAAGAGGTAGGTGGTGGGAGAGAAAAAAAAACAATCCTTCAGTGATATTTATTGAGCGCTCAATGTGTGCAGAGCACGTTGTCATGAGGGGAACAGAGTCCAAGCTAGAGGGCCGTGGGAGGAGAGGATACTTGGCGGGGGGGGCCTCTACTTCCCTCTGTTCAGACCAAGAAAAGCGGACTGAATCCTAGCTCACCTGCTCAGGGGTTCGAACCCACTGACAGCGGGGAGGCCCGGGCCCTTCCAAACAGATGAGTGACTGTCCTTCACCGCCACAGTGTAAACCATGGAACTTCAGGGACGTGAGAGTTCATGCAGGGTCTGGCCAAGTGAAGCATCAGACTGAGCGCCACGGAGCGGTGACCGCAACCCACCCTCCACCCTGCCTGGGAGAGGGGAAAACCCACTTGGGCGGCTCCCCACTTTCCCCAAGAGAGCTCACTCCACACTGCTCCTCAGAGAATGCCTGCCAACAGCAAACATCACCAGACAGAATTTGTTCAGTCCCCTAGGGGAGACAGGCAAATTTGGGGCAAGTCAAAAATCTAAACAAAACAAGCGTGTTGTGGGCCGGGGGCAAAAACAGAGAACAGAAACGTATACCCGGGATTTTCTGAAATACACTTAAGTGCCGACGTCACTGAACTGGTTGGGACTGGGAAGGGAAATCAATCCAATCAATGATTATTGGTTATGCGCTTACTCTATGCAGGGCAATGTACTTGGGAGAGTACGACAACAGAGTTGGCAACCACGTTCCCTGAAAAAGCCCGCAAGTCCAGAACGGAGATTTTCCCTAGTTTTAAGGGCAGGAGAGGGATGTGGCCTTGTGGGATAGCCACTAGAAGGGAGAAGGAATTCCGGCCAGATCGGCGGCATGGTTTACAGGAGACTGTGAAGGCGCAGTGTGGGATGACGCGGAGGGATAGATGGAAGTTAGGAGATGGATTTAGGAGGGGGTTTAGTTTCTGACATATGCAACTGGAACGGCAGGGAGGAATCAAGAGGACAATGATTTGGGAAAAAGAGAAATTATGAAACTAGAGAGGGCAAGGGATCAGGGCTAGAGATAAACTGGGAACCACCCACAATGTCATATTACGACTTACTACTACTAACATTAAATACTTACTGATCTGTTATACGGAAATGAAAGAAATTATAGGTTCTGGGGGCCCAAGTGAAAAGTTTTTCCCCTTTCCAAGTCTCATCAATCCAGGAACCGCCCTCAGCACTCATGGTTCCCTTTACTTTCGTATATCCCACTTTGCATTAACTGATTTTTAAAAATGGGATTTGTTTAGTGCTTTCCATGTGCCAGGCACTCGCCGTATTAAGTGCTGCAATAAATTCAAGTTAATCAGGCTGGACACAGTCCATGTCCCACTCGGGGCTCACGATCTTAATCCCCATTTTACAGATGAGGTAACGGAGGCCTAGAGAAGCGACATGCTCAAAGTCGCACATCAGACAAGTGGCATTCTCAACGCTTGTTGGGTTCTTTCACCTGCTCCCAATATTTGGAAAAAATTGTGTCTGCTTGTTTCTCCCATTAAGACTGTAAGCTCCTTGAAGGAGTCGGTGTCTCTTCTACTGTATTCACCCAAGCACACAATTTTTCAATGTTGAGTCTAGAATGAAATCTTCTCCCACCACAAAAAATCAGATAGGTCAGCAAAAGAACCTGTCGGTTAATACTGATAATAACAATATTTGTTAAGTGCTTACTATGTGTCAAACACTGAACCAAGTGCTGGGGTACATAGAAATAACCAGTTGTTTCAAGTATGCACATTTGTCTCCTCAGTTTTCCTATACAATACTGGTTTATTTTCTAGTGAGTTTCCACATCTAAGAAGGCGATGTTGATTCCTTAACTTCTGTAATTTTTTTCTTGCGTTTAGTTCCTACTCTTCCAAGTGTTTGCCAAATGTGAAAAATGCACTCAGAGCTGAACATCCCTTTCCCTGCATCCCATTTACTCCATTCTAAAAACCCGTGTGAAATTCAATTGTTCAGTTTCAAGCTTCTGATACTTAAATTACATACGATCTAACAAGTACAGATCAAGAAATCATGAAGAGGCATCTTAGGATGACTTTCAGTTGTTACAGAGGGTTATCCTTCACATTCAAAATAATTCCCCCGTCATTCCGGGTGCCTGTGTGAGGGAAAAGGCCAGTGACGGAACCACAGTTTGGACTACACTGTGCCTGCAAAAATAGTGTCCCTTGCTATGCTGTGTTTAATGTCTGCGGCAGCCTTCTCTTTAGCCTCTCTAACCTTCTCGGCAAAACCTGGGCTTGAAAAAGCAGTACGCCATAGTGGTAATCCACTCCCCGTTTTCTGCAAGGACGCAACACCGTCTGAGGCTTTGTTTACCGTGTCCTTAAAAGTTTCCCAATTTCAGCTCCCCATATAGCATTTGTTTGGGTATCCTACTGGCTTCTTCCCCTGCTCCCTTCTGCGTCACCCTTGCGCTTGGATCTGTACCCTTTACTCACCACTACCACAGCCCCACAGCACTTACGTATATATCGTAATTTATTTATATTAACGTCCGTCTATCGTTATTTATTTATATTAACCTCTGTCTCCCCCTCTGACCTGTAAACTCACTGGGGGCAGGGAATGTATCTACTAACAGGTACTCTCTCAAGCACTCAGTACAGCGTTCTGCACTTAATAAGTGCTCAATAAATCCAACTGAATGATTGTTGACCTTCCCTCTCCCCGCACACCCTGCTCGGCCTACTTAAGCTCGGGTGGCCCCTGCTTTGGTGTCAGCAGACCTCCACTGTTTGTGAGCTTGCATTCAAAACTACTTACAAATAGTAGAATAGAAACAAAGAAGAAGAAAAGTAATGAAAGATAGGCTTTAAAATCCACTGAGTTTCAAAACTGTGGTGGCCCTCCCCCATCCCAAACAAGGTCCTTATGGTGAACCCTTGATCTTCCTGTGGCTGTTAAGGTTTGAGCTAACAAAACAATCGGTAAAGTGGTGCGGGGTCCAAGAGATTGGATTATTCCGCTTCCCGGTGGTTTATGCTCCGCGTCCTAAATAAAGGGTCAGCGTGGACTCTCGGGCTCCTCTGGGTTGTTGATGTCGATGTGGGGCAGCGTGGCGGAGCGGCAAGAGCTTGGGAGTCAGAGGTTGTGGGTTCTAATCCCAGCTCTGCCACTTGTCGGCTGTGTGACTTTGGGCGAGTCACTTCACTTCTCTGGGCCTCAGTTACCTCATCTGGAAAATGAGATTAAGACTATGAGCCCCATGAGGGACAACCTGCTTACCCTGTATCTACTCCAGGGCTTAGAAAGGTGCTTGGCACATAGAAAGGACTTAACAAATACCATTACTATTATTCCGCAGAGTTAAGTAAACCATCTCATTGTATGGCCGCCCTACCTGGCCCCCCGATAAAGCGGCTTTTTGGCCCGAGGGGCGGAGATAAAGGTGGTTAAAGGACCGGGATTTATTATTATTATGGTATTTACTAAGCGCTTACTACGGGCCAGGCTCTGTTCTCTCTGTGCCTCAGTTCCCTCATCTGTAAAATGGGGTTTAAGACTGGGAGCCCCACGTGGGATAATCTGATCACCTTGTATCTCCCCCAACGCTTAGAACAGTGCATTGCACATAGTAGTGGCGTGGCCCAGTGGAAAAGAGCACGGACTTTGAAATCAGAGGTCATGGGTTTAAATCCCGGCTCTGCCAACTGTCAGCTGTGTGACTTTGGGCAAGTCACTTCACTTCTCTGTGCCTCAGTTACCTTATCTGGAAAATGGGGATTAAGACTGTGAGCCCCCCGTGGGACAACCGATCACTTTGTAACCTTCCCAGTGCTTAGAACAGTGCTTTGCACATAGTAAGCGCTTAATAAATTCCATTATTATTATTATCATTATTAATAAGCAGCTAACAAATTCCATGATTATTATTATTATTAATGATTATTCTAAGCACCAGGGTATTCATTCATTCATTCAGTCGTATTTATTGCGTGCTTACTGTTTGCAGAGCACTGTACTAAGCTCTTGGGAAGTACAAGTTGGCAACATATAGAGACAGTCCCTACCCAACAGCGGGCTCACAGTCTAGAAGGGGGAGACAGACAACAAAACATATTAACAAAATAAAATAAATAGAATAGTAAATATGTCCAAGTAAAATCGTGTAATCAATCTACACAGACATCTATATAGGTGCTGTGGGGAGGGGAAGGAGGTAGGGTGGGAGTAGATACAAGGTGGTCAGGTTGTCATTTCATTCATTCATTCAATTGTATTTATTGAGCGCTTACTGTGTGCAGAGCACTGGACTCTTCATTCATTCATATTTATTGAGCGCTTACTGTGTGCAGAGCACTGACTAAGTACAAGTCGGCAACATCCAGAGACGGTCCCTACCCAACAGCAGGCTCACAGTCTAGAAGGGGGAGACAGACAACAAAACAAAACATATTAACAAAATAAAATAAATAGAATAGTAAATATGTCTAAGTAAAATCGTGTAATCAATCTATACAGGTGCTGTGGGGAGGGGAAGGGGCCCTGTGGGGCTCATGGCCTCAATCCCCACTTGACAGGTGAGGTCACCGGGGCCCAGAGAGGTGAAGTGGGTGGCCCAAGGTCACCCAATCAATCAATCAATTGCATTTATTGAGCGCTTACTGTGTGCAGAGCACTGTCCTAAGCGCTTGGGAAGTACATGCTGGCAACATATAGAGACAGTCCCTACCCAACAGTGGGCTCACAGTCTAGAAGGGGGGACAGAGAACAAAACAAAACATATTAACAAAATAAAATAAATAGAATAGATATGTACAAGTAAAATAAATAGAGTAATAAATACGTACAAACATATATCCATATATACAGGTGCTGTGGGGAAGGGAAGGAGGTAAGATGGGGGGGATGGAGAGGGGGACATCTAGAGACAGCCCCTACCCAACAGCAGGTTCACAGTCCAGAAGGGGGAGACAGAGAACAAAACCAAACATACTAACAAAATAAAATAAATAGAATAGATATGTACAATAGAGTAATAAATATGTACAAACATATATACAGGTGCTGTGGGGAAGGGAAGGAGGTAAGATGGGGGGGATGGATGAGGGGGTCATATAGAGACAGTCCCTACCCAACAGTGGGCTCACAGTCTAGAAGGGGGAGACAGAGAACAAAACAAAACATACTAACAAAATAAAATAAATAGAATAGATATGTACAAGTAAAATAGAGCAATAAATATGTACAAACATATATACAGGTGCTGTGGGGAAGGGAAGGAGGTAAGATGGGGGGGATGGATGAGGGGGACATATAGAGACAGTCCCTACCCAACAGTGGGCTCACAGTCTAGAAGGGGGAGACAGAGAACAAAACAAAACATACTAACAAAATAAAATAAATAGAATATGTACAAGTAAAATAAATAGAGTAATAAATATGTACAAACATATATAAGGTGCTGTGGGGAAGGGAAGGAGGTAAGATGGGGGGGATGGAGAGGGGGACATCCAGAGACAGTCCCTATCCAACAGTGGGCTCACAGTCTAGAAGGGGGAGACAGAGAACAAAACCAGACATACTAACAAAATAAAATAAATAGAATAGATATGTACAATAGAGTAATAAATATGTACAAGCATATATACATAGATACAGGTGCTGTGGGGAAGGGAAGGAGGTAAGATGGGGGGGATGGACAGTCCCTACCCAACAAGGGGCTCCCAGTCTAGAAGGGGGAGACAGAGAACAAAACCAGACATACTAACAAAATAAAATAGACTAGATAAATAAATAGAATAGATAGGTAGCGGGATTGGAACCCACGTCCTCCCAAGCCCGGGCTCTTGTCCCGAAGGCACGCAGCTTGCCTCAGAAGCCAACCGGCCGGCTCTGAGGGCCGGGGGGGGGGGGGGCGGCGGTGATGAATTCGGTCCCCGGGTTTCCATGGCGGTCCCCCGGGGCTACTTACGTAGCGGGGGGCCCTCAGGGCCATTCGCCGCCCAGCCCCGGTGGTGGGCCCGGTGCTGGTGCCGCCGGTGGTGGGCCCGGCGGGTGGGCCCGGCGGGGGGCCCGCGGCGACGGCCCCACGCGCGCCTCAGGAACCGGGCGCCCCGATTGGTCGCCGCGGCCGCCACCCGGCAAAGAACTGGCTCGCTATTGGCTGGGGACCAGGGGACTCCACGGCGCTCGAAAGGGAGGGGTGGGGAGGAAGGAGAAACTGACCCCCAAGGGGGCGTGGCCTGTCATCGGTGGGCGTGGCCGTGGGATTATGGGCGGGGCCTGAGGGTTGTGGGCGGGGCCTGGGGTTCATTAATTCATTCATTCATATTGATTGAGCGCTTACTACTACTACTACTACTACTAATAATAATAATTGGCATTTGTTAAGCACTTACTATGTGCAAAGCACTGTTCTAAGCGCTGGGGAGGATACAGGGTGACCAGGTTGTCCCACGCGGGGCGCACAGTCTTAATCCCCATTTTACAGAGGAGGTACCTGAGGCCCAGAGAAGTGAAGTGACTTGCCCAAGATCACACAGCAGGCATGGTGGGGTCGGGATTCGAACCCATGACCTCTGACTCCAAAGCCCGTGCTCTTTCCACTGAGCCACGCTGCTTACTGTGTGCAGAGCACTGGACGAAGCGCTTGGGAAGTCCAAGGGGGCAACATATAGACACGGTCCCTACCCAACAGCGGGCTCACAGTCTAGAAGGGGGAGACAGAGAACAAAACAAAACATAATAAAATAAAATAAATATGCACAAATAAAATAGAGTGATAAATATGTACATACATATATTTATTGAGCACTTACTGTGTGCAGAGCACTGGACTAAGCACTTGGGAAGTCCATGTTGGCAACATAGACAGTCCCTACCCAACAGCGGGCTCACAGTCTAGAAGGGGGAGACAGACGACAAAACGAAACATATTAACAAAATAAAATAAATATGTACAAATAAAATAGAGTGATAAATAAATACGTACATACATATATTTATTGAGCGCTTACTGTGTGCAGACCACTGGATGAAGCATTTGGGAAGTCCAAGTTGGCAACATAGCAAGACGGTCCCTACCCAACAGCGGGCTCACAGTCCATAAGGGGGAGACAGACGACAAAACAAAACATATTAACAAAATAAAATAAATAGAATATGTACAAATAAAATTAATAAAGAGTAATAAATACATACATGCATATATTTATTGAGCGCTTACTGTGTGCACAGCACTGGACTAAGCACTTGGAAAGTACAAGTTGGCAACATAGAGAGACGGTCCCTACCCAACAGCGGGCTCACAGTCTAGAAGGGGGAGACAGACGACAAAACAAAACATATTAACAAAATAAAATAAATAGAATAAATATGTACAAGTAAAATAAATACAGTAATAAATATGTGCAAACATCTATACATATATACAGGTGCTGTGGGGAGGGGAAGAAGGTAAGGTGGGGGGGAATGGGGAGGGGGAGGAGGGGGAGAGGAAGGAGGGGGCTCAGGCTGGGAAGGCCTCCTGGAGGAGGTGAGCTCTCAGTAGGGCCTTGAAGGGAGGAAGAGAGCTAGCGCAGGGAGGGCATTCCGGGCCAGGGGGAGGACGTGGGCCGGGGGTCGACGGCGGGACGGGCGAGAACAAGGTACAGTGAGAAGATTAGCGACAGAGGAGCAGAGGGTGCGGGCTGAGCTGGAGAAGGAGAGAAGGGAGGTGAGGTAGGAGGGGGCGAGGGGATGGATGGACAGCCTTGAAGCCCAGGGTGAGGAGTTTCTGCCTGATGCGCAGATTGATTGGGAGCCACTGGAGATTTTTGAGGAGGGGAGTAACATGCCCAGAGCGTTTCTGCACAAAGACAATCCGGGCAGCGGCATGAAGTATGGATTGAAGTGGGGAGAGACAGGAAAATGGGAGATCGGAGAGGAGACTGATGCAGTAGTCCAGTCAGGACAGGATGAGAGATTCATTCATCCTGCTCCATATCCAATGGATGTTCATGCTCCCCACCTCCAAAACCTTATTAAAAACACATCTCCTCCAAGACGACTTCTATGACTAGGCCCTCATTTCCTCTTCTATTTCTTTATGCAGCTCCCTTGCGCTAGGATTTGCACCTTTTATTCACCCCTCTCTCAGCCTCATAGCACTTAAGTACATATCTGCAATTAAATTTATTTATATTAATGCCTTTCTCCCCCTCTAGAATTTATTATTATTATTATTATTGAGCACTTACTGGGTGCAGAGCACTGGACTAAGCGCTTGGGAAGTCCAAGTTGGCAACATAGAGAGACGGTTCCTACCCAACAGCGGGCTCAATGATGGCATTTGTTAAGCGCTTCCTATGACAAGTGGCGGGGGGTCGGGATTAGAACCCACAACCTCTGACTCCCAAGCCCGGGCTCTTATAATAATAATAATAATAATGGCATTTATTAAGCACTTACTATGTGCAAAGCACTGTTCTAAGCGCTGGGGTGGATACAAGGTGATCAGGCTGTCCCACGTGGGGCTCACAGACTTCATCCCCATTTTACAGATGAGGGAACTGAGGCCCAGAGAAGTGAAGTGCCTTGCCCAAAGTCACACAGCTGACAAGCAGCGGAGCCAGGATTTGAACCCATGACCTCTGACTCCAAAGCCCGGGCTCTTTCCACTGAGCCACGCTGCTTCTCTAATGTTTGGCCGGTCCATTGAGGTCCAGCGGCTGCCGCCATAACACCCCTCAGGGCCCGGCCCTTGCCTGGTAGGGCCTGGGGAAGGGCCCACCTAACCGGTCCGGTGGCGGCGGTGAGGGCAGGGGTCCCCGGGGGCACCGGCTGGGCCTGGCAGTGTTTGGCACAGCGAGAAGCAGCGTAGCTCAGTGGAAAGAACCTGGGCTTGAGAGTCAGAGGTCATGGGTTCGAATCCCGCTCCACCACTTGTCAGCTGTGTGACTTTGAGCAAGTCACTTCACTTCTCTGGGCCTCAGTTCCCTCATCTGTAAAACGGGGATTAAGACTGTGAGCCCCATGTGGGACAACCTGATCCCCTTGTATCCTCCCCCGCTCTTAGAACAGTGCTTTGCACATAGTAAGCACATAACAAATGCCATTATTATTATTATTATTATTATTAGGTGTTTAGTAAGCATTTAACTACTACCGTGACCATTATCAGTTGTCTTCTCCATTTCCATCTGGCTGACCCTTCCATTTAATATGACTAAAGGCTGACTCATCTTCTCTCCTAAACCCACCCCTCCTTCTCACCTTCCCATCACAGTTTAACAACTCCGCCACCTGAGATCTCAACTGTGACTCCTCTCTGTCCTTTACCTCCCGCATTCAGCCCGTCTCATAATCCTTCCATTTTTTCCTCCACGGTATGCCCTCCTTCCTCTCCCTTTAGGACTGCTAACCTGGTTCAACCCATCTCTGATGGACTAGCAATCGATCATGTTTATTTTTTACTGGTATTTCTGAAGAGCTTACTCTGTGTCAAGCATTGCTCTAAATGCTGTGATAGATGCTCTTCACACAGTAAGTGTTCAATACAAACTGACTGATTGACCGAGGTCACACAGCAGGCAAGTGGCAGAGCTGGGATTAGAACCCAGGTCCTCTGACTCCCAAGATCATGCTCTTTCCACCAGGCCACGCTGCTTCTGTTTTCGGAGTGCTTACTGTGTGCAGGGCACTGTACCGAGCGCTTGGGAGAGTTCAATAGAACAGATTTAGCAGACATGTTTCCTTCCCACAAGAAGTTTACCATTTAGAGGGAGGAGCTTGCAGTCTAGCAGGTTACTAGATCAGTCTCTTGATGGCATTTGTTAAGCGCTTACTATGTGCCAAGCACTCTTCTAAGCACCGGGAACTGTTCTAAGCGCTGAACTGGTTCCCCTCCCTGCTTCAGCCTATCCTAATCTCTGCGGCTCCAAACAACTCCCTAAAAGACAGACTGGGAGGACATCACTTCCCCCTTCAAAGAACCCCCGTGGCTTCCCACCACCCCTCACACCAAACCATCAACCTCCTCTCTCTCTCTCTCTCTCTTATAAATGTTATTTGTTAAAGTACTCCTTTCGTGCCAGGAACTGTTTTAAGTGCTGGGGTGCATGCAAGCTAAACAGGTTGGACACAGTCCATTTTCCAGAAGGACTCCGCAGTCCTGCAGATGAGGTAAATGAGGTCCAGAAGTGAATGACTTGCCCAAGGTCACCCAGCAGGACCAGTGGTGGAGCCGGTAGTAGAACCCACGTCTTTCCGACTTCCAGACGTGTTCTGTCCGCCAGGCCATGCTGCTTCTCCTTTCTTTCCCGTCGGCTCTCTCTTTCCCCAACACTGCCCCTTCTCTTGGCCACCCTTTCCACAAACAAACCTCCCAACTGCCTCTCACATTACCTAGTCTCTCATTTTCCAACTACTGTTGGTTTCTAGTCAACTTTCAGCGGCTTATATTTCCCCATTAGTGTGCAAGCTCCTAGATAGAGGGCAGGGCCGACTTCTGTCTGCTCCCTAAGTGCTTAATTTGCAGTGTCCTGTCTGGAGCCAGCACTCAGTAAAAACGGCAGTCCCTCATTAAAAACGAGTCTCCACACTGCCAAATTTGCAAAGCAAGACGGTGAAAACTTGCCCTTGAAGAGTGGCTTTTGAATTGTGTGTTTTGGAGTTACACCATTTCGGCAGAGAGCATTCCCAGAAGCCGTGCCAGTGAAAAACCTCCAACCGTGCCTACTCCTCTCCGCGTTAATCAGAAACTCCTGGCCGTTGGCATTTAAACCTCAGTCAGTCCTCTCCCTCTCAGTTTCCCCATCTGTAAAATGGGGAACTCACCATCACCCACAGCACTTATTGGACATGTCATACCCTTGCTACCATTTATGTACCACCTCAGACACTCATCTTCTTCTTTTTCTTCCTCCTATTTGTGAATTATTTTAGCATCTGCCTCCCGACCTTGACCCTAAGCTCCTTGAGGGCGCTCGATCAATACTACCGATGGGTTGTGGGCAAGGGATATGTCTACCAACTCTGTTCTACTGTACCCTCCCAATCGCTTAGTAAATGGCTCTGCACACAGTAAGCACTCAATAGATACGATTGATTGATTGATTAATTGACTGACTGACTAGGGTCAACAAAAAAATGGATCCAACAGCACACAAACATCTCAAGCCAGAGTGTGTCCTCAAGGCACATCAGAGCGCACCAGACTGGAAAACCAGTTTTCAAGGCTCAAGCTGAAGTGTGAAAATCAACACTGAAAGGAAATGGTGCTGTGAACCTCAGGCCCCGGAAGGGTGCCACACTTTAAATGCAGCTTCCTGGGTCTCATCAGGCTACTGATGTTCACTCACAGCACCAGTCTTTCTGGGACTAGAGAAAATTTGGACGGCCTGAAGGGTTATCACCAATCCCCAATAGAGCCCAGTGATCCCTGGGGAGGGCGGGAGTGGTAGCAGGGAAAAATGTAGCCCTGACAGGTAGCCCTAAAACAATGCAACTGTAAGCATTTTTTCCCAACTCAATAAAATGTATCTTTCCATTAATTATTCATTCAAAAAGGCCATGGTTGCAGGCACAAGCTCTTTTTGACTATAGCTGAAGGGATCTATCTATCATGAGCTTTTTTCCTAGCTCACTTAGCGTTTCCTGGCTGGCCTCCTGATCCTTTTGAGGAGTTTGCACGCATCTGGTATAGCAGAGGACTTGACAGTTACGGAAAGTAATGCATGAGGCAAACGGCTTCAACCTACAATGCAGCCTGGCTGAACAGGTAAACGTGAGACCCGCTTTTTTCATTAGATTACAAACCCCTTTAAGGGTAAGAACCTTGTCCTACCATTCCAAAAGTTCTCCCTGGCCATGAGCACAATGCGCTGCACAGAAAAGACGTTAAATATGAGCTCTGTGGAGAGCAGTACAACAGCACCTCATAGGATTGTCTTACATCAGTCACACTGTCACACTGATAAAAATCTTGCTATGGGGGTGTCAACTTCAAAACCAGAGACAGAGATACACACACTCACACACCCCATTTCCCCACCACCTTCCGCCCTGCCCCCAGTCATTTTACTGGTCTACATCCAATTGGGAAATCTCCAGAAGACTGGAAGTTGGGTGACTTTCCTCCACTGAGCTCCAGTGGTCTTAGTGGGCCCAGAAGTCCTGGGTTCTAATCCCGGCTCCTCCATATTCCTGCAGGTGACCTTGGGCAAGTCACTTCACTTCTCTGTGCCTCAGTTATCCCATCTGTAAAATGGGGATTCAATCCCTGTTCTCCCTCCTACTTCAGGTGGAACCTGGTTATCTTGTCTCTACCTCAGCACTTAGTACAGCGTTTGGCACATAGTAAGCGCTTAACAAATACCACAATTATTATTATTATCACTGCTGTGAATGACTCCACTGTTTTGGTTTCTAATTTCTTTCTACCACATGCATCAACAGAAAGGATGGATGGATGGTGATAGAACCGCTAGATCATTCCCCAGGCTGGGAATGAACGCAGACGCAACAGCAGTTTAATTCACTACAACTGGAAAAACAAGAGGAGAAAGCACTGAGCTTTCAGCTTTAAGTTTATGTCTAAGCCAAGACTAATTCCAAGGAGAGACAGAGACACAGACACAGAGACACACAGACCTGGAAGTCTCCCCAGCAGGCTTATCTCTCCTCCGAAAAGAGGAATTCCCGACCCGGGAGTGCAGACAGACCGATCATGCAGCGGGGCTCCCTGCTCAGGACTACCACCGTTCAGAGATCAAGGGACAGGGTGGCTGGAAAGCTCATCCAGCACCCTAGGGCCCGGAGGCTGTGTTTCCTGACAAGAGGGGGGCTGCTCTTGGCAGCAAGAGAGGAAAGACAGAAGGGATGATAATCGTGGTACTCATAAAGTGCTTACTATGTGCCCGGACTGTACTAAGTCCTGGGGTAGATACAAGATAACCAAGCTAATAGGGTCTCATCCTATTCCTCCGTCGGGGCCGAGCAATTCTGGCCTCAGGACGGGGTTCGGCCTGCCCAATCGCCGGGGTACAGGGGTATGGCCTGTTTGACGGCCCCAGACATTCCCCCCACCAGCCCCAAATAGAGGAAATCTTTCAGTTGGGCGGGAGGCAGCCCTTGCGAAACAAGGGGCATGGCCTAGTGAAAAGAGCACAGGCCTGGGAGTGAGAGGACCTGGGTTCTAATCCCGGCTCGGCCACCGGTCTGCTGTGTGATGTTGGGCAAGTCGCTTCGCTGCTCTGGGCCTCGGTTTCCTCGACTGTAAAACGGGGATTAAGACTGAGCCCTGTGAGGGACAGGGACTGTGTCCAACCCAATTATCTTTTACCTACCCCAGTGCTTAGTACAGTGACTGTCACCGACTAAGCAATTAACAGATACCACCATTATTATTATTAATCAGTGAGACCGAAATCTTTTTGTGCCCTCTGGCTTCCATTTCCAATTCAAAAGTCTACAGAGGAAACAAAAACTTCGGACAGGGACTGTGTCCAACCCAATTATCTTTTACCTACCCCAGTGCATACTACAGTGACTGTCACCGACTAAGCAATTAACAAATACCACCATTATTATTATTAATCAGTGAGACCGAAACCTTTTTGTGCCCTCCGGCTTCCATTTCCAATTCAAAAGTCTACAGAGGAAACAAAAACTTCGGACGGCGATGAAAACTGCCAAAGCTCAAGAATCTGGAATCTGGAAATTCCTACGGGGCGTGGTCTCTTGGATCCAAGTCGGTAAGTGTGGCTCGGAGGATAGTGCCTGGAACTGGGAGGCGGGAGACAGGGATCCTGATGTCAGCTCTGCCCCATACCTGCTGGGTGACCCTGGGTAGGTCACTTCACCACTCTGAGCCCCAGTTTCCCCCCATCTACTCTCCCTCCCTCTTACGGAGCGCGGGCCAGGGATGAGTCTGACCTGAATCTCCAACGCCTCAGGGCTCGGCACTTCCGCACTGCTCAACACCCTTACTGCTACAATTAAAACTGAGCTCCAGGAGTGGAGATAGAAAGAGTTGGGCCTGCCGGCAGCTGGTGGGGAAAAAGCCCATTTTCAAGACAAGCTGCCCCAGAAGTGCCCTCCTGCAAGGGAGGGCAGCCCCACCTCCAAAGTGCCACCAGAGATGAAGGCAGCTGAATTTCCTGAGGCAGAGCTGCCCCAGTGGGCAGAGAAAAGGCCAAGGGAAAAGGGCTCCCTCCGCCCCTAACCCTCCGTAGCCCCCAGGCCTCTGGGGCCACACGCCGGGGCCGCCCCCGCCAGACTCCCATCCCGAGCACGTGACCAACAGCCGATCGGACCCACGGTCCGGCTCCGGCCACGAGCCGGCCCCCAAGGCCAGAACTGCCGGGAGCTCAGGCTGCTTCCCGGGATTCTGGTCAGCCATCGGGCACTGTCACCCCACCGGCCCGGCATCACGCAGCCCGTCAGGTGCATCCCCCCGAGCCCACCCACGCATCGGCAGAGCTGAGGCACTTGGGATGGCACGCCTTTCACTTGAAGGGCGGCAGGATGGTGCAGTGGAAAGAGCATCGGGCTGGAAGCCAGAGACCCAGGGTTCAAATCCCGCCTCTGCCACTGGCCTCTCACGTGAGCAAGTCGCTTAACATCTCTGCAAAACGGGGTGAAAATACCTCCCTTGCCCTACTTCAGAGGGATGAGAAAGAGTAATTTAAGAATGCTTTGTTCCACAACGATTCTCTATAAAAATCAAGGCGGGTCCAGAAGGAATCTGTACACACTTACTTGAAGCTGAAGAGTGTGGCGGAGAATAGTTTCTTCTAAGGCATGAATCCACTTTTCCCTCTCATCGGCGTCTCGGGCTGCAAAGGACCAGACATTGAGAGGTGCTTAAACTTTGGAAAAATAAGTCTGGATCCAAAGAAGGGCTTTAGGACAGCTAAATTCCTATTTGGCAGGCAAACTAAGCTTCCTGGCATTCCTCTGAGCTACCACGCTCCAAAAATAGGATTCGGCTCTTTCGGGAACAGGGATTTTAAAATTAGGCCACCGTCGTGGGATCGGGGGAGCGCTCCTCTCATGCCCACAGACGGTTCCAAAACCTTTTATCGGCCCCCGTATGCCACCTTCCTCCTCCTCTGCCGGGCTCTGTTCCAGAGGGGTGGGCACAGAGCAAGCCAGGCCAATCGGGTTTCCTCGCCTTTCCCTTGCCCGCTCCATCCTCGGGAGAGAAGAGGAAGGCCGGGAACAACGGGGCTTGGCCACAACGATGACGGGCCAGGGCAGGAAGAGGCCAGGGAGGGAGGGTCCGGGGCCATGCGCAGAAGCGATACCGGGGCTGAATCAGGCTCAGAGAGCTTGCCTCGCCACTGGGCACGGCGATACCCGGGCAAGACTTAATGACCGCCACCCCTGTCAGGGGATCATTCAGACTCGCCCCCGACTCCCGGAGGGTTGGCAAGTGAAAGAACACGGGGGTGTAGGGTGGGGGATCTGCCCACGGACACATGAGAGATGACCGGCACGAAAAAGAGGGCAAGATGAGACGCCAAGAAGAGCGATGCAAGCAATGAGAGCTACGGCACAATTCGGGCTGAGGGTCGGGGGAGGGGAGGGGGTGCTTAGCCCAACTGTTACAACGGCTGCGGCCTTTCCAATATTCTAAAAGCCTCTTCCGGCCCCACTCTGAGGTTCAGGATGGGACGTCCCGGCTCATCTTCCACACTGCGCTCCCCGCCGACCCCTCCACGTCCCCTCTGGCCCCCGCTACAGCACTGAGACCTGGGGCTCTCTGCACCGAGCAGAACCAGGTTCAGAACAGATGGGACCGTTCTAAGGGAAACTTGAGAAAAGGAAAAAATTTTAAAAACTGACAAGCAATGTCCCCCAGATTCTTGAGGCCTCGCTTCTTTAAGTTTCCACATTTGTCCAACGGCATCTTGTTGCCTTAGCCGCCCCTCTTCGTGGCCCGACAAGGCCCCTTCTCCAAGGGCCACCATTCCCGCCTCACTTCCAAGCACTGGGAACAGGCCCCAGACCGGGGTCCCGTTCCCACAGCCGTGGGCTTGCCTTGTCCGTGGAGACCATCACGCCGTCCCCA
The DNA here is from genome assembly GCF_015852505.1 of Tachyglossus aculeatus. Lineage (NCBI taxonomy): Eukaryota > Metazoa > Chordata > Mammalia > Monotremata > Tachyglossidae > Tachyglossus > Tachyglossus aculeatus. The sequence goes on along the minus strand of NC_052083.1, from coordinate 40,504,598 downwards.
GGAGCCAATCCAGGGCCACGGCAACAGCTCCCCAGTCCGGGCTAGGCCGAGAGGCAGGATGCGAAGCTTCCTTTGGCCCAACAATGCCAGAAGGCCCCTTCCAAGGGCTGGAGAGTCAAGCTTTCGGCAGGAAGAGAGGAGGAAGCTGACAGAGCCGAGGCCTGTCCCGGGAGAGCGCGGGGCCGGCCACAGAGGCACCGGGGTCAGGCCCAGTCCCTCGCAGACACACTCGCCTTTCCGCCTCGTCTCGGGGTCTCGGACGAGGGAGGCCGTGGCCAACCCCACCTCCTCTGTGATGACCCACAACTTCAGACAGGATCGTACAGCCACCATGGCCCAGTGTGACGGGCCTGGAGGCCCAGGCACCTTCAAGAAGGTCAGCAGGCCTTGGCGGACGGCAGGAGCTCGGCCCGATGTCCTCCCGTTCCCTCAGCGGTGGCCCCAACTCACGGCTCCGAGGTCTACAGTGGGAGGGTCCCATGCATCACGACTGGGTGAGCAGTGCACACTCCCGACCGCCGGTTCCCGAGGAGCGGGGATCCGGAGCTTCGGCAACGGCTCGGGCCGACATCCCGGCTGGACCGTGGGAAGGAGAGTCAGCGCCCCCGGCAACAAGGCCCTGCGTGGGGCGGCTCAGGATTGGCCCCGGCTGGCTGGCAGGTGGCAACGAACACTTGCCAGGGGGAAAGAAAAAAGGTTTCTTGGTGCCGGGCTGAGGAGGCTCAAGTCTGCTGCCCCGCCACTCCAGTTCGACCCCAGAGATCCTCTCCGCTTCCTCCGAATGGCTGACGAGGGAGAGGCCACCAGTCGGAGCTGACTTTTGCTTGGGTCCTTCTGGGGAGGGTGCAAGGCCTCCAGGAGGAAACAAAGGATTTTCCTCAGCCTCAAGCCAATCGGGGGCCAGCTGATGCGAGGAGCTCTGACGACAGGGATCTGGATGGGCCTCCCAATAATAATAATAATAATGACGGCATTTATTAAGCACTTACTATGTTCTAAGCGCTGGGGAGGTTACCAGTTGATCAGGTTGTCCCACTGGGGGCTCGCAGTCTTAATCTCCATTTTACAGAAGAGGTAACTGAGGGACAGAGAAGTGAAGTGACTTGCCCAAAGTCACACAGCTGACAGTTGGCAGAGCCGGGATTCGAACCCATGACCTCTGACTCCAAAGCCTGTGCTCTTTCCACTGAGCCACCACAGCTTCCCCAGCTGGACTGGGTGACTTGGGCTCTGCCATCAATCCCGTTTTCTCTCTTTACGTGGCCAGAAAAACATCACCGTGGAAAGTAATTTCTAAAAACAGCAACTCATTCTTTGATGACGATTTCAGGGTATTGTGCCAGTTAAGTGTACAGTTAAGGTGTAACCACTGAAGAGTTAAAGGTTACACGTTACTTGAGGAATTCGCATCAGGTGACATGGCCCGTCTGACAAGAGTGGGGTTTGCCAACTGATTCCGGAAAGATAAGGCAAGCAGGTCACGCCCATACTTCGACTTTGAAAAGAGATCGAGTGGAAAACAGGTTCTCACAACAGGAAAAGGGATCTGGAGCTGGAGACCGTGAGATTCAAATTCGACCCCAGAGTGACCCCACGTAATCAGTGTCTGTTTTGATGCCATGCCCCAGGGTGCCAAAGTTCCTGGGCGCAGTCCCTGGACTTCCTGGGTCCCCGAGTACATCCTGGCAGGGCATGGTGCTGGGCTTCCCGGGACCCCGGGCTTCCTCTTCTGGCTCAGACAAGGGACGGTTGGGCAGACGTCTCGCTGGGCCGCAAAGACACCTCACTCGTGCAGTCCCCCAGAGCCGGCCTCAGCCTTCAACACATTTCCACGCCTCAGCTGGGTGGCTTCATAACGCATGAATACGGGGACTCAAGTGACAGACCGAAAATTCAAAATCCTGACTTCCCTTGCATGGGCACGAACGGCAAATACGGCGTTTTAAAACAAAATCTTCCAAGAGCTTCGGCCCATCAGACCGGTCCGCCGGACCCGGATTTCGATCGTAGAGGAGAGGGTGAAGGGGGCCGAGGGCATCTGAGACATCTTCAACCTCTAGCCGAGACGAGCGCAGGTAGAGGGATGGACCGCTACAGAGCCCCTCAACCGGATTCGAACAGGTCACGATGCAGCGGGTCATGGTGTCACGACAGTGGTCCCGAGACCGGGGGCTCCTTTGGCTAGCGGCTGGAGCATCTCTGCCCCACCCAGAGCCCGCCCGGCTAGTCCTGGGTGTACAGCCCGCGGAGGCCCCCCTGCTTTCACCCCGTGAACATTTTCTCAACCTACTCCAGCCCATTTCTTTACTCACCAGCTTCGTACCCACAGAGGGAGGGGGCACGCAGATGGGGGGGGGGGGGGGGGTTGAATTTTAATTTCTCTCTGCCGAGAGGCAAAACCATCACCTCTCACAAGGCCCGGCTCTCGGTCTGCCAGCAAACAATACAGCGGCCGGGAACTGCGGAAGGACGGGGTTTCCGTAGCAACTGCGGCTCCCAGAGCCCCACGCTGCAGCCCTGGCCTATCTCGAAATGCACTTCGGGAACCAGCTCAATTCTGTCCCTATTGTCATCCTACCGTCTCAGAGGGCTCGCGGTACCCCGGGCATCGGGAGCCAGGGCCCAAAAGTGGAGGTCGGTCCGGCAGCGGAAACCCAAGGGTCTGGACGCGGGTCATGCCACCGCGGATCTCAAGGATGACCCTGCACTCTGCACCAAGCGCTCTGCACATAGTAAGCGCTCAATAAATACAATTGATGATGATGACCCTCACTCCGTAGACTCAGACGACGGGGGTCGTAGCCCAACGCCCCAGCCTGGAAGCCAGGATCCCGGCCACCATTCTCAATGGCCCCATCGAAGGTGGCCGTCGGCTCCAGACGTGGAGTCGGCCGCCCAGAAGAAATCGCTATGACACTCCCGCCCCGTGGGGAGGGGACGAGACCGCACCCTCCCGATCACTAACATGCCCAGGGCACCGTTGGTCACTGACAATACAAACGCTCCATTCCGCTTTAAAGACGTCTGTGCCGACTTAGGTGTCATCTAAACTCTCCACACACATCCTGCCTCCCGCAGTTCTGGAAATGCATCTCCCAGACATCCCACCCACTCCATTTCGGAGTTTCTTACTCTCCCTTTAACAGGAAATAGCCGCTATCCTCCAAGGAGACCAAATCACAGAACCAGGATTCCAGCTCGGGGGAATTCCTGGGAGGTTTTTGTGGGGGGAAAACAGGGGAGAGGGACCGCCCGCGCCATTCAGAGAGCTGGCGTTCCCGGTCTCGGCTCCCTCGCCGCTGCCCCGGAAACGGGAAACGAGAAGGATCGGACGGGACCTTACCCTTTCTCCCGGTGAACCAGAGCATGCAATGCCGAAACATAGCAGTGGCAGATGGCATTGGCGTTGGGGAACGGGAGAGGGGGAGGCGCGGAGGAACGACGGCCGGCAGCCGGGGCGCGCGAATGGAGGTGAAATGAACGCAAACTGAGAGTCCCGGCAGCCAAGCTCCCCCTTCGCGCCGCCCGCTCCCGCCGGGCTCCTCATGGCTCAAGCACCGGTTCGGCCGGGGCCGAGACCGCGACCGCCCCGTCGGCCTCGCGACTCTTCATGCCGCCGGGACCGCGGGGATCCTCGCCTCCTCGCCTGTAGTCCCCCAGCCGACCCCGCAGCACGGAGCCGAGAGCCGTCAGGTCTGGGAGGATAAAGAAGCTCTACTTTCGGCTCACCCTGGAAATGGAAGGTTTTCTGATCAACGGTTATCGTGAAGGTGCTGTCGTCTTCGTCGTCTATACCAATCACGGCTCCCTGCGAAACAAAGAGCAAAATCCGGATCAGGCAAGAGTGACATCAGCAAGCCCACTACCACTACAGCCCGGGACAAGGGGCGGGCCCGGGGGGCGGGCCCCGGCGGCAAACCAGCCGCATCAAAGGGAAATCTGAGATTCTGCCTTGCTCCTCGCTCCTCCTCGGATGGGGCGGAAACTCCGCAGTCCCGGTAAGGCTGCTTCCCAGATTCTGGTCTGTCGGCAGTGGCGGTGGGGAGGACCTCTGGAAGCCTCCGAGCCAGCTCCGTGAGCCTGTGAGGAGACCAGCTGTGGCCCCTGGAAGGAAGTCGAGGATCTAGGGGGCTTGGGGAGTGACCTCCCTTCTCTCCTTGTCCAGCCCAGCCCGCACCCTCCGCTCCTCCGCCGCTAACCTCCTCACCGTACCCCTCCGCTCCTCCGCCGCTAACCTCCTCACCGTACCTCGTTCTCGCCTGTCCCGCCATCGACCCCCGGCCCACGTCATCCCCCGGGCCTGGAATGCCCTCCCTCTGCCCATCCGCCAAGCTAGCTCTCTTCCTCCCTTCAAGGCCCTACCGAGAGCTCACCTCCTCCAGGAGGCCTTCCCAGACTGAGCCCCTTCCTTCCTCTCCCCTTCGTCCCCCTCTCCATCCCCCACATCTTACCTCCTTCCCTTCCCCACAGCACCTGTATATATGTATATATGTTTGTACCTATTTATTACTCTATTTATTTATTTATCTTACTTGTACATATCTACTCTATTTTATTTTGTTAGTATGTTTGGTTTTGTTCTCTGTCTCCCCCTTTTAGACTGTGAGCCCACTGATGGGTAGGGACTGTCTCTATATGTTGCCAACTTGTACTTCCCAAGCGCTTAGTACAGTGCTTTGCACACAGTAAGCACTCAATAAATACGATTGATTGAATGATTGAAAGGGGCTGGCTTCAAGGCCCTACTGAGAGCTCACCTCCTCCAGGAGGCCTTCCCAGACTGAGCCCCTTCCTTCCTCTCCCCTTCGTCCCCCTCTCCATCCCCCCATCTTACCTCCTTCCCTTCCCCACAGCACCTGTATATATGTATATATGTTTGTACCTATTTATTACTCTATTTATTTATCTTACTTGCACATATCTATTCTATTTATTTTATTTTGTTAGTATGTTTGGTTTTGTTCTCTGTCTCCCCCTTCTAGACTGTGAGCCCGCTGTTGGGTAGGGACTGGCTCTATGTGTTGCTGACTCGTACTTCCCAAGCGCTTAGTACAGTGCTCTGCACACAGTAAGCGCTCAATAAATACGATTGATTGATTGATTGGGGGAGACATCTGGGAGACAGGGCAGAAGGGAACCTATGACCCAGGGGTGGGGTCCCCACGATCCATCACAGCCACCAGAACCATCAGGGCCACCCCCTGGCTCCAGGCTCTCCACATATAATGTTCCGGAGCTTTGTCTGGCCTAAAAGCGACCCCCGCCCTCAGCCTTCCCAAACAAGTCCCGAGCCCAACCCCAGCAACTCCTGGGCCAATCCCGGAGAGACAGGCAAACCCAGCAGGCCAATACACTCCATAATTCTGTCTCCGCTACTCGTTGGCAAGTCACTTCACTTCTCTGTGCCTCAGTGACCTCATCTGTAAAATGGCGATTGAGACTGTGAGTCCCATGTGGGACGGGGACTGTGTCCAGCCAGATTTGCTTGTAATAATAAGGACGTTATTTGTTAAACACTAGCTATGCGCCAGGCACTATACTAAGCGCTGCCGTGGATACAAGCATATCGAGTTGGACACGGTCCCCGTTCCCTGAGGGGCTCACAGTCTCAATCCCCATTTTACAGATGAGGTCACTGAGGCACAGAGAAGTGAAGTGACTTGGCCAAGGTCAAACAGCAGAAAAGTGGCGGAGCCGAAATTGGAACCCATGACCTTCTGATTCCCAGGCCCACCCTATATCTACTATGCCATGCTACTTCTCGTACCCACCCCAGCACTTAGTACAGTGCATGGCATATAGTATGCACTTAAATTCCACAGTTATTAAATATTATTATTTACTGGGCACTTACAGCATTAGGCAAGAGGGTGATAACCCCCACCCTATATTTTCCAGAAAACCACTCCACCCTGCCCCCTCCCATTCATTCAATCATATTTATTGAGCGCTTACTGTGTGCAAAGCACCATACTAAGCACTTGGGAGAGGACAAGACGATAACAGACAGACACCTTCCCTGCCCACAACATAGAGGGGGAGACATACATTCATTCATTCATTCAGTCGTATTTATGGAGCGCTTACTGTGTGCAGAGCACTGTACTAAGCGCTTGGGAAGTACAAGTTGGCAACATATAGAGACGGTCCCTACCCAACAGTGGGCTCACAGTCTAGAAGGGGGAGACAGACAACAAAACAAAGCATATTAACAAAATAAAATTAATAGAATATGTACAGTAAGACAGATATTAGTATACATAAATAAATTACAGATATGTACATACGTGCTGTGGGCTGGGAGGGAGGAACAATGAAGGGAGCAAGTCAGGGTGATGCAGAAGGGAGTGTGAGAAGAGGAGGAGCGTTTAGTCAGGAAAGGCTTCTTGGAGATGTGCCTTCACTCTAGGGAATCAATCAATCGTATTTATTGAGCGCTTACTGTGTGCAGAGCACTGTACTAAGCGCTTGGGAAGTACAAGTTGGCAACATATAGAGACAGTCCCTACCCAACAGTGGGCTCACAGTCTAGGGAAGGATTTTCCCCGTCCTGGCATTAACTTGAGAAAAGCAGCAGAGCGGCCTTCTCCAGAGACGCTGCCAGAGGAGAATCGACACGGACATTTGATAGTCACCCCACCCCCCAATTCCACAGCACTTACGCACATATCTTTAAATTATAGATTATAAATTACTTATTCATACTAATATCCGTCCCCCCATCTAGACTGTAGGCTCGCTGTGGGCAGAGAACACGTCTGCTAATTCTGTTGCACTGTGCTCTTCCAAGTGATCGTTAATGATAGTAACAGTAATAATTGCGATATTTGCTAAGTGCTTATTACGTGACAGGCACCGTTCTAAGCTCTGGGGTAGATGCAAGAGAAATCGCTCAATAAATACGATCGAGTGACTGATTGGTACCGGGCCTCACCGTCCAAGGGGCTCAGCGTCTGAACGTCCGAACCCCCGGTCCCCGTCCGACCGCCGCAGCCGTCCTCCCTGGGACGCAGGGAGAGGGCACGGCTCACCGGTTCCTGTTTAGGACGAACAGGTTCCCCAATGGGACACGGTATTTTTAACTTGAGGGCTGACGCCAGGATTGAAACTCTGCTGATGTAGCATTTACCCCATCTTACCTCCTTCCCTTCCCCACAGCACCTGTATATATGTATATATGTTTGTACATATTTATTACTCTATTTATTTATTTATTTTACTTGTACATATCTATTCTATTTATTTTATTTTGTTAGTATGTTTGGTTTTGTTCTCTGTCTCCCCCTTCTAGACTGTGAGCCCACTGTTGGGTAGGGACTGTCTCTATATGTTGCCAATTTGTACTTCCCAAGCGCTTAGCACAGTGCTCTGCACACAGTAAGTGCTCAATAAATACGATTGATGATGATGATGATTTGGGCCAGGGTCCGGGAGATGCTGTGGCCCTCTTTAGCAGCCCGGGCATTCTGAAGAAACCTTTTTTTTTTTTTAAGGGTATCTATTACGCACTTACTATGTGTCAAACACTGTTCTACGCCCTGAGGTAGATACAAGCTGATTAGGTTGGACACAGTCCATGTCCCACGTAGAGGTCACAGTCTTAATTCCCATTTTGCAGATTCATTCCTTCATTCATTCATTCAATCGTATTTATTGAGCGCTTACTGTGCGCAGAGCACCGTACTAAGCGCTTGGGAAGTACAAGCTGGCAACATATAGAGACGGTCCCTACCCAACAACGGACTCACAGTCTAGAAGGGGGAGACAGATGACAAAACAAAACATGTAGACAGGTGTCAAGTTGTCAGAACAAACAGAATTAAAGCTAAATTCATTCAATCGTATTTATTGAGCGCTTACTGTGTGCAGAGCACCGTACTAAGCGCTTGGGAAGTACAAGCTGGCAACATATAGGCACGGTCCCTACCCAACAACAGGCTCACAGTCTAGAAGGGGAAGACAGACCACAAAACAAAACATGTAGACAGGTGTCGAGTTGTCAGTACAAATAGAATTAAAGCTAAATTCATTCAATCGTATTTATTGAGCGCTTACTGTGTGCAGAGCACCGTACTAAGCGCTTGGGAAGTACAAGCTGGCAACATATAGCCACGGTCCCTACCCAACAACGGGCTCACAGTCTAGAAAGGGGAGACAGACCACAAAACAAAACATGTAGACAGGTGTCGAGTTGTCAGAACAAATAGAATTAAAGCTAAATTCATTCAATCGTATTTATTGAGCGCTTACTGTGTGCAGAGCACTGTACTAAGCGCTTGGGAAGTACAAGCTGGCAACATATAGACACGGTCCCTACCCAACAACAGGCTCACAGTCTAGAAGGGGGAGACAGACTACAAAACAAGACATGTAGACAGGTGTCAAGTCGTCAGTACAAACAGAATTAAAGCTAAATGTACATCATTAACAAAATAAATAGAATAGTAAATACGTACAAGTAAAATAAATAGAGTAATAAATCTGTACAAACATATATACAGGTGCTGAGGGGAGGGGAAGGAGGTAGGGCGCGGGAGATGGAGAGGAGGAGAGGAAATAGGGGGCTCAGTCTGGGAAGGCCTCCTGAGGAAAATGAAGTCCAGAAGTGAAGCGTCTTACCTCCTGGACATGGGAGGAGTGGGGAGTTCTCCCATGATCAATCAATCAATCGTATTTATTGAGCGCTTACTGTGTGCAGAGCACTGTACTAAGCGCTTGGGAAGTGCAAGTTGGCAACAAATAGAGACAGTCCCTACCCAACAGTGGGCTCACAGTCTAAAAGATCAGAGTTCCAAACATTCAACGGATGGACCCACCCTCGATAACGGGCCTCAGCCGAAACCTTGGGGTCAAGGGGCACCTTGACAACTGTGAGCCCGTCTTCTAGACTGTGAGCCCGTTGTTGGGTAGGGACCGTCTCTATATGCTGCCGACTTGTACTTCCCAAGCGCTTAGTACAGTGCTCTGCCCAGAGTAAGCGCTTAATAAATACGATTGAATGAATGAACGAATCTGAGCCCCCATTATCTTGGCTGCCTGAGGAGAGACCTGTCTGACCGGGAACAAACAACTGACTAGTCCCCAGTCATGAGAATGGAAAGAGCCCGGGCCTGGAGGTCAGAAGGACCTGGGTTCTAATCCTGGCTCCGCCACATGTCTGCTGTGTGACCTTGGGCAAGTCATTTATTACTCCTCTATTTATTTATTTCTTTATTACTCTATTTATTTATGTATTACTCTATTTATTTATTACTCTATGTATTTATTACTCCATTTATTTATTTATTCATTACTCTATCTATTTATTTATTTATTACTCTATTTATTTATTTATTTATTTTACTTGTACATATCTATTCTATTTATTTTATTTTGTTAGTATGTTTGGTTTTGTTCTCTGTCTCCCCCTTTTAGACCGTGAGCCCACTGTTGGGTAGGGACTGTCTCTATATGTTGCCAACTTGGACTTCCCAAGCGCTCAGTACAGTGCTCTGCACACAGTAAGCGCTCAATAAATACGATTGATGATGATGATTTAACTTCTCTGGGCCTCAGCTACCTCATCCGTAAAATGGGGATTAAGACTATGAGCCCTAAGTGGGAACAGGGATTGTGTCCAACCTGATTAACTTGTATCTACCCCAGCAAGTAGAACAGTGCTTGGCACACAAAAAGTGCTTAACAAACACCACAAATATTACTACTATTATTACTACTATTATTACTATTAAGAGGTCCCCTTGTGACAGCCTTATGAATGGATCGTTCCACCTTTCCTTCTGAGGCACCAGTCGGTAACGGACATTCTCCCTCTGGAAGGCCTGATGTCTGAAGATGTCTAGACTGGGAGCCCGCTGTTGGGTAGGGACTGCCTCTATGTGTTGCCGACTTGTACTTCCCAAGCGCTTAGTACAGTGCTCTGCACACAGTAAGCGCTCAATAAATTCGATTGATTGATGGAAGACCCTCGACTTGGACTGTGAGCCCACTGTTGGGCAGGGACTGTCTCTATATGTTGCCAATTTGTACTTCCCAAGCACTTAATACACTGCTCTGCACACAGTAAGCGCTCAATAAATACGATTGATGATGATGATGTGGGGCAGGGGCTGTGTCCAACCTGATTAGCTTGTGTTTAGTACAGTGCTTGGCACATAGGAAGTGCTTAACCAATACTGTCACCACTATTAATAGTTAGGTTAATTAATTAATTAATTAGAGAGAAGCAGTGTGGCTCAGTGGAAAGAGCCCGGGCTTTGGAGTCAGAGGCCATGGGTTCGAATCCCAGCTCCACCACATGTCTGCTGTGTGACCTTGGGCAAGTCACTTAACTTCTCTGAGCCTCAGCTGCCTCATCTGTAAAATGGGGATTAAGACTGTGAACCCCACATGGGACAACCTGATCACTTTGTATCCCCCCCAGCGCTTAGAACAGTGCTTTGCACATAGTCAGCGCTTAACAAATGCCAACATTATTATTATTAATAATATTATAATATTCTGATGTTCAATATACAGAAGGGCCTCGAGTTCTGGAGCCGCAGAAGTATCCGGCCATCTGGACCAGGCTGGACACCTAATGAGTTTTCCTCACAATGTCCAGAACCTTCAGGCCCGGTGGCCACCCATACTGTCCCCATCTTGTCCCCACGCCCACCCCGCCCCACTCCCCCAAATTGTCTCCTCCCCCCCAGAATCTGTCCTAACAGGGGTCCCTACGGAGACCAGGCCGGACCAGAGGCAAGAAAGCAAAGGGCGGCGAGGAACAACTTAGCCTAATGAGGCTATTACTGCGGATCGAGAAGCAGTGTGGCTCAGTAGGCAGGCCTGAGAGTCAGAAGGACTTGGGTTCAAATCCCAGCTCCGCCGCTTGCCTGCTGTGTGATCCTGGGCAAGTCATTTCGCTGTGCCTCAGTTCCCTCAACTGTAAAACGGGGATTAGGACTGCAAGCCCCCTGTGGGACAGGGCCTGTGCCCACCTATCTTGTATCTAGTCTAGTTAGACTGTGAGCCCACTGTTGGGTAGGGACTGTCTCTATATGTTGCCAATTTGTACTTCCCAAGCGCTTAGTACAGTGCTCTGCACATAGTAAGCGCTCAATAAATACGATTGATGATGATGATGATCTAGTCCAGTGCCTAGCACGGTGTCTGGCAAAGTGTTTAAATACACACACACACACACACAAAAAAAAAATCCCTCACAGCTCAGAAAATGCCAACAGGGTGGGAAAGTGTTGCCACAGCCTGATGCCCAATCGCCAGAAGACGGAACAAGGAGTATTCCAAAGGGAATGCAGTCAGCTTTGGATAAGGAAGCGGCGGCTCCCACAGCCCAGGTCTCCCGGAAACGGCCACCTCCAGGGTCCACCGTGCCAACGGTCCTAACGACGCGAGCCCGCCTGAAATGCTGTGCCTTGACTTTTGACCTCAGGGGGCTGGGGGGCTGCCACCGCTCTCCCCTTCCACCCAGTCTCCCCGTGCCTCCCCGCTGAGAGCCAAGATGAATGTATATATGTTTGTACATATTTTTTACTCTATTTATTTATTTATTTTATTTGTACATATCTATTCTATTTATTTTATTTTGTTAGTATGTTTGGTTTTGTTCTCTGTCTCCCCCTTTAAGACTGTGAGCCCACTGTTGGGTAGGGACTGTCTGTGTATGTTGCCAATTTGTACTTCCCAAGCGCTTAGTACAGTGCTCTGCACATAGTAAGCGCTCAATAAATACGATTGATGATGATGATGATGATGATGATGAATGGAGGAGAAAACGGAAGGGAAGGGAAATGGCAGGCAGGCACCCCCCAAAAGCCAAGGGAGACAAAAACGACCGCGGGCGAGGGTCGTCCAGAAGGCACCGGGGAGAAAAACCCTACCCGCCACCCCGTTTTGTCTCCGCTGCCTTTGGAGCTTTTTGAAAACGTGGTGAAAGGGGGTGAAGGATACTCACTCTGAGTCTGACGCAGCCTCTGCGGGAGCCTCTCATCATTTTATCCTTGGACTGAAACACAAACAAACACAAATGCCCTCAGTGTCGCGGTGGGAGAATTGTGCTCGCTGAACTGCAGGGAATCCGGGGAACCGAGGGGTCACAGGTTGGCAGCCACCCCAGAAAATGGTCAAAGAAGCGAGCCCGGCCCTCCTCCACCTGCCCCCCGGCACCTCTCGTCGACGGCTCCCAGTTGTTTGACAAGCTGGTACTTGACTGGTACTTATAATGATGGCATTTATATGTTCCCAATTTGTACTTCCCAAGTGCTTAGTACAGTGCTCTGCACATAGTAAGCGCTCAATAAATACGATTGACGATGATGATGATGATGATTTATTAAGCGCTTACTATGCGCAAAGCACTGTTCTAAGCGCTGGGGAGGTTACAAGGTGATCAGGTTGTCCCACGTGGGGCTCACAGTCTCAATCCCCATTTTACAGGTGAGGTAACTGAGGCCCAGAGAAGTGAAGTGACTTGCCCAAAGTCACCCAGCTGACAATTGGCGGAGCCGGGCTTTGAACCCATGACCTCTGACTCCAAAGCCCGGGCTCGCCAATTGTCAGCTGTGTGACTTTGGGCAAGTCACATAACTTCTCTGTGCCTCGGTTACCTCATCTGTAAAATGGGGATGAAGACTGTGAGCCCCATGTGGGACAATCTGATCACCTTGAATTCTCCCCAGTGCTTAGAACAGTGCTTTGCACATAGTAAGCGCTTAACAAATGCCACCATCATCATCACTGAGCCACGCTGCTTCGCTGCTGGTACTTGACTTTTAGACTCTGAGCCCACTGTCTTTTAGACTGTGAGCCCACTGTTGGGTAGGGACTGTCTCTATATGTTGCCAACTTGGACTTCCCAAGCGCTTAGTACAGTGCTCTGCACACAGTAAGCGCTCAATAAATACGATTGATTGATTGATACGAGGGGAGGGCCCAGGGGAGAGCGATTCCCTCCTGCTCTCCTCGATCCCACGGGCCAAGGAGAGAAGAGGCTGGGACGCGTACTGGCTCCCTGCCGGGGCTCTTTAACAAATCCCCTCTTTTTAGTCTCATTACGGTGCTCGTTGAGCGCGTGCTGTGGGTAAAACACTGTTGAAAGAACTGGAGTAGACACGAGTTAATTAGGTTGGACCCAGTCCCTGCCCCCCGTGGGGCTCCCAGTGTAAGTAGGAGGGAGAACACGAGGACCGGAGCGTGGAGAAGTGAAGTGGCTTGCCCAAGGTCACGCAGGAAGCAACTGGCTGAGGTGGGATTGGAACCCAGGTCTTCTGACTCCCAGACGGGTGCTCTTTCTGCTAGGCCAGGCTCCCCCTCCTCATCCTCCCCTGAGTGGTGGAGTCCAGTTTCCTCCAAGCCAGGGTGCCTCTGCAATCTCAATCAACCAACCAATCAATCAATCAATCGTATTTATTGAGTGCTTACTGTGTGCAGAGCACTGTACTAAGCGCTTGGGAAGTACAAGTTGGCAACCTGTGTGCGGGCGTGCTCACACTCACACACGATCTTGGTGAACTGGGCACAGAGGGCAGCAGGAAAAGAACTATTTCCCTGCTCCCCTCTAGTAATACTCCAGAGGGGCAGCAGGGCTTAGTGGAAAGAGCCCGGGCTTTGGAGTCGGAGGTCATGGGTTCAAATCCCGACTCTGCCAATTGTCGACAGCTGTGTGACGCTGGGCAAGTCACTTCACTTCTCTGGGCCTCAGTTCCCTCATCTGTAAAATGGGGATTAAGACTGTGAGCCCCCCGTGGGACAGCTTGATCACCTTGTAACCTCCCCAGCGCTTAGAACAGTGCCTTGCACATAGTAAGCGCTTAATAAATGCCATCATCATCATCATCATCATCAACCCCTCTCCTTACCAACTTGGAGCCAGTAGGGGGAAGGGAGTTGATCATCATCATCATCATCAATCGTATTTATTGAGCGCTTACTGTGTGCAGAGCACTGTACTAAGCGCTTGGGAAGTACAAGTTGGATGTTGGAACAACAAACATGCCCGCCACCCCCATACGACATTTGCCCAGGCGCCCAAAAAGCTGTAGGTGTGTAGCAAACAGGTCCTCCCAAGAGGGAGGACGACCCCCCCGACTCCGTCCTCCCCTTCCCCAGGAAGCCGAGACGGCTGACGGCAACTATGTTGCCAACTTGTACTTCCCAAGCGCTTAGTACAGAGCTCTGCACACAGTAAGCACTCAATAAATTACATATTTATCCTATTTATTTTATATTGTTAATATGTTTTGTTTTGTTTTCTGTCTCCCCCTTCTAGACTGTGAGCCTGCTGTTGGATAGGGACCGTCTCTATATGTTGCCAACTTGGACTTCCCAAGTGCTTAGTACAGTGCTCTGCACACAGTAAGCGCTCAGTAAATACATATTTATTCTATTTATTTTATTTTGTTAATATGTTTTGTTTTGTCGTCTGTCTCCCCCTTCTAGACTGTGAGCCCGCTGTTGGGTAGGGACCGTCTCTAGATGTTGCCAACTTGCACTTCCCAAGTGCTTAGTACAGTGCTCTGCACACAGTAAGAGCTCAATAAATTACATATTTATTCTATTTATTTTATTTTGTTAATATGTTTTGTTGTCTCTCTCCCCCTTCTAGATTGTGAGCCCGCTGTTGAGTAGGGACCATCTCTGTATGTTGCCAACTAGGACTTCTCACTTAGTACAGTGCACTGCACACAGTAAGCGCTCAATAAATACAACTGAATGAATGAATGAATAAATATGACAATGAATGAATGATGGCAAGGTAGCATGGGCACGTGCTTTCAGAGACAAAGAAAACAGCCCTAAGCACTGGGTCTAACAATAGTAACAATAATAATAATAATAATAATAATAATAATGATATTTAAGTGCTTATTATATGCCAAGCACTGGGGTAGACACAAAGGTAATCAGGTTGTCCCACGTAGGGCTCAGTCTAGAGAAGCAGCGTGGCTCAGTGGAAAGAGCACAGTGCTCTGCACACAGTAAGCGCTCAATAAATACGATTGATTGATTGATTGATTTGGAGTCAGAGGTCATGGGTTCAAACCCCAGTTCCGCCACTTGTAAGCTGTGTGACTTTGGGCAAGTCAATTCATTTCTCTGGGCCTCAGTTCCCTCATCTGTAAAAAGGGGATTAATACTGTGAGCCCGCCATAGGACAACCTCATCACCTTGTAATCTCCCCAGAGCCTAGAACAGTGCTTTGCACATAGTAAGCGCTTAATAAATGCCATCATTATTATTATTATTAATCCCCATTTTACAGGTGAGGTAACTGAGGCCCAGAGAAGTGAAGTGACTTGCCCAAAGTCACATAGCTGATAAGTGGCGGAACCGGGATTAGAACCCACGACCTCTGACTCCCAAGTCCGTGCTCTTGCCACTAAGCCACGCTGCTTCTCGTAATGATGGTATTTGTTAATTCTCCGTGCCTCAGTTACCTCTTCTGTAAAATAGGGATTGAGACAGTGAGCCCCACGTGGGACATTCATTCATTCATTCAATCGGATTTATTGAGCGCTTACTGTGTGCAGAGCACTGGACTAGGCGCTTGGGAAGCCCAAGTTGGCAACATAGAGAGACGGTCCCTACCCAACAGCGGGCTCACAGTCTAGAAGGGGGAGACAGACAACAAAACAAAACATATTAACAAAAAATAAATAGAATAGTAAATATGTACAAGTAAAATAAATAGAATAATAAATCTGTACGAATATATATACAGGTGCTGTGGGGAGGGGAAGGAGGTAGGATGGGGGGATGGGAAGGGGGAGGAGGTGAGGTCTCAGTAGGGCTTTTTGAAGGGAGGAATAATAATAATAATGGCATTTATTAAGCACTTACTATGTGCAAAGCACTGTTCTAAGCGCCGGGGAGGTTACAAGGTGATCAGGTTGTCCCACGTGGGGCTCACAGTCTTAATCCCCATTTTACAGATGAGAGAACTGAGGCCCAAAGAAGTGAAGTGACTTGCCCACAGTCACACAGCTGACAATCAGCAGAGCCGGAATTCGAACTCCTCACCTCTGACTCCAAAGCCGGGGCTCCTTCCACTGAGCCACGCTGCTTCTCCAAGGGGAAGACAGCGGCTGTGCGGAGGGAGGACATTCCGGGCCGGGGGAGGACGTGGGCCGGGGGGCGATGGCGGGACGGGCGAGAACGAGGCCTAACGGTGAGGAGGTGAGCGGCTGAGGAGCGGAGGGGGCGGGCTGGGCTGGACAAGGACAGAAGGGAAGGGAGGTAGGAGGGGGCGAGGGGATGGATGGACAGCCTTGAGAGTGAGCAGCTTGTTAAGCACTTACTATGTGCCAAACACTGTTCTAAGCGCTGGGGTAGATACAAGGTCATCAGGTTGTCCCACACGGCGCTCGGTCTTCACCCTCATTTTACAGGCGAGGCAACTGCAGCACGGAGAAGTGAAGTGACTTGCCCCGAGGTCGCACAACAGACAAGGGGCAGAGTCGGGATTCGAACCCACGCCCTCTGACTCCCAAGCCCGGGCTCTTTCCACTGAGCCACGCTGCTTCCCTGATAAGTGAGCGGAAGCAAACCAGATGGCCCTCTATTTATTTATTTATTTTACTTGTACCTATCTATTCTATTTATTTTATTTTGTTAGTATGTTTGGTTTTGTTCTCCGTCTCCCCCTTTTAGACTGTGAGCCCACTGTTGGGTAGGGACTGTTTCTATATGTTGCCAGCTTGTACTTCCCAAGCGCTTAGTACAGTGCTCTGCACACAGTAAGCGCTCAATAAATACGACTGATGATGATAAATGATGGCCCTCACCATCACGGAGTGCATCTGGAACGACGGGCCCCCGGACCCGAGGCTGGCAAGGACCCCACTGTCGGAGCGATCGTCACTCTGGACGTTGCCCTAATGGTGAGCCAGCTCTACTGTACTGAACTCTCCCAAGGGTTCAGCACAGAGTACGGCACAGTAAGCCCTCGATAAACACCACTGGCTGACAGATCACATCAAATTCACTAAGCCTGAGGCACACCCCCGACCCGCAAATGGCCGCAGCGACCAACCGGGGGTACGTACCGAGTCCCTACTCCGTGCACGGCGCTGTACTGAGCGCCTGAGAGAGTACGGGAGCTAGAAGACACAGTCCCTGCCTACCAGGAGCTGATGTTCTAGCGGGGGAGACGGACCCTGAAGTGAAGGAGAGTTAGAAGTCGGGGGAGAGCGGAGGGATGGATGAAGGAAGGGCAGGCCCGTCATCTGTGCAGCATGGAAGGGGATGATGTGGAGCTTGCTGTGGGCAAGAAGTGTCCCTACCAACTTTTTTTGTACTGTACGAAGCAGCGTGGCTCAGTGGAAAGAGCCCGGGCTTTGGAGTCAGAGGTCATGGGTTCAAATCCCGGCTCTGCCACTTGTCAGCTGGGTGCCTTTGGTCAAGTCACTTCTCTGAGCCTCAGTTACCTCATCTGTAAATGGGGATGAAGACTGTGAGCCCCCCGTAGGACAACCCGATCACCTTGTAACCTCCCCAGCGCTTAGAACAGTGCTTTGCACATAGTAAGCGCTCAATAAATGCCATTATTATTATTATTATTACTCTCCCAAGCACTGAGACAATGTTCTGCATACAGTAAGTGCTCAAAAAATACCGTTCACTCATTCAATCATATTTATTAAGCATTTACTGTTTGCAGAGCACTGTACTAAGCAATAAAGACTGACCATCCCTGCCCACACCATTGACTTCAAAGCACTTGGGAGAGTACAATTTAACAGTAGAACAGACACATTCGAGAAGCAGCGTGGCTCACTGGAAAGAGTCTGGGCTTTGGAGTCGGAGGTCATGGGTTCGAATCCCAGCTCCACCACAGGTCTGCTGTGTGAACTTGGGCAAGTCACTTAGCTTCTCTGAGCCCCAGTTACCTCATCTGTAAAATGGGGATTAAGACTGAGCCCCACATGGGACAACCTGATCACCTTGTATCCCCCCCGCAGCACTTAGAACAGTGCTTTGCACATAGTAAGCGCTTAACAAATGCCATCATTATTATTATTATTAGAGGGAAGACCGACATTAAGAGCAATTAATAAATTACAGATACGGATCTAAATGCTGTGGGGATGGTGGGGGGGATGAATAAAGGGAGTAAGTCAGGGTGACGCAGAGGGAGTGGGAGAAGAGGAAAGGAGGACTTAGTCAGGAAAGGCCTCGGAGGAAATGGGTCTTCAATAAGGCTTCAATCAATCAATCAATCAATCGTATTTATTGAGCACTTACTGTGTGCAGAGCACTGTACTAAGCATTTGGGAAGTACAAGTCGGCAACACATACAGACAGTCCCTACCCAACAGCGGGCTCACAGTCTAGAAGGGGGAGACAGAGAACAAAACCAAACATACTAACAAAATGAAATAAATAGAATAGATATGTACAAGATAAATAAATAGAGTAATAAATATGTACAAACATATATACATATATACAGGTGCTGTGGGGACCTGAACCCCACAACTCAACTCCAGGGGTGGGGGTCGCGTAGCTAGAGAGGTCACACACTGGGCACAGGGGATGGGGGGCAAACCCCTCTCTCCTCTGCCCACCTGGGAGAGCATGCAGCATCCAGACATTCCTGGGAATCAATCAATCAATCGTATTTATTGAGCGCTTACTGTGTGCAGAACACTGTACTAAGCGCTTGGGAAGTACAAGTTGGCAACATCTAGAGACAGTCCCTACCCAACAGTGGGCTCACAGTCTAAAAGGGGGAGACAGAGAACAAAACCAAACATACTAACAAAATAAAATAGAATAGATATGTACAAGTAAAATAAATAAATAAATAAATAGAGTAATAAAGAACCCACCCACAACATGGGGGAGGGGGCTCACAAAATGTGTGCCTGCCACAGGTCTGGGGACAAATCGTGGGAGAGACGAGCTCTCGATGCCCTCTGTCAAGAGGACGAGGACAGAAGGATTGGACAAAAAAAAAAAAAGAGATAAAGAGGAAGGATGTCTATTTTTATGCTTCCGCATTTTGAAACTTTCTCTCAACTGTTTTGCAACCGGTGAACATAAGTTGTGTCAATATTTCTGTTCCATCTTTTAGATGTTCTGCTCATCTATTCTGTGCATTTTTTTTTTTATTCTTATTGGTTTCCTTCTTGCCCCACAAAGCCACTTCTGGTACAATCCTACACTTCCGTCCTTCTCCTTCCCTGCCTTTGAAGCCCACCCCACCCAATCAATGGCATTTATTGATACACCAGCCTCACAGCACTGATATGAATAGAAGGAAAAAAGAGCGCTTAACAAATACCATTTTTTAAAAAAATGGTGCCCTATTCAGGGCCATCCCCTAATTCTGCCGCTTAGAAAGATGGGTTTTTCTGGAGTTGTACAGATGCCTCAAAATGACTGTCCCCCACCTGCTTTTTACCCCTCGGCCCAGCGTCAACAGGCAGGGAGCTAACGGAGGTTCAGGGTCAGTAACAAAGTGGTTTGGCCGATCCTGAAGTTGGCGGCTCCGAGTCCCACAGGCGAAGTTCAAAGTGGGGAGAGAGCGGTGGGACAGGAGGATTTTGATTCCGTGTCGCGGGTCGGAGATCGGGGCTAACCTGGGCCTCGGGGCCAATGCCCATTCCAGGCTACCCTTTAATCAATCAATCAATCGTATTTATTGAGCGCTTACTGTGTGCAGAGCACTGTACTAAGCGCTTGGGAAGTACAAGTTGGCAACATAGCACCTTTAGCACCCTGAGAGTGTTAGAGGGTGGCTGGGCTCCTCCCTCAGGGACGCTTCTCCAGGGAGGACAAGCACCTCTGAGAGACCCTTCCCCTTCCATCTCCCCTAACCAGCAACGAGAAGCAGTGCGGCCTAGCAGAGCGAATCCGGCCTTGGGAGTCAGAGAACGTGGGTTCCAATCCCGGCCTCGAAGTTTGCTTCTCGAACGACCTTGGGCAAGGGGCGTAACTTCTCGGGGCCTCAGTTTCCTCATCTGTAAAGTGGAGCACTCAATACCGGCCACCCCCACCCTTTTCATATTAAGACGGGGAACCCCAAGGGAGACGGGGCCTGACTGATTTCTAGCTACCCCAGCTTTGAGAACAGTGCTTGACATACCACCATTATTACCAATCAATGGTATTTATTGCCTCCTTCCCTTCCCCACAGCACCTGTATATATGTATATATGTTTGTACATATTTATTACTCTATTTATTTATTTATTTTACTTGTACATATCTATTCTATTTATTTTATTTTGTTAGTATGTTTGGTTTTGTTCTCTGTCTCCCCCTTTTAGACTGTGAGCCCACTGTTGGGTAGGGACCGTCTCTATGTTGCCAATTTGTACTTCCCAAGCGCTTAGTACAGTGCTCTGCACATAGTAAGACTGTGAGCTCCCTGTGGGACAGGGACAGTGTCCAACCTGATTAACTTATACCTTTCCCGGGGCTTAGAACAGTACTTAATACATAGTAAGCACTTAAATACCATCATCATCACTACTAAGTGCTGGGGAGAGAAAAACAGAATCAGCAGACATGTTCCCTGCCCTTAATAAGCGTCATTATTACCATCAAGGAGGAGAGATATGGACTCTTTCCAGGGTTGTTGCATGAAGCAAAGCGGCATGTATACATACACCTCCCCACAGCACCTGTATATATATATATATAGATAGATAGATAGATATACATATAGATATATATGTAGAAATATAGATACAGATATATACACACATACATACATACGTACATACATACATGCATTTATACACATGTATATACACACATACATGTATATATACACACATACACGCATACATATGCACACACATATCTATGTATATATACACATATACACACACATATATATGTATACACATATGTATGTGTATGTGTGCATGTTTGTACACATTTATTACTGTACTGTACTTGTCCATATTTATTCATTTATTTCATTTTGTTAATATGTTTTGTTTCGTTGTCTGTCTCCCCCTTCTAGACTGTGAGCCCGCTGTCGGGTAGGGACCATCTCTATCTGTTGCCAACTTGGACTTCCCAAGCGCTTAGTCCAGTGCTCTGCACACAGTAAGTGCTCAATAAACCCAATTGAATGGAATGAATGAATGGCATGACCTAGTGGCTGTAGCCCAAGCCTGTGAGTCAGAAGGAGCTGAGTTCCAATCTGGCTCTGCCACCTGTCTGCTGTGTGACCTTGGGCAAGTCCCTCGGGACCACAAGCATGGCCTGGCCCGGGCTCTGACTCAGCCCGCTGTTGTTAGGGACCGTCTCTATATGTTGCCAACTTGTACTTCCCAAGCGCTTAGTACAGTGCTCTGCACACAGTAGGCACTCAATAAATACAACTGAATGAATGAATGACCCAGAGACCCTGCTCCAGACAGACCCCTGGGCCACCAGCCGGAGCTGACCAAGGAGGGGTGGGCATACCCCTTCTAGACTAAGCTCATCGTGGGCGGGGAATGTGTCTATTTATTGTGTATTGCACTCTCCCAAGTGCTTAGTGCACTGCACACAATAAGCGCTCAATAAATACAACTGACTGACTCTTCACCCCCGGAGTACAGTGCTCTGCACACAGTAAGCGCTCAATAAATACGATGGATGATGATCTCGGAGAGCCGCCTCAGGGCTTCCGAGACTCCCACCAGAATCCCCCACGTCTCCTCAGCCTCCAGCCCCACCCCACGTTCCCGCTCTCCGTTGTGATGGAAACACACACGGAGCCTGTCCACAGGATCAGCGGGCCCAATTTAGACTGGCCAGTGGGTAATTCCGCCCCAGGGAAGCGAAACAAAGCAGTGATTTGTCGGCGTAGGGCTTCCAGACAGCGCTCTAAATAGAAGAGGGCGAGTCACGAGCAAATGCTAGGCGTGTTTTCCCCTTGAGTGGGAGCGCGGGCTGCTAAGTGCCAACGCTTCCTGTTGGACCACATTACACTTCTGCAGTTTAACGCCCAGAACCACCAGCTGTCACAGGTTAATAACGCCAGAAGCAGTGTGGCCTAATGGCTAGAGCCCGGGCCTGGGAGACGGAAGGAGTTGGCTTCTAATCCCGGCTCCGCCACTTGTCTGCTGTGTGCTCTTGGGCAAATCACTCCACTTCTCTGCACCTCAGTTACCTCACCCGCAAAATGGGAATGAAGACTGTGAGCCCCACGCGGGACAGGGACTGTGTTGGTGTGCTGTGCTGGTTGCCTTTTCGCTTGCCCCCGGCTTATTTCTGGGCAGCGACTGCCTGTCCTCGGTAAGGCTCGGCCTGGTCTTACTCTGGTACGGCTGGCTCCACGTTGACTCCACGTACAAGTTATGTTGCCAACTTGTACTTCCCAAGCGCTTAGTACAGTGCTCTGCACACAGTAAGCGCTCAATAAATACGATTGATGATGATGATGACTTCTTTCTGGTCACCATAGTGGGATGTATTTCCTCCCTTCAAGGCCCTACTGAGAGCTCACCTCCTCCAGGAGGCCTTCCCAGTCGGAGCCCCTTCCTTCCTCTCCCCCTCGTCCCCCTCTCCATCCCCCTCATCTTACCTCCTTCCCTTCCCCACAGCACCTGTATATATGTTTGTACATATTTATTACTCTATTTATTTATTTATTTTACTTGTACATATCTATTCTATTTATTTTATTTTGTTAGTACGTTTGGTTTTGTTCTCTGTCTCCCCCTTTTAGACTGTGAGCCCACTGCTGGATAGGGACCGTCTCTATATGTTGCCAACTTGTACTTCCCAAGCGCTTAGTACAGTGCTCCGCACACAGTAAGCGCTCAATAAATACGGTTGAATGAATGAATGAAAGCAGGGGAGAAGAAACCCTCCCGTTCCTCACTGTGGCACAGTGATAATTCCCACTGAAGACCCCGCAAGTCCTTTAGAGAAGCAGCGTGGCTCAATGGAAAGGGCCCGAGCTTTGGAGTCAGAGGTCATGGGTTCAAATCCCAGCTCCGCCAACTGTCAGCTGTGTGACTTTGGGCAAGTCACTTCATTTCTCTGGGCCTCAGTTACCTCATCTGTAAAATGGGGATTGACTGTGAGCCCCTCCGTGGGACAACCTGATCACCTTGTAAACTCCCCAGTGCTTAGAACAGTGCTTTGCACATAGTAAGCGCTTAATAAATGCCATTATTATTATTATTATTTAGAGGACGCGGCTGTTGGTCACCGATACTTGGTTTTCAGGCAAGATGGCTCCTTTGCTGACATAGCGGCAGGTCTGGGGTTGGTGGGCAAGGCCATTTTCACTTTCTGAGTATCTCTCTGCCATCCCAAGGCTGGCAGATAAGAATAATAATAATAATTTTGGTATTTGTTAAGCGCTTACTATGTGCAAAGCACTGTTCTAAGCGCTGGGGAGGATACAAGATGATCAGGTTGTCCCATGTGAGGCTCACAATCTTAGTCCCCATTTTACAGATGAGGTAACTGAGGCTCAGAGAAGTGAAGTGACTTGCCCAAAGTCACACAGCTGACAGTTGGCAGAGCCGGGATTTGAACCCATGACCTCTGACTCCAAAGCCCGGGATCTTTCCACTGAGCCACGCTGCTTCTCTAAAAGCAGATGCTTTTAGAGGCAGAACTAAGAAACCCTCTTGCCATTTGTGGGAAATCTGAGCCAGCTTTCCTGGCCTTTCCAGGAAGGAGAAAAGCTGAACTGCATCTGGTTCAGTCAGACTGTGAACTGCACAGTCTTTTAGACTTGCCAACTTGGACTTCCCAAGCACTTAGTACAGTGCTCTGCACACAGGAAGCGCTCAATAAATACGACTGATGATTGATGATGATCTGGTTCCCAGGAACACAAAGGCTTTTCCCACACTTGGGTATCGGGCTGAGGAAGGGCTGATTACCCGGGACCCTTGAGGGGTGAGGGAGGAAGAAAAATAAGTGACCCTGGGACCTTCTCTGGACTCTGAGGTGCCCGATAATGATAACAATAATCAATAAATACGACTGATTGATTGATTGATTGATTGATTGATAACAACCTGTTCCAGCCCGGCCTGCTGGGGGCTAGTGGCCCCGTTGCCCACCGAGTCTGACAGTCACTCCGTGAGGTCACCCCCGGGAAGAGGCATCATTTGGACGGTCCAGTGGGGTTCCACTGGCCCGCACAAGCGCCTTTTGGGGCCCAAGGGGAACCGCCCTTTCCCAGAAGCTTGATAATAATAATAATAATAATAATAATAATAAGTGACTTGCCCCAAGTCACACCGCTGACAAGTGGCAGAGGCGGGATCTGAACCCGTGACCTGTGACTCTGAAGCCCGGGCTCTTTCCACTGAGCCACGCTGCTTCTAGCTTGATAACCTAGCTAACCTCTGGCTGCCAGGAAGGAAGGTTTCTTCATCATCATCATCAATCGTATTTATTGAGCGCTTACTGTGTGCAGAGCACTGGACTAAGCGCTTGGGAAGTCCAAGTTGGCAACATATAGAGACGGTCCCTACCCAACAGTGGGCTCACAGTCTAAAAAGGGCCCGGCCATTAAAAGAGCAGTGGGGCTTAGTAGAAAGAGCGCACACCCAGGAGTCGGAGGATCTGGGTTCAAAATCTGCCCAAGCCACGGGCTTGCTGGGTGACCTTGAGCACCGGATTTAGGTTTTCTGGACCTGTCTCCTTATCTGTAAAACTTGTTCTCCCTCCTCAGATTGTGAGCCCCACGTGAGACGGCAATTATCCCACATAATCATTAATAACTGTGGTATTTAAGAGCTTACTACCTGCCAGACAACATACTAACCACTGGAGTGGACACAAGTCAGTCAATGGTATTTGCTGAGCGCTCACTGTGTGCAGAGCACTGTACTACACGCTTGGGAGAGCACAATAAAACAGACACATTCCCTGCCTACAACAAAGGTACAGACAGCCTAGAGGGGGTGACAGACATTAATAGAAATTAAGCATTTAGTACAGTGCTCCCACACAGTACGTGCTCAATAAATATGACCGAACGAATGAATAAATTACAGACATGTACATAATAAAGGAGTACAAAATAAAAGAGGGTGGCCTGGGGGCAGGGTGCTGAATCTTCCTTCCTAAGCAAATCATCATCATCATCATCATCAATCGTATTTATTGAGCGCTTACTCTGTGCAGAGCTCTGTACTAAGCGCTTGGGAAGTACAAATTGGTAACATATAGAGACGGTCCCTACCCAACAGTGGGCTCACAGTCTAAAAGGGGGAGGCAGAGAACAAAACCAAACATACTAACAAAATAAAATAAATAGAATAGATATGTACAAGTAAAATAAATAAATCAATAGAGTAATGAATATGTACAAACATATATACATAAATAATAATAACAATGGCATTTGTGCAGCGCTTATCATCATCATCATCATCAATCGTATTTATTGAGCGCTTACTATGTGCAGAGCACTGTACTAAGCGCTTGGGAAGTACAAATTGGCAACATATAGAGACAGTCCCTACCCAACAGTGGGCTCACAGTCTAAAAGGGGGAGGCAGAGAACAAAACCAAACATACTAACAAAATAAAATAAACAGAATAGATATGTACAAGTTAAATAAATAGAGTAATAAATATGTACAAACATATATACATAAATAATAATAACAATGGCATTTGTGAAGCGCTTATTATGTGCCAAGCACTGTTCTAAGCGCTAGGGTAGATACAAAGTAATCAGGTTTGTCACACTTTGGGCTGACCAGTCCTAATTCCCATTTTACAGATGAGGTAACTGAAGCACAGAGAAGCGAAGTGGCTTGCCCAAGGTCACACAGCAGACAAGTGGAGGAGCCGGGATTAGAACCCACATCCTCTGCCTCCCGAGTCCGGGCTCTTTCCACTACGCCACGCTGCTTCCCCTACTGTACTAAGCGGTTGGGAGGGTATGGTATTCATTCATTCATTCAATCCTATTTATTGAGCGCTTACTGTGTGCAGAGCACTGTACTAAGCGCTTGGGAAGTACAAGTTTGCAACATATAGAGACGGTCCCTACCCACCAGCGGGCTCACAAGTCTGGTATAACTGGACGGGTTGGATTCGACAGAGTCCCAGCAGCGTAGCTTAGTGGAAAGAGCCCAGGCTTGGGAGTCAGAGGTCATGGGTTCTAATCCCGACTCCGCCACTTATCAGCTGTGTGGCTTGGAGCAAGTCACTCCACTTCTCTATGCTTCAGCTGCCTCATCTGTAAAATGGGGATGAAGACTGTGAGCCCCACATGGGACAACCTCATCACCTTGTAACCTCCCCAGCGCGTAGAACAATGCTTCACACATAGTAAGCGCTTAATAAATGCCATTATCATTATTATTCTTCTCTATGCCTCAGTTGCCTCATCTGTAAAATGGGGATTCAGACTGTGAGCCCCACGTGGGACAACCTCATCACCTTGTAACCTCCCCAGTGCGTAGAACAGTGCTTTGCACATAGTAAGCGCTTAATAAATGCCATTATCATTATTATTCTTCTCTATGCCTCAGTTGCCTCATCTGTAAAATGGGGATTCAGACTGTGAGTCCCATGTGGGACAACTCTGTATCTACCCCAGCGCTTAGGACAGTGCTTGGCACGTAGTAAGCGCTTAACAAATACCACCGCCATCAGCATCACGGGGCTCACACTCTTAATCCCCATTTTACAGTCAAGGGAACTGAGGCGGGGAGAAGTGAAGTGACTAACCCAAAGTCACACCGCAGATCAGCGGGATTAGAACCCAGGTCTCCCCAACTCCCAGGCCCGTACTTTATCCACTAGGTCACGCTGCTTCTCAGCGCTTAGTACCACACTTGATACGTGGTAGATACTTAAAAGATGTCAGTTATTATTATTTATTAGGACAGGATATGTTGCCAACTTGTACTTCCCAAGCGCTTAGTCCAGTGCTCTGCACACGGTAAGTGCTCAATAAATACGATTGATTGATTGATTGATAGGAAGCGCTTGCCAAATAGCGCCATTTCTTGTTGGGGCGAGCAGGGCCGGCCCAGGCCGGACCAGATCGAAAATTGAAAATTAAATCAGCCTTCCCGGGGGGTAAGGGGAGGGGGCCCGAACTTCATTCGGCATGTAGTGGCGCTCAGTCAGTAGCCCATATTCCCTGAGAAGCAGCGTGGTCTAGTGGTAAGAGCACGAGTTCTAATCCCGGCTCCGCTGGGCGACTCTGGGCAAGGCCCTTCACTTCTCTGTGCCTCAGTTCCCTCATCTCTAAAATGGGGGTGAAGGCCGTGAGCCCTGTATGGGGCAGGGACTGCTTCCAACCCTATTATTATTAGTATTTATTTATTTTACTTGTACATATTTACTCTATTTGGTTAATATGCTGTCTGTCTCCCTCTTCCATTCATTCATTCATTCAATTGTATTTATTGAGCGCTTACTGTGTGCAGAGCACTGTACTAAGCGCTTGGGAAGTCCAAGTCGGCAACACAGAGAGATGGTCCCTACCCAACAACGGGCTCACAGTCTAGAAGGGGGAGGCAGACAACAAAATAAAACATGTAGACAGGTGTCAAAATAATAATAATAACAATAATGGCATTTATTAAGCGCTTACTATGTGCAAAGAACTGTTCTAAGTGCTGGGGAGCCTACAAGGTTGTCCCACGGGGGGCTCACAGTCTTCATCCCCATTTTACAGATGAGGTCACTGAGGCCCAGCGAAGCGAAGTGACTCACCCAAAGTCACCCAGCCGACAAGTGGCAGGGCCGGGATTTGAACCCACGACCTCTGACTCCAAAGCCCGGGCTCTTCCCACTGAGCCACGATGCTTCTCAAATTTGAGCCCCTTTTAGACTGTGAGCCCACTGTTGGGTAGGGACTGTCTCTATATGTTGCCAACTTGGACTTCCCAAGCGCTTAGTACAGTGCTCTGCACACAGTAAGCGCTCAATAAATACGATTGATTGATTCTCAAAACCGTCAGAATAAATAGCATTATAGTTATATACGCATCCTTAATTTAAAAAAAAGCGCTTCGGTGCAGTGTTCTGCCCACGGTGAGCGCTCAGTAAACACGACTGTCCAGTGCTCCGCCCGTGGTGAGTGCTCAGGCAATTCATTCATTCATTCATTCGTATTTATTGAGCACTCACTGGGCGCAGAGCACTCAGTAAATTCATTCATTCGTATTCACCAAGCAGTCACTGTGCACAGAGCACTCAGTAAATTCATTCATTCGTATTCACCGAGCACTCACTGTGCACAGAGCACTCAGTAAATTCATTCATTCATTCGTATTTATTGAGCACTCACTGTGCATAGAGCACTCAGTAAATTCATTCATTCGTATTCACTGAGCACTCACTGTGCGCAGAGCACTCAGTAAATTCATTCATTCATTCGTATTTATTGAGCACTCTGTGCACAGAGCACTCAGTAAATTCATTCATTCGTATTCACTGAGCGCTCACTGTGCGCAGAGCACTCAGTAAATTCATTCATTCATTCATTCGTATTTATTGAGCACTCACTGTGCGCAGAGCACTCAGTAAATTCATTCATTCATTCGTATTTATTGAGCACTCACTGTGCGCAGAGCACTCAGTAAATTCATTCATTCATATTCATTGAGCACTCACTGTGCGCAGAGCACTCAGTAAATTCATTCATTCGTATTCATTGAGCACTCACTGTGCACAGAGCACTCAGGAAATTCATTCATTCATTCGCATTTACTGAGCACTCACTGTGCGCACTCAGTAAATTCATTCATTCGTATTCACTGAGCACTCACTGTGCGCAGACCACTCAGTAAATTCATTCATTCATTCGTATTTATTGAGCACTCTGTGCACAGAGCACTCAGTAAATTCATTCATTCGTATTCACTGAGCACTCACTGTGCGCAGAGCACTCAGTAAATTCATTCATTCATTCATTCGTATTTATTGAGCACTCACTGTGCGCAGAGCACTCAGTAAATTCATTCATTCATTCGTATTTATTGAGCACTCACTGTGCGCAGAGCACTCAGTAAATTCATTCATTCATATTCATTGAGCACTCACTGTGCGCAGAGCACTCAGTAAATTCATTCATTCGTATTCATTGAGCACTCACTGTGCACAGAGCACTCAGGAAATTCATTCATTCATTCGCATTTACTGAGCACTCACTGTGCGCACTCAGTAAATTCATTCATTCGTATTCATTGAGCACTCACTGTGCGCAGACCACTCAGTAAATTCATTCATTCGTATTCATTGAGCACTCACTGTGCGCACAGCACTCAATTCATTCATTCATTCGTATTTATTGAGCACTCACTGTGCACAAAGCACTCAGTAAATTCATTCATTCGTATTCACTGAGCACTCACTGTCCGCACTCAGTAAATTCATTCATTCGTATTCACTGAGCACTCACTGTGCGCAGACCACTCAGTAAATTCATTCATTCATTCGTATTTATTGAGCACTCTGTGCACAGAGCACTCAGTAAATTCATTCATTCGTATTCACTGAGCACTCACTGTGCGCAGAGCACTCAGTAAATTCATTCATTCATTCATTCGTATTTATTGAGCACTCACTGTGCGCAGAGCACTCAGTAAATTCATTCATTCATTCGTATTTATTGAGCACTCACTGTGCGCAGAGCACTCAGTAAATTCATTCACTCATATTCATTGAGCACTCACTGTGCGCAGAGCACTCAGTAAATTCATTCATTCGTATTCATTGAGCACTCACTGTGCACAGAGCACTCAGGAAATTCATTCATTCATTCGCATTTACTGAGCACTCACTGTGCGCACTCAGTAAATTCATTCATTCGTATTCATTGAGCACTCACTGTGCGCAGACCACTCAGTAAATTCATTCATTCGTATTCATTGAGCACTCACTGTGCGCACAGCACTCAATTCATTCATTCATTCGTATTTATTGAGCACTCACTGTGCACAAAGCACTCAGTAAATTCATTCATTCGTATTCACTGAGCACTCACTGTCCGCAGGGCACTCAGTAAATTCATTCATTCATTCATTCGCATTTATTGAGCACTCACTGTGCGCTGAGCACTGTTGGGTAGGGCCCGTCTCTCTATATGTTGCCAACTTGTACTTCCCAAGCGCTTAGTCCAGTGCTCTGCACACAGTAAGCGCTCAATAAGTAGTACGATTGAATGAATGAATTCCAACGCCCTTCGTTGGCGTGCGCATGCGCGCTCGCCCCCCGCCCAGCCCATAAATCTCCCAGCCGCCGCTCGCTCATTGGTCGGAGCCCGCCGCCTCCTGCTCGCCCATTGGTCCGCCGGCGCGGGGCCCCGCCCCCTCCCCTTCCACCACCACTATCACCTCCTCCTCCTCGTCCGGGGGCCCCGGGCCCCCCAGCCCCCCTCACCGTGTAGTAGGAGAGCAGCCCCGCGTTGTAGTCCAACACGAACCAGCGGTACTGCCAGCCCTTCATCACGTTGGTCCACTTGCTCAGCGGGCCCTCCATGATGGACGCCATCATGGGAGTAGCCAAGGATAACAAACGCCGTGACGTCACGCGCCTATATGCCCCCTGACGGGGCGGGGCCTGTTTAGGGGCGTGGCCTGTGGAGGGGCGCGGCCTTGGAGGGCGTGACGTCACGCGGATCTCCCCGCCCCCTGGGCGCGCTCGCGCCCTCTACCGGCGCCGGCGGCGCGTGACAGGGCCCGCCCCATTCATTCATTCATTCATTCATTCAATCGTATTGATTGAGCGCTTACTGTGTGCAGAGCACTGGACTAATCAATCAGTCGTATTGATTGAGCGCTTACTGTGTGCAGAGCACTGTACTGAGCGCTTGGGAAGCCCAAGTCGGCAACACATAGAGACAGTCCCTACCCAACAGTGGGCTCACAGTCTAGAAGTCACAGTCTGGTCTCAACACATACCCTTAAAAAAAAAAAAACTTAGACTTCGACAGTTGATGATGATGATGGTATTTGGTAAGCGCTTACTATCATCATCATCAATCGTATTTATTGAGCGCTTACTGTGTGCAGAGCACTGTACTAAGCGCTTGGGAAGTACAAATTGGCAACATATAGAGACAGTCCCTACCCAACAGCGGGCTCACAGTAGAGAAGGGGGAGACAGAGAATCAATCAATCAATCAATCGTATTTATTGAGCGCTTACTGTGTGCAGAGCACTGTTCTAAGCGCTTGGGAAGTCCAAGTTGGCAACATATAGAGACAGTCCCTACCCAACAGTGGGCTCACAGTCTAAAAGACAAAACAAAACCAAACATACAAACAAAATAAAATAAATAGAATAGATATGTACAAGATAAATAAATAGAGCAATAAATATGTACAAACATATATACATACATATATACTGTACTAAGCGCTTGGGAAGTCCAAGTTGGCAACATAGAGAGACGGTCCCTACCCAGCAGCGGACTCACAGTCTAGAAGGGGGAGACAGAGAACAAAACAAAAACGTATTAACAAAATAAAATAAACGGAACAAATATGTACAAGTAAAATAGAGTAATAAATCCGTATCAATCAATCAATCAATCGTATTTACTGAGCGCTTACTGTGTGCAGAGCACTGGACTAAGCGCTTGGGAAGTACAAGTTGGCAACATATAGAGACGGTCCCTACCCAACAGTGGGCTCACAGTCTAAAAGGGGGAGACAGAGAACAAAACCAAACATACTAACAAAATAAAATAAATAGGATAGATATGTACAAGTAAAATAAATAAATAGAGTAATAAATATGTACAAACATATATACATATATACAGGTGCTGTGGGGAAGGGAAGGAGGTAAGATGGGGGGATGGAGAGGGGGACAAGGCGGAGAGGATTCAATCATATTGATTGAGCGCTTACTGTGTGCAGAGCACTGTACTAAGCGCTTGGGAAGTCCAAGTTGGCAACACAGAGAGACGGTTCCTACCCAGCAGCGGACTCACAGTCTAGAAGGGGGAGACAGAGAACAAAACAAAAACGTATTAACAAAATAAAATAAACAGAATAAATATGTACAAGTAAAATAAATAGAGTAATAAATCCGTATAAACATATATACATCTATACAGGTGCTGTGGGAAAGGGAAGGAGGTAAGATGGGGGATGGAGAGGGGGAGGAGGGGGCTCAGTCTGGGAAGGCCCCACTGCCCACAGGCGAGCCACTCAACCGATCAATCGTCAATCGATCGCATTCATTGAGAGCTTACTGTGTGCCGAGCCCTGTCATAATCATAATTATTACGGTATTTGCTAAGCGCTTACTAGATGCCAGGCGCTTACTAGGTGCCAGGCACTGTACTAAGCACTGGGGTGGACACAAGCGGATTGGGTTGTCCTTCATTGGGCCCAGAGTCTTAATCCCCACGTGTGGGACAACCTGATCACCTTGTAACCTCCCAGTGCTTAGACCAGTGCTTTGCACATAGTAAGCGCTTAATAAATGCCACCCATCCGCGCCGGGACCGGTCACGCAGGTGGGGACAGGCCCGGCCTGGCCCACCGGGCTCACTCTTCTGTGTCCCCTGCTGCTTCCCCAAGTGCCCCCCGCCCACTAAGCACTCAATAAACACGATTCAACAGTAATGCTAATGGCATTTGTTAATAATAATAATGGTGATGGCATATATTAAGCACTTACTCTGTGCAAAGCACTGTTCTAAGCGACTTCTAGACTGTGAGCCCGCTGTTGGGTAGGGACCGTGTCTATATGTTGCCAACTTGTACTTCCCAAGCGCGTAGTACAGTGCTTTGCACATGGTAAGCACTCAATAAATACGATTGAATGAATTATTATTATTTTTAAATCTCTATTTTATTCATTCATTCATTTAATCGTATTTTCTCCCCCCTTCTAGACTGTGAGCCCACTGTTGGGTAGGGACCATCTCTATATGTTGCCAACTTGTACTTCCCAAGCGCTTAGTACAGTACTCTTCACACAGTAAGTACTCAATAAATTCACGCATTCATTCATTCAATCGTATTTATTGAGAGCTTACTGTGTGCAGAGCACTGTACTAAGCGCTTAATAATAGTAATGATGGCATTTGTTAAGCGCTTACTCTGTGCAAAGCATTCATTCATTCAATCGTATTTATTGAGCGCTCACTGTGTGCAGCGCACTGGACTAAGCGCTTAATAATAGTAATAATGATGGCATTTGTTAAGCGCTTACTCTGTGCAAAGCATTCATTCATTCAATCGTATTTATTGAGTGCTTACTTTCTGCAGAGCACTGGACTAAGCGCTTGGGAAGTACAAGTTGGCAACATATACAGTCCCTACCCAACAGCGGACTCATAGTCTAGAAGGCACTGTTCTAAGCGCTGGGGAGGTTACAAGTAAGTTTTTAGTTAGTTTTATTTATTTTAAGGTGGGGATTAATTTAAGTTTTTTCAGCTTTTCCAGTATATAAAGAAATATTAACTCATCATAGATAAGGTAAATATACGGAATGACATATACGTTTTTTCTTCATCTCTTTCTCAACACCCCACCCTCAACCCCACAGCAGTTATATACAAACCTTTCAATTATATATTATAAATTTTGTCTCTATATCAATGTCTTTCTCCCCCTCTAGACTGTAAACTTATAAGCAGGGAACATGTGTGCCACCTCTGTTGTATTGTACTCTCCTAAGCGCTTAGTACAGTGCTCTGCACATAGTTCATTCATTCATTCATTCAATCGTATTTATTGAGCGCTTACTGTGTGCAGAGCACTGTACTAAGCACTTGGGGAGTCCAAGTCGGCAACATATAGGGACAGTCCCTACCCAACAACGGGCTCACAGTCTAGGAGGGGGAGACAGACAAAAAAACATTTACGCGAGCGCTCAG
This sequence comes from Tachyglossus aculeatus, assembly GCF_015852505.1. Taxonomy (NCBI): domain Eukaryota; kingdom Metazoa; phylum Chordata; class Mammalia; order Monotremata; family Tachyglossidae; genus Tachyglossus; species Tachyglossus aculeatus. Next base: position 40,470,812 of record NC_052083.1, on the reverse strand, counting down.
TAAATAGGACGATTTGACGGATTTATGAAAACATTCAGTAAATAGGCCGATTTTAGGGATTTACAAGACCGCTCAGTAAATGGGCTGATTTAAAAAAGTTACGAAAGTGCTCAGTCATTACAGTTTTATTTTATTTTGTTAGTATGTTTGGTTTTGTTCTCTGTCTCCCCCTTTTAGACTGTGAGCCCACTGTTGGGTAGGGACCGTCTCTATACGTTGCCAACTTGGACTTCCCAAGCGCTTAGTACAGTGCTCTGCACACAGTAAGTGCTTAATAAATATAATTGATTGATTGATTGATTGATTTATGAGCGCTCAGTAAATAGGCCGACGACAGATTTCCGAAAGCGGTCAGTAAACAGGAGGATCTTACGGATTTAGGCGTGCTCAGTAAATAGCTGACTTTACAGATTTACGAAAGCTCTCAGGAAATAGGCTGATTTTAAGGAGTTCAGTCATGACGATTTCTCAGCGCTTACAACAATGCTCAGCACCTAGTAAGCGTTTAACAGATACCACGGTTGACAAACTGCCGAAAACGCTCAGTAAATAGGAGGATCTGACAGATTTACAAGCGCCCAGTAAATAAGAGGATCTGACGGATTTAGGGACGCTCAGTAAATAAGCTGATTTGACGGATTTCCGAACACACTCAGTAAATGGACTGATTGATTGATTGATCAGGTTGTCCCACGGGGGGCCCACAGTCTTCATCCCCATTTTCCAGATGAGGGAACTGAGGCCCAGAGAAGTCAAGTGACTTGCCCCAAGTTCCACAGCTGACAAGTGGCGGAGCGGCATTTGAACCCATGACCTCTGACTCCAAAGCCCGGGCTCTTTCCACTTTCCACTTTCTTTCCACTGAGCTGACGGAACTGAAGCACAGAGAAGTGAAGTGACTTGCCCGAGGCCACACAGCAGACAAGTGGCAGAGTCGGGATTAGAACCCATGACCTTCTGACTCCCAGCCCTAGGCTCTATCCACTACACCACGCGGCCTCCCCTACTTGTGCCTATTTACTATTTACTATTCTATTTATTATTTCAACGATGTGCATCTAACTTTACTACTATTTATTCTGATGACTTGACACCCGACTACATGTTTTGTTTTGTCGTCTGTCTCCCCCTTCTAGACTGTGAGCCCGTTGTTGGGTAGGGACCGTCTCTATATGTTGCCAACTTGTACTCTCCAAGCACTTAGTCCAGTGATCTGCACATAGTAAGCGCTCAATAAATATGATTGAATGAATGAATGAATGAATGAATGAATGAATACTAACCATCTGGGAAAGTACAGTATAACAATTAAGTGCATAATATTAAGTGCTTAGTACACTCCCCCCTCCATCCCGCCTTACCTCCTTCCCTTCCCCACAGCACCTGTATATATGTATATATGTTTGTTCGTATTTATTACTCTATTTTACTTGTACCTACCTATTCTATTTATTTTATTTTGTTAGTATGTTTGGTTTTGTTCTCTGTCTCCCCATTCTAGACTGTGAGCCCACTGTTGGGTAGGGACCGTCTCTATGTGTTGCCAACCTGTATTTTCCAAGCGCTTAGTCCAGTGCTCTGCACACAGTAAGCGCTCAATAAATACGATTGATTGATTGATAGTCCAGTGCTCTGCACACAGTAAGTGCTCAATAAATACGATTGAATGAATTGAATGAATGAACAGAGCAGGCACATCCCTTGCCCACACAGTAAGCGCTCAATAAATATGATTGAATGAATTGAATGAAGGAACGGAGCAGGCAGACACATTCCCTGCCCACAGGGATTTTTCCTTCTCCATGTACACCCACTTCCTTGGAGAACTAATTGACTCCCATAGCTTCAACTACCACCTCCATGCAGAGGATTCCCAAATCTACATATCCAGCCCCGCTCCTCCCACGCTCTCCCATTTCCTCCGGTCTTCAAGACATCTCTTCTTAGCTGTCCTCCTGTCACCCTCCTCTCCCCCTCGTCCCCCTCTCCATTCCCCCATCTTACCTCTTTCCCTTCCCCACTGCACCTGTATATATGTATATATGTTTGTACATATTTGTTACTCTATTTATTTTACTTGTACATATCTATTCTATTTATTTTATTTCGTTAGTATGTTTGGTTTTGTTCTCTGTCTCCCCCTTTTAGACTGTGAGCCCACTGTTGGGTAGGGACTGTCTCTAGATGTTGCCAACTTGTACTTCCCAAGCGCTTGGTACAGTGCTCTGCACACAGTAAGCGCTCAATAAATATGATTGATGATGATGATGATGACCTCAGGCTTAACATGTGCAAAACAGAGCTTCGTATCTGCCCACACAAACCCTGTCCTTCCCCTGCCTTTCCCGTCACTGTAGACGGCGCTATCTTTCCTGTTTCACAAGACTGTAACCTTGATGTTATTCTTGATTCTCTCTCATTCAACCCACATATTCCATCCGTCACTAAATCCTGTCGGTCCCACCTTCAAAACATCGCTGAACTCCACCCTTTCTTCTCTATTCAAACTTCTACCACATTAACACAATCACTCATCCTCTTTCGCCTGGATCACTGTTATCGGCCTCCTTGCTGACCTCCCTGCCTCCAGTCTCTCCCCACTCCAGTCCAGTCCAGTCCAGTCCTTAGTCCAGTGCTCTGCACACTCCAGTCCAGTCCTTCACTCTGCTGCCCGGATTATTTTTTTACAGAAACGTTCATCATCATCATCATCATCATCAATCGTATTTATTGAGCGCTTACTATGTGCAGAGCACTGTACTAAGCGCTTGGGAAGTACAAGTTGGCAACATATAGAGACAGTCCCTACCCAACAGTGGGCTCACAGTCTAAAAGGGGGAGACAGAGAACAAAACCAAACATACTAACAAAATAAAATAAATAGAATAGATATGTACAAATAAAATAAATAGAGTAAAAAAATATGTACAAACATATATACATATATACAGGTGCTGTGGGGAAGGGACCATGTTTCCCCAGTCCCCAAGAACCTCCAGTGGTTGCCCATCCATCGCTGCATCAAACGGAAACTCCTCACTGTCTGCTTTAAAGCAGTCAATCATCTTGTCCCCTCCTACCTCACTCCTTTAATGCCAAAATTCTCACTGTACCTCAATTTATCCACCTCCTGCCCCTGGCCTGGACCGCTCTCCTCCATATCCGACAATTACCCTCCCCACCTTCAAAGCCTTATCCAAGGCACAATTCTCTCCTCCGAAAGGCCTTCCCCGACTAAGCCCTCATTTCCTTTCCTCCTACTTCCATCACCGTTTTGCTTCCTTTATTCACCCCCAATACGCAGTGCCACAGCACTTATGTACGTATCTGTAATTTAATTTTCTTGTCTAGACTGTGAGCCCACTGTTGGGTGGGGACTGTCTCTATATGTTGCCAACTTGTACTTCCCAAACGCGTAGTACAGTACTCAATAAATACGATTGACTGATTGATTGTCTATCTCCCCCCTTAGTAAGGTCCTTGTGAGCAGGAAACGCATCTGTACTTTGTTATATTGTACTCTCCCAAGTGTTTAGTACAGTGCTCTGCAGAGTAAACGCTCAATTAATATTTAATACTCCCTTTACTTCTGATGGCTTTAATTGGGATTGTTAAATCTTTAATTTGGTCTTGCTCATCGTTTATTTTTAATGTCTTCTGTCTTGGTCTTCCCTCACCGTGAGGCAATCAATGGTATCTATTAATAATGCTAATGATAGCATTTATTAAGCGCTTACTGTGTGCAAAGCACGGCTCTAAGCGCTGGGGAGGTTACTACGTGATCAGGTTGTCCCACGTGGGGCTCACAGTCTTGACCCCCATTTTACAGATGAGGGAACTGAGGCACAGGGAAGTGAAGTGAGTCGCCCAAAGTCACACAGCTGGCAATCGGCAGGGCCGGGATTTGAACCCCTGACCTCGGACTCCAAAGCCCGGGCTCTTTCCACTGAGCCACGCTGCTTCTCTCACTTAATTTTCCCCCTCTAGTCTGCAGGCTCATTAAAGGGCAGAGAACATACAACTCTGCGTATTGTACTCTCCCGAGCACTTAGTACAGTGTTCTGCACACAGTAAGCCTTCAATCCTATTGGTTGAGTGCACAGGCTCTGAACTAAGGCCTCCGAAGAGTAAGATAAGATCATCGGTGGTTATGCTCCCTGCCCTCCAGGAGTTTACAATCTAGTGAGGGGGTTACCTTCTAATGGCAGATTAGGGAATGGTGGGGATAACGGTATTAGGGTTCAGCCGTAACTACTGACTGCGCCTGCAAATCTTGAATTGCGGACGGGGCGTCCCTGCTGCGGGCTGCCTTCAATCAATCAATCAATCGTGATTGATTGAATTGTGGATGGGGCGTCCCTGCCGCGGGCTGCCTTCTTCAAGCCCCGTTCAGCCCGCGGTGCCATGCCGCTCCTGGAAGCGGTTCCCGGTCACCCCCGCTCTTCTTGGGCACTTGGCTCTGGCCCACCACCGGCCGCAGGACCCGGATACTGGCTCAGACTTCCGACCGAGCCCAGGGCCTGTTGAACGCAGATTCGTTGGAAGAGTAGTTTTGGGAATGGGCAGCTGGTGCAATAATAATAATAATAATAATTGGCATTTATTAAGCGCTTACTATGTGCAAAGCACTGTTCTAAGCGCTGGGGAGGATACAGGGTGATCAGGTTGTCCCACGTGGGGCTCACAGTCTTAATCCCCATTTTACAGATGAGGTAACTGAGGCCCAGAGAAGTGAAGTGACTTGCCCAAGATCACACAGCAGACATGTGGTGGAGTCGGGATTTGAACCCATGACCTCTGACTCCAAAGCCCGTGCTCTTTCCACTGAGCCACGCTGCTTCTCTAATGTGTAATGGACAGGTTAGGGGCCTGGGACTTGGAGGGTTCTAATCCCGGCTCTGCCACTCGTCTGCTACGTGACCCTGGGCAAGTCACTCCACCTCTCTGTGCCTCAGTTCCCTCATCTGTAAAAAGGGGATTCAATCCCCGTTCTCCCTCCTGCTACGACTGTGAGTTCCACATCATCATCATCAATCGTATTTATTGAGCGCTATGTGCAGAGCACTGTACTAAGCGCTTGGGAAGTACAAATAGGCAACATATATATATATCGGGTCCACATGGGACCCGATTATCTTGTATGTGCCCCTGTGCTTGGTACGGTGCATGGCATATAGGAAGCGCCTAATACCTCAATAATTATGACTATTCAACTTGGATTTTTCTTTTTGCATCGACTATCTCAATTCCCCCCAAATCACAGAATTGAGAGGAACCGAGTCTGGCACCGATGAAGACTCTAAGGGTGCAGCAGTCCTAAAAAAAATACTTTTACAAAACTACACACACACAGAGCAGAGTGACTTGTAAATATTTTGAGCGCTTTAATTGGCCTCCCAACTGCCCCTCGAGGGAGGCAGAAGCATCCCCGTTCCACCTCTTGTTTGAACTGTGCTCAGTACATTTAAATCGCCTCTACCCCCGTGCTTAGTAACGTGTTGGGCACGCAGAAAAGGCTTTTCAAACACCATAGTTGTTTTTATCGCCCCAGGCTCCAACGCAGTCCAAGTCCGTGGCAGAACCGCGGCACCGTGTTGTCCCCCCCCTCCTCCCCCGGGTCCCAGAGGATACATCCCAGAGGGTGTTACGAGGGTACGGCATAGGTGACACCCCATCCCCGTCTCCCTGCCACAGGCCCGGAGTTGCCCGAAGGTTTCAGGGGGACAGGGTTCGATCAAAGCCGGCTTGGCACAGCCCGGTCCGGGCTTTGGGCCTCGGCATCCCTTTGAGAGGTCAGTGTTTTGGACTCCTAGGGTGCAGTCCGGCTCTGCCCCAACAGGATCGCGGAGGAGGGAGGGAACCTCCCAACCCCACCTTCTTCCCGAAGCATCCTCTTCCTTCATCAGAGCCCGATTGACGAAAAGATATCATCGATGTCATCCCTCTCCCTGCTGGCATAAGCCGCGGCAGAGGTCTGCTTGGCCCCACTTGACGCGGAGGATTTAGGAGTTCCGTTCCCCGCGCAGAGGCGGAGCAAGGGCGGGAACTCGGTTTTTTCAGCCGAGGCAGGCGAAACGCTCCTCTCAACGCAGGGGCCGGAGACGGGACTCTCGGTCTGCTCGGGGTCCGGCCGGATTTCCTTTAAGACGGCACGGACCGGCTTTCTCCGGATGCTCCCCGGCCTCTGCTCGGATGGAGTCTGGGAACTGGGTGGCATCTGCTGCCGCCTAGGAGCTTTCTTCCCTAAGGCCCGGAGGAGGCGGTTGCAGACAGAAGTCTTCATACAGTTCAACTTCTTCGGTAAGCTGTAAGAGGGGGAAAAAAAAAAAAGGGAAAACTTAAGAACTGTCTCGGTGGAAAGAGCCCGGGCTTTGGAGTCAGACGGCATGGGTTCAAATCCCGGCTCTGCCAATTGTCAGCTGGGTGACTTTGAGCAAGTCACTTCACTTCTCTTTGCCTCGGTTCCCTCATCTGTAAAATGGGAATTAAGACTGTGAGCCCTATGTGGGCCAACCTGATCACCTTGTATCCCCCCCAGCGCTTAGAACAGTGCTTTGCACATAGTAAGCGCTTAGCAAATACCATCATCATCAACATCAACTGTCGAAGTCTAAGTTCTTCTAGACTGTGAGCCCACTGTTGGGTAGGGACCATCTCTATATGTTGCCAACTTGTACTTCCCAAGTGCTTAGTACAGTGCTCTGCACACAGTAAGTGCTCAATAAATACGATTGATGATGATGATAGTAAGCGCTTAACAAATACCATCATCATCATCAACTGTCGAAGTCTAAGTTTTTTTTTTTTAATGGCATGTGTTGAGACTAGACTGTGACTTCTAGACTGTGAGCCCACTGTTGGTTAGGGACCGTCTCTATATGTTGCCAACTTGTACTTCCCAAGCGCTTAGTACAGTGCTGTGCACACAGTAAGCGCTCAATAAATACGATTGAATGAATGAGTGAACGTTGAGCACTTACCCTGGGTCAAGCACTATACTGCTAGGGAAGATGGAAAATAATCAGGTTGGACATACCGTCCCTTCCCCATATGGAGCTCACACCCTAAACCGGAGGGAGTAGGATTCAATCCCCATTTTACAGATGAGGCATTGGAGGCACGGTGAAGTGATTTGCCCAAGGTCATATAGAAGGCATACTGGGAAGCGGAGAAGTTGAGAAGCAGCGTGGCCTAGAGGAAAGAGCCCGGGCCTTGGAGTCGGAAGGACCCAGGTTCTAATCCCAGCTCCGCCCCTTGTCTGCTCGGTGACCTTGGGCAAGTCACTTCACTTCTCTGTGCCTCAGTTACCTCACCTGGAAAATGCGAATGACGACCAAGAGCCCCATGGGGGACGCGGACTGTGTCCAACCTGATTATCTTGTATCTTCCCCGGCACTTAGGACAGTGCCTGATACGCTATTGTTTTAGGGCAGAAAAAGTTGTCTTTTGGGCTTGGTCAAAGGAGCTCCTGTTTGCTCTTCTCCAGGACTGAAGGGCAACACCCAGGAAAGAGGAAGAGGTGCAAACTCCCCCGCCCCACCCCAACAAAATCCCCCCACACTCTCCTCCCCTCCCCACCCCAACACATCCACCACCAGGATGGACCACCTAGGCTCCGGCACAACTTTCTCGAAAGGGTCCCAGGAGGTAGACGGCAATGAACTGAAGTTGGGTCTAGACCGTCTTAAGTAATAAAGCAGCTCGCGAACCCTAACGGAGCCCCTGAAACCACACATGCCTGTATCCCTGAGCTTCCACATGCTTTAATCGGTTGCTTTTCAGGAGCTTGTTTCCCAGAAAGACGGCCTCGGCTGGGCGCTTCTGGCTCCTGCACCAGACGACGGCCGTCCGGAGCACTTCCGACAGCTGCGCGAAACACTGGGCCTCTCGAAGTCGCGACACCAGGGCCGTGCCACCCAAGGACTTCGCTGACTGGCCGGATGAAGAAGTTCTGGTAGATCGGGCGTCGGAAGCAGGACGTTTGGTCTTAAACGGTATATCCTGGGAGGGGGTAAGCAGAGGAAAAACAAAACAAATGAAAAGAAGACATCAAGACTGACCACATCACGCCCGCTCAGAGGCCCGGCACCCGCCCCAATCAATCCCACACGTCACCGCTCCCACCATCCTGATCGGTTCCTCTCCCCCCGTCTCTCTCCTGGCTGAAATTTGCTCCTCTCCATCTCAGCTCTCCTCCTCGGGACTCCTCGCTCCTCCCAAACCCCAAATGAAAGGGAAGGAAAATAGAGAGGAAGATGTGTGTTCTGCTGGCTATTCATCGCTTTAAAATGCAAAGTCAAACACGATAGAGGCTGGTTCTTCTGTTGTTCTCCCCTGTATCAATCAATAGAATTTAATGAGCGCTTACTATGTGCAGAGCACTGCATTAAGCACTTGGAAGACTCTAATATAAGAGAATTAGCGGATATGTTCCCGGCTCATAACCAGCTTACAGCCCAGAGGAGACAGACATTAAGGTGAATACGTAATTTGATTATTTGAAGTCTGCAGAGTTTAGGCAGGAGAAAGAGATTTCCTACGGAGTTCTTTAGAATCCCAAAGGATTCGAAATCAATTAATAGCACAGAGTTAGTAGACACGATCCCTACCCTCAGAGGGCTTATAACCCAGAAGGGGAGACAGACACTCAATTAGTTTTCAGGCAGGGGGGAATGGGAAAAGGAATACATGAAATAATGCTTCGATAATCGTGATCCAGGCCTTGCTAGTGATATGGAGCAGGAAATCACAACTCCTCAGCACTTCGGTTCCCTCATCTATAAATTGGGGATGAAATATCTATTCTCCCTCTCCTTAGTCCCCGTCGGGCGTGATATCTTGCCTCTACCACAGTGCCTAGCACACAGTGAGTGCTTGGTACCTGGTAAGTGCTTAATAAACGCCTCTAAAAACAACAACTGAGAGGTGAAGCAGAACCTACCTGGGGAATATCGTCAGCCACTTGGGAAGGCACCTGGACCTCTGCCGTCTTGGGTTTCGGTGGCCTGCACAAAGTCTTCACGTCAAGTTTCATTAACTTCTCTGTGGAGGCAGAAGAGATCTGGGATTGGAATGGTTTTTCCCCGGAAAACTCCCCGAACCTGCCCCCAAACGTGGGTGCTAAGGGAGGGACTTGGGTTCAAAACCCGGCTCTGCCACTTGTCTGCTGTGTGACCTCGAATGAGTCACTTCACTTTTCTGGGCCTCAGTTCCCTCATCTACAAAACGGGGATTAAGACTGTGAGCTCCATGTGGGACAGGGACGGTGTCCAACCTGAAGAGCTTGTATCTACCTCCAGCACTTAGTGCTTGACGCATAGTAAAAATCATCACCAAAGTGTGTTTCTCGCCCCATTCTGGACACAGTCAGCGAGGGGAGGTGGGGGGCTCTGAAGGGTTCCAAGTTGACACCACTATGGCAAATGTCCACCGCCCCTCCGAGCCTCGAGTCGGTGACGGGCCTCGGCCCGACCCAAAGTGATGTCGGCCCGTTCGCTCACGACGACTACGTTTGAAAAGGCTTGACCCATCAGTGCCTCCGATTCAGGAGGCTCCGGGCTCTCCCCTCCGCGCTCGGCCCGGGGATATTCTGGGCCTGCCAGGGGAACGCCGACCGGCCGACCCACCCACCCACCCTCCGGGGGATGCCCGAGGTGCGCCCAGTTACCCCTCGAAGCCCCCCTCGCTGGCACCGGCCGGCCGAGATCCACGTGGCTCCCCTGTTTCTCCGGCTCGGGCCTCGGGAGAACTTTGGGTCCCGCTTCCGCTTCCTCCCCGGGAGTAGCCAAGCCCCGCTGAGCGGGAAACAGCTTATTCAGCAGTCTCGTCACACCCTTGCCGGCCAGGGCTCTTGGGGGCTGTTGGTTCAGCACTTCGGCGTAGGCCGGCCCGAGGAACTCGGCGATCCGCAGGGGGAAGTGGAAGTCCTGGAAGTACGGCATGGGCCGGGCCTCGGACGACTTGAGAAGCAACTCCAGCAGCGGCTCGTACAGCCAGGTCAGCTTCTTCAACACGGCCCTGAACAGCACCCTGCAGACGGGAGACAAGCCCGGGGCACGACCGTTACTCCCTGCCTTGCCCCCAAACTCTCCCAGGCCCATCCGCCGGCCCCATCCCGGCCCCTGATCACCCCTTCTTCCAAACCGGCCCCTTGTTTCCGCAAAGGGTTGGACGGAAGACTGACGGGGACAGTAATAGCGGTATTTGTTCGGTGCCTACTCTGCATCAGAAGACACAGTCCCCGTCCCATCTGGGGCTCCTCCCAGCCTAAACAGGAGGGAGGAGGATTCTGCGCACAGTGAGGGCTCGACCAACGGGAGCAACGATAACGCTAGTAGCCAAGAAACCCAAAAGATATTTCAGAAGGCCGAACGAACCATAATCTGCTCACCAATCCGGCCACCACCAGGTTTAAGACGAGAAATTCGCGTACGCAGAGATGCTTAACGAACAGTCTGGAGAGTCAGTCGATTTAAGGCAAGAAATCACGGCTGAGAGAACCGAGAGAATCATCGCTAAGGTGAGCTGAAGTCTGGTCAGGTTAAGAGTAATCGTCGACCGCAACACTGGTCTCCGATTCCCTGCGTCCCCCTCCATGTGTCTAACTGGTAACTGACAGCGTTTCAGGGTAACTCCCACCAGAAGCTGCACTCCGAGAAGCAGCTGATGACCCCAGCGGAGCTCTCTTCTAATAGCCACGAAGTGCTCGGGAAGGATACAGGAATGTTTTACAGCAACAGTCGAGAAGGCGGAGAACCAGCTTGCAGGCTCCCAGAATCTTCATCAGCGCCAGTTCCACCACCGGCTGGCTGGGGACGATACACTCGGCCGCGTTTCTGGACGGATTGTCCCTCAAGTGGCCCAGATAAAAGAGATTGTGAGTTCCCCATCTCCGTGAAGCGGGGTCGGGCGGCACCCGGGCGGCCCACACGGCGACCGGAGATCCGGAAGCACGGGACTTCACCCGTGACATCCCGGGGTCGCGGCGAAAGTCACGATGTCACACGTGACATTGTGTGCAAGTTGGTCCGGACCTAGGGTGTTTCACCTGGGGTGGGGAGGGGTCCCCTGGGTCACCTTTCCCCCCCGCCCACCTAGCTCTAGAGCCCTGGCCCTCCCATCCCAAGCCGCTGGAGATGTGGGGGCTGCTCTGGAATTGCGGGATCGGAGGGAAGCTGGTGGCTTTTTTTAAAAAAAAAAAGGTATTTCTAAGCACTCACTATGTGTTAAACATTGTTCTAAGCGCTGGGGTAGGTACAAATTAAGTAGATCAAACATAGTCTCTGTCCCTCTTTGGGGCTCCCAATTTAAGTAGGAGGGAGAACGGTAGAACTGAGCCACAGGGAAGTGAGGCGATTTGCCCATGGTCACACAGCAAGCATTTGGCAAAGTCGGGATTAGAACCCAGGTCCTCTGACTCCCAGTCCCGTGCTCTTTCCACTGGGCCCCACTCCTTCTCGATAATGCTGCTTCAGTTAAAAATATTGACCGGGGGGCCCGATACCCAAATATCGATGAGCGGGCCCACGTTCGTCCCTCTTTGGGGCTCCCAATTTAAGTAGGAGGGAGAACGGTAGAGCTGAGCCACAGGGAAGTGAGGCGATTTTCCCATGGTCACACAGCAAGCATTCGGCAAAGTCGGGATTAGAACCCAGGTCCTCTGACTCCCAGTCCTGTGCTCTTTTCACTGGGCCCCACTCCTTCTCGATAATGCTGCTTCAGTTAAAAATATTGACCCGGGGTCCCGGTACCCAAATATCGATGAGCGGGCCCACGTTCGGACGGGAATGATCGGATTTGGCCGAGCCCCCAGCTGACAGGTAGCCCCGGGGTCAGTCCCCGGGGCCGCTGCAGACCCACGGAGGAACGCGCGCCGGACACTTACTCGGTGCACAACGCAGACAGGTCTCCGATGGAGCTCACCAACCTCATAGACTCTAAACGCTTCAAGCACTGCTCAACCTAGGGGAGGAAAGGGGGGCGGGGGGCGATTAGGGTTGCAGAGATGACAGAGGGGCAAACAGGTCAGACACAGCCCCTGGCCCACACAGGGCTCACAATCCCGGGCATTCCCGGGCCTGGAATGCCCTCCCTCTGCCCATCCGTCAAGCTAGCTCTCTTCCTCCCTTCAAGGCCCTGCTGAGAGCTCACCTCCTCCAGGAGGCCTTCCGAGACCGAGCCCCTTCCTTCCTCTCCCCCTCGTCCCCCTCTCCATCCCCCCCAATCTTACCTCCTTCCCTTCCCCACAGCACCTGTATATATGTATATATGTTTGTACATATTTATTACTCTATTTATTTATTTATTTTACTTGTACATATCTATTCTATTTATTTTATTTTGTTAGTATGTTTGGTTCTGTTCTCTGTCTCCCCCTTTTAGACTGTGAGCCCACTGTTGGGTAGGGACTGTCTCTATATGTTGCCAATTTGTACTTCCCAAGCGCTTAGTACAGTGCTCTGCACATAGTAAGGGCTCAATAAATACGACTGATGATGATGACAATCTAAGTAGGAGGAAGGATAGGGATTGAGTTCCCATTTTACAGAGGAGATAATGGAGGCGGAGAAATGAAGTGACTTGCCCAAGGTCACACAGCAGGCAAATGGTGGAGCTGGAATTAGAACCCCGGTCCTCTGACTCCCAGACTCTTTTCATTAGACCACACTGCTCCGCACAGACCATCTCCTCTAAGTACTTGACAGTCACCCCACCTTCAGCCCATTCACATACTCAATTTATTTAAAATGCCTGGCACTGTGGACTGGGAAGGTGCCTACCCGATCTGTCGGCACTGTACTCTCCCAAGTGTTTAATACAGTGCCGTGCCCACACAAAGCGCTCAGGAATAGCGTGGATCACCATGGGGAGCGGTGGATGCGATTACAAAGCCCAATTCATTTGCCCAGCTGCTCCGTCAACAGAAAAATGGCCTAAACAAGGGTGGGCATTCCTGGGGCACGCCAAAGTTGGCAGCGGTGCCCAGTGGGCGGAAGAGCGGGCATTCCCGGGATGCGGGAGGTTGCGGGGCTCAGTGCAGAGGCGGCCCAGTGCACAGTGGGGAGACGACGTTGGCAGAGGTGGCCAGTAGAGTCACCACTCCTGGTGTGCAGTGGGAAGACTACATTGGCAGCGGTGGCCAGCGGGCAGTAAGGCGGCCATTCGGTTTGTTACGGGTAGGGAACATGACTGCTAATTATCATCATCATCATCATCAATCGTATTTATTGAGTGCTTACTATGTGCAGAGCACTGTACTAAGCGCTTGGGAAGTACAAGTTGGCAACATCTAGAGACAGTCCCTACCCAACAGCGGGCTCACAGTCTAAAAGGGGGAGACAGAGAACAAAACCAAACATACTAACAAAATAAAATAAATAGAATAGCCATGTACAAGTAAAATAAACAAATAAATAGAGTAATAAATCTGTACAAACATATATACATATATACAGGTGCTGTGGGGAAGGGAAGGAGGTAAGATGGGGGGGGATGGAGAGGGGGATGAGGGGGAGAGGAAGGAAGGGGCTGAGTGTGGGAAGGCCTCCTGGAGGAGGTGAGCTCTCAGCAGGGCCTTGAAGGGAGGAAGAGAGCTAGCTTGGCGGATGGGCAGAGGGATGGGGGGCATTCCGGGCCCGGGGGATGACGTGGGCCGGGGGTCGATGACGTGGGCCGGGGGTCGATGGCGGGACAGGCGAGAACGAGGTACGGTGAGGAGATTAGCGGCGGAGGAGTGGAGGGTGCGGGCTGGGCTGGAGAAGGAGAATTCTAATTCTGTTCTGTACTCTACCAAGCGCTTAGTACAGCGCCCTGCACCTACGGGTACTCAATAAATACGACTGATCGATCGCTCCCCGGTGCGCAGTGGGGCGAGGACGAGGCTGTGGGTGGTGGGTACGGCCCTGGCCGGCACTGACCTGCTTGAGGGCCAGGTGGGGCTTGTGCCGGCCCATCCTGTGGTGGTGGCTGTAGAGCACGGCCCGCAGCAGGAGGCTCTCCGCCTCCAAGGCTGGGCTGCTCAGGACCTTCAGGACGCGGTCGCTCTCCCGGCTGACGGACGCCAGGCACTTCGCTGCTGAGGGAAGGAAAAAAAGAAGGAAGGGTGGACCACGGAGGGCTCGGGGACGGGGGAGTCTTCCGGCATCCCCACCTCCCGCGACCCTAAGAGGGCTGGACCCAGAGCTCCCCGCCGCCCGGCAATTATAATAATAATAATAATAATAATGGCATTTATTAAGCGCTTACTATGTGCAGAGCACTGTTCTAAGCGCTGGGGAATTTACAAGGTGATCAGGTTGTCCCCCGTGGGGCTCACAGTGTTAATCCCCATTTTACAGATGAGGTAACTGAGGCCGAGAGCAGTTAAGTGACTTGCCCAAAGTCACACAGCTGACGAGTGGTGGAGCCGGGATTTGAACCCATGACCTCTGACTCCGAAGCCCAGGCTCTTTCCACTGAGCCACGCTGCTTCTCTGCTCTCCTCCGCCGCTCAGGGCCCCTCCAACCTCCCCCCCTCACCATCTTCCTCTGTCAATTCATTCATTCAGGTAACCTCTTCTGTAGAATGGGGATTATACTATAATAATGATGGTATTTGCTAAGCGCTTACTATGTTCCAAGCACTGTTCTAACCACTGGGGGAGATACAAGTTTATCAGGTTGTCCCACGTGGGGCTCACAGTCTTCCTCCCCATTTTACAGACGAGGTTACTGAGGCCCAGAGAAGTGAAGACTGTGAGCCCCATGTGGGACAATCTGATGACCTGTATCGGACGCTTCCAAGCGCTTAGTACAGCGCTCCGCACATAATAAACGCTCAGTAAATACCACTGATTGAATCTACCGCAGTGTAGCGCTTAACAGAGAAGCAGCGTGGCTCAGTGGAAAGAGCCCGGGCTTTGGAGTCAGAGGTCATGGGTTCAAATCCCGGCTCTGCCAATTGTCAGCTGTGTGACTTTGGGCAAGTCACTTCACTTCTCTGGGCCTCAGTTCCCTCACCTGTAAAATGGGGATTCATTCATTCAATCAATCGTATTTATTGAGCACTTACTGTGTGCAGAGCACTGTACTGTACTAAGCGCTTGGGAAGTACAAGTTGGCAACATATAGAGACGATCCCTACCCAACAACGGGCTCACAGTCTAGAAGGGAGAGGCAGACAACAAAACAAAACACGTGGACAGGTATCAAGTCACCAGAATAAATACAAGCAAAGCTAGATGCACATCATTAACAAAATAAACGGAATAGTAAATATGTACAAGTAAAACAGAGTAATAAATCTGTACAAACATATATACAGATGCTGTGGGGAGAGGAAGGAGGTAGGGTTGGGGTGGATGGGGAGGAGGAGAGGAAAAAGGGGGCTCAGTCTGGGGATAAAGACTGTTAGCCCCCTGTGGGACAACCTGATCACCCTGTGACCACCCCAGTTGCTTAGAACAAAATAGATAGAATAGTAAATATGTACAAGTAAAATAGAGTAATAAATCTGTACAAACACATATACAGGTACTGTGGGGAGAGGATGGAGGTAGGGCTCAGGGGGGATGGGGAGGAGGAGAGGAAAAAGGGGGCTCAGTCTGGGGGGGGCAACCTGTTCACCTTGTAACCGACCCAGTCGCTTAGAACAAAATAGATAGAATAGTAAATATGTACAAAATAGAGTAATAAATCTGTCCAAACATATATACAGGTACTGTGGGGAGAGGAAGGAGGTAGGGTGGGGGGGATGGGGAGGAGGAGAGGAAAAAGGGTACTCAGTCTGGGGGGGGCAACCTGATCACCTTGTAACCAAGGTATGTTGCCAACTTGTACTTCCCAAGCGCTTAGTACAGCGCTCCACACACAGTAAGCGCTCAATAAATCATCATCATCATCAATCGCATTTATTGAGCGCTTACTGTGTGCAGAGCGCTGTACTAAGTGCTTGGGAAGTCCAAGTTGGCAACATCTAGAGACAGTCCCTACCCAACAGTGGGCTCACAGTCTAAAAGGGGGAGACAGAGAACAAAACCAGACATACTAACAAAATAAAATAAACAGAATAGATATGTACAAGTAAAATAAATAGAGTAATAAATACGTACAAGTATATATACAGGTGCTGTGGGGAAGGGAAGGAGGTAAGATGGGGGGGATGGAGAGGGGGACGAGGGGGAGAGAAAGGAAGGGGCTCAGTCTGGGAAGGCCTCCTGGAGGAGGGGAGCTCTCAGTAGGGCCTTGAATAAATACGACTGATTGACTGTAACCGCCCCAGTCATTCATTCATTCAATGTGTGCAGAGCACTGTACTAAGCGCTTGGGAAGTCCACGCTGGCAACATATAGAGACGGTCCCTACCCAACAGTCTAGAAGTCGCTTAGAACAGTGCTTTGCGCATAGTACGCGCTTAAAATACGCCATCATCACTGTTATTCACAAATGCCATTAGCATTGCTGTTGAATGGTATTTATTGAGCGCTTAGTTGGGGGGGGCGGGGGGGGGGGGGGGAAAGCACTGGGGAAAGCAGCAGGGGCCCGAGAAGGGTGAGCAGGCGACGGGCCCCACCTGCGTGAGCGGTCCCGGCGCGGACGGGCACCGTGCTGATGGACCCCGAGCTCGGGATCCGCACGCGGTTCCAGGCCGCCGACGCCGAGGCCGCCATCGCCGAAGGGTCAGGGGTCAAAGGTCAGAGGTCAGGGGTCGGGAGAGCCAGCCAGAGCAGGCCGGAAGGGCGGGCGGGCGAGCGAGCTAGCGAGCGGCCTCCCGGCCGGAGGGAGGGGCCCTCGGCGCCGCCGGAAGCGGAAGTGGCCGCCGCCGGAAGTCGAAGCGGCGGCCTGGGCCGCGCGCACCACCCCCTTGGGCCCTGCCTCTTCCGGGCCGCCTCTGTAGTAGTAGTAGTAATAGCATTCATTCATTCAATCGTATTTATTGAGCGCTTACTGTGTCAAGTCAGAACAAGTAGAATTAAAGCTAAATTCATTCCATCGTATTTATTGAGCGCCTTACTGTGTGCAGAGCACTGTACTAAGCGCTGGGGAAGTACGTCCCCCTCTCCATCCCCCCATCTTACCTCCTTCCCTTCCCCACAGCACCTGTATATATGTATATATGTTTGTACATATTTATTACTCTATTTATTTATTTTACTTGTACATATCCTATTTATTTTATTTTGTTAGTATGTTTGGTTTTGTTCTCTGTCTCCCCCTTTTAGACTGTGAGCCCACTGTTGGGTAGGGACTGTCTCTATGTGTTGCCAATTTGTACTTCCCAAGCGCTTAGTACAGTGCTCTGCACATAGTAAGCGCTCAATAAATACGATTGATTGATTGATTGATTACAAGCTGGCAACATATAGCGACGGTCCCTACCCAACAGCGGGCTCATAGTCTAGAAGGGGGAGACAGACGACAAAACATGTAGACAGGTGTCAAGTCAGAACAAATTAGAATTAAAGCTAAATTCATTCAATCGTATTTATTGAGCGCCTTACTGTGTGCAGAGCACCGGACTAAGCGCTTGGGAAGTACAAGTTGGCAACATATAGAGACAGTCCCTACCCAACAACGGGCTCACAGTCTAGAAGGGGGAGACAGACCACAAAACAAAACATGTAGACAAGTGTCAAGTCAGAACAAATTAGAATTAAAGCTAAATTCATTCAATCGTATTTATTGAGCGCCTTACTGTGTGCAGAGCACCGGACTAAGCGCTTGGGAAGTACAAGCTGGCAACATATAGGCACGGTCCCTACCCAACAATGGGCTCACAGTCTAGAAGGAGGAGACAGACAACAAAACAAAACATGTAGACAGGTGTCGAGTTGTCAGAACAAACAGAATTAAAGCTAAATTCATTCAATCGTATTTATTGAGCGCCTTACTGTGTGCAGAGCACCGTACTAAGCACTTGGGAACTACAAGCTGGCAACATAGAGAGACGGCCCCTACCCAACAACGGGCTCACAGTCTAGAAGGGGGAGACAGAGAACAAAACAAGACATGTAGACAGGTGTCAAGTCAGAACAAATGGAATTAAAGCTAAATTCATTCAACCGTATTTATTGAGCACCTTACTGTGTGCAGAGCACCGGACTAAGCGCTTGGGAAGTACAAGCTGGCAACATATAGGCACGGTCCCTACCCAACAACGGGCTCACAGTCTAGAAGGAGGAGACAGACAACAAAACAAAACATGTAGACAGGTGTCGAGTTGTCAGAACAAACAGAATTAAAGCTAAATTCATTCAATCGTATTTATTGAGCGCCTTACTGTGTGCAGAGCACCGTACTAAGCACTTGGGAACTACAAGCTGGCAACATAGAGAGACGGCCCCTACCCAACAACGGGCTCACAGTCTAGAAGGGGGAGACAGAGAACAAAACAAGACATGTAGACAGGTGTCAAGTCAGAACAAATGGAATTAAAGCTAAATTCATTCAACCGTATTTATTGAGCACCTTACTGTGTGCAGAGCACCGTACTAAGCGCTTGGGAAGTACAAGCTGGCAACATAGAGAGGCGGTCCCTACCCAACAACGGGCTCACAGTCTAGAAGGGGGAGACAGACGACAAAACAAAACATGTGGACAGGTGTCGAGTCAGAACAAATTAGAATTAAAGCTAAATTCATTCAATCGTATTTATTGAGCGCCTACTGTGTGCAGAGCACCGGACTAAGCGCTTGGGAAGTACAAGCTGGCAACATACAGAGACGGTCCCTACCCAACAACAGGCTCACAGTCTAGAAGGGGGAGACAGACGACAAAACAAAACGTGGACAGGTGTCGAGTCAGAACAAATTAGAATTAAAGCTAAATTCATTCAATCGTATTTATTGAGCGCCTACTGTGTGCAGAGCACCGGACTAAGCGCTTGGGAAGTACAAGCTGGCAACACAGGCAATCCCTACCCAACAACGGGCTCACAGTCTAGAAGGGGGAGACAGACGACAAAACAAAACATGTGGACAGGTGTCGAGTCAGAACAAATTAGAATTAAAGCTAAATTCATTCAATCGTATTTATTGAGCGCCTACTGTGTGCAGAGCACCGGACTAAGCACTTGGGAAGTACAAGCTGGCAACACAGGCAATCCCTACCCAACAACGGGCTCACAGTCTAGAAGGGGGAGACAGACGACAAAACAAAACATGTAGACAGGTGTCGAGTCATCAGTACAAACAGAAAGCTAAATGTACATCGATTAACAAAATAAATAGAATAGTAAATACGTACAAGTAAAGTAAATAGAGTAATAAATCTGTACAAACATATATACAGGTGCTGTGGGGAGGGGAAGGAGGTAGGGTGCGCGAGATGGGGAGGAGGAGAGGAAAAAGGGGGCTCAGTCGGGGAAGGCCCACTGAGGAAAATGAGGTCCCAAAGTGAAGCGTCTTACCTCTTGGACATGGGAGGAGTGGGGAGTTCTCCCATGATCAATCAATCAATCAATTGTATTTATTGAGTGCTTAATAGTAGTAATAATAATGGTACTCGTTAAGCGCTTACTATAATAATAATAATGATGGCATTTATTAAGGGCTTGCTATGTGCAAGGCACTGTTTTAAGCGCTGAGGAGGTTACAAGGTGGTCAGGTTGTCCCACGGCGGGGCTCACAGTCTTCATCCCCATTTTGACAGATGAGGGAACTGAGGCTCAGAGAAGTGAAGTGACTTGCCCAAGGCCACACAGCATACTTGTGGTGGAGCCGGGATTCGAACCCATGACCTAAGACTCCAAAGCCCGGGCTCTTTCCACTGAGCCACGCTGAGGAGTAGTAGTAGTAGTAGTAGTAGTAGTAGTAGTAGTAGTAGTAGTAATAATAATAATAATAATAATAATAATGTTGCTTGTTAAGCACTTACTATGTGACGAGAAGTGTTCTAAACGCAGGGGGGATACAAGGTCAAAAGGTTGTCCCACATGGGGCTCAGTCTTAATCCCCATTTTACGGATGAGGGAACTGAGGCCCAGAGCATTCATTCATTCATTCAATCGTATTTATTGAGCACTTACTCTGTGCAGAGCACTGTACTAAATGCTTGGCAAGTACAATAATGATGATGGCATTTATTAAGCGCTTACTATGCACAAAGCACTGTTCTAAGCGCTGGGGAGGTTACAAGGTGATCAGGTTGTCCCATGTGGGGCTCACAATCTTAATCCCCATTTTCCAGATGAGGTCACTGAGACCCAGAGAAGTTAAGTGACTCGCCCAAAGTCACACAGCTGGCAATTGGCGGAGCAGGGATTTGAACCCATGACCTCTGACTCCAGAGCCTGGGCTCTTTCCACTGAGCCACACTGCTTCTCTGTTGGCAACATATAGAGATGGTCCCTACCCAACAGTGGGCTCATAGTCTAGAAGGGGGAGACAGAGAACAAAACAAAACATATTAACAAAATAAAATAAATAGAATAAATATGTACAGAGTAATAAATAAGTACAAACATATATACATATATACAGTTGCTGTGGGGAAGGGAAGGAGGTAAGGTGGGGGGATGGGGAGGGGGAGGAGGGGGAGAGATAGGAGGGGGCTCAGTGTGGGAAGGCCTCCTGGAGGAGGTGAGCTCTCAGTAGGGCTTTGAAGGGAGGAAGAGAGCTAGCTTGGTGGATGTGCGCAGAGAGGGCATCCCGAAAAAGAGAGGTGGGAAGAGCGGCATAGCTTAGTTGCAAGAGCCCGGGTTTGGGAGTCAGAGGTCGTGGGTTATAAACTCGGCTCCGCCACTTGTCAGCTGTGTGACTTTGGGCAAGTCACTTAGCTTCTCTGGGCCTCAGTTACCTCATCTGTAAAATGGGGATTAAGACTGTGAGTCCCCTGTGGGACAACCTGATTGCCTTGTAACCTCCCCAGTGCTTAGAACAGTGCTTTGCACATAGTAAGCGCTTAATAAATGCTATTATTATTATTATCCCGGGCCAGGGGGATGACATGGGCCGGGGGTCGATGGCGGGATGGGCGAGAATGAGGCCCGGTGGGGAGATTGGCGGCAGAGGAGCAGAGGGTGCGGGCTGGGCTGGAGAAGGACAGAAGGGAGGGGAGGTAGGAGGGGGCAAGGTGATGGACAGCCTGGAAGCCCAGGGTGAGGAGTTTTTGCCCAAAGTGAAGTGACTTACCCAAAGCCACACAGCTGACAAGTGGCGGAGCCGGGTTTAGAACCCACGACCTCTGACTCCCAAACCCGGGCTCTTGCAACTAAGCTACGCCGCTCTTCCCGCCTCTCTTTTTTGGGCGCCGTTTGTGGGTGTCATGCACCGTTCTGAGGGCCGGACACTGCAGTCCCTCTCCTACGTGGGGGTCACAGTCTAAGCGGGGGACACACGACACGTACTGAATCCCCATTTTGCAGTTGAGGAAACTGAGGCCCAGAGAAGTGAAGTGACTTGCCCAAGTCACCCAGCAGGCAAGCAGCAAAGTAGGCATTAGAAACCAGGTCCCCTAGCTACCGGACCAGGCTCTTTCTACTCTTTCTCCTTCCCTCCCTGAGAAGCAGCATGGCATAGTGGATAGACCACCAGCCTGGGAGTCATTCATTCATTCATTCAATCGTATTTATTGAGCACTTACTGTGTGCAGAGCACTGTACTAAGCGCTTGGGAAGTACAAGTTGGCAACATATGTCATGTTGCCAGAATGTCAGAAAGTCAGAATGTCATGGGTTCTAATCCCAGCTCCTCCACACTCTGCTGTGTGACTTTGGGCATGTCACCTCCCTTCTCTGGGCCTCAGTAACCTCATCTGTACCATGGGGATGGAGACTGAGAGACCCATGTGGGGCAGGGACTGTTCCAAACCGATTTGCTTATAACCACCCCAGCGCTTAGGAAAGTGCCTGGCACATAATAAGCGCTTAACAAAAAATAATAATAATAATAATGATGGCATTTATTAAGCGCTTACTATGTGCAAAGCACTGTTCTAAGCGCTGGGGAAGTTACAAGGTGATCAGGTTGTCCCATGTGGGGCTCACAGTCTTCATCCCCATTTTACAGATGAGGGAACTGAGGCACAGAGAAGTGAAGTGACTGGCCCAAAGTCACACAGCTGACAAATGGTGGAGCTGGGATATGAAATACCATCAAATACCATCATTATTATTATTATTATTCATCAGTGGTATTTATTGAGCACTTACTGTACGCAGAGCGCTGAATGAAGCACTTGGGAAAGTACAGTACAACAAGGATCTTAGAACAGTGCTTTGCACATAGTAAGCGCTTAATAAATGCCATAAAAAGATGGCAGACACGTTCCCTGCCCACAATAAGCTTAAAGACTGGAGGGTTCAAGCCCCTATCCTTGCCCTGTGCTTCTGCCCCATGTCCTGCCAACCCATTCACTGTGCCCCCATCCCATCTCCTCTCCCACATCCTCCCTCCTGCTTGGAATTCCCTCCCGCTTTACAGCTGACAGCCCACCACCAAAAGTGAAAATATCCATCGAGTTCTTACAAATTGTATTTGTTAAGCACTGACTCTGGGCCCAGTGCAGGGGTCGACAAAATGTCTTCCAATCAGACGGTCCCCATCCCGCATGAGGCTTATCATCAATCATATTTATTGAGCGCTTACTGTGTGCAGAGCACTGTACTAAGCGCTGGGGAAGTACAAGTTGGCAACATATAGAGACAGTCCCTACCCAACAGCGGGCTCACAGTATAAAAGGCTTATCTTATCCCCATTTTATTGAAGAGGGAACTGAAGCTCAGATGGGCTAAGTGACTTGCCCAAGGTCACACAGCAAGCCGGGGCAGAGCTGCCACAAGAACCTGGCACCTCCAGTTCCTTCCCTTGGGACAAGCTGCCTCCTGTGGGGAATTCTCGGACCCCTTCAGCCTGGGAATGTTTTTCTGATCCTGGCTTGGGATTTCACAAACAGCTCCCATGCCAACTGAAGGTCTTTCCTAGTTTTCCTCTCACTCCACAGACCAAAAGCGGGCCATGCCTTCTCCATCGCCAGACTGTCCGATCATCGCTCCCCCGACATGGCAGGGTCCGGGAAAGGTGTCTGGCCAAACTTTCCCTTCCCAGACAATAATAATAATAATAATAATAATGGCATTTATTAAGCGCTTACTATGTGCAAAGCACTGTTCTAAGCGCTGGGGAGGTTACAAGGTGATCAGGTTGTCCCACGGGGGGGCTCACAGTCTTAACCAGCATTTTACAGAGGAAGGAACTGAGGCACAGAGAAGTTAAGTGACTTGCCCGAGGTCACACAGCAGGCAATTGGCGGAGACAGGATTTGAACCCGTGACCTCTGACTCCAAAGCCCGGGCTCTTTCCACTGAGCCATGCTGCTTCTCTAGGTGAGCGTGTTTGTTTTTTTTTTTAATGGTATTTGTTAAGCATTTCCTATGTGCCAGTTACCATACTAAACGCTGGGAAAGAGATCAAATAATCAGGTTGGACTCAGTTCCCGTCCCACATTAAGGCTCAGTCTTATTATTCCCATTTTACAGGTGAGGCAGCTGAGGCACAGAGAAGGTAAGCGACTTGCCCAAGGTCACAGAGCAGACAAGCGACGGAGCTGGGATTAAAACCCAGGTCCTTCTAACTCCCAGGCCCGTCCTTCTCAGTGTGTGCGAGGGTGCCGGAGGTCTCCCAATCAATCAACCAACGGCATTTATTGAGCGCTTTCTGCGTGCAGAGCACTGTACTAAGCGTTCTCACTCACCGACCCCCTCCCGCTCGGGGGCAGGACTCACAGGCAGACGGCTCGGCCCAGCCACAGACACGACCGTTCGTTTTACCATGTATTTGAATTTTATTCTCCTCATAATTACAGGCTACTGTTGGGAAGTCTTCAACATAAAGGAAAGTCTATGAACAGTCCCTAAACCCAGCTGAACGGATTTTTAAACGCCAGTTAAAACCTCTTAGCAATGCCAGTTAGGCCACAGCAGTGATTTGTTTGTTTACCTGTACTCCGAAGCACACATTACCGTAGTCGGAGTGACGTCAAACGACTACGAGATTTTAATCCCATACACGAGGGCGTGAATATATATATATACTATATACACGTTTTAATATATTGGTCCACTGAATGTACATCTTTTAACAAGGGAATCTATGTAGTCCAGTTAAACATACGTAAGATTAGTGTACACTTATTACATCAAAGGGGGTGTAGATAAGTTACAGGTTTATAATACTTCAAAGGTTCCTATATTTCTGAGCATCGCCGACACCTGCTCATTTTTCCCAGTGCAAAAAAAAAGGTTGTTCAAGCCACCTTACCTGTTTCCTGAAAGAGGGGAGAAAAAGAACCACCGCCACCACCACCACCAAGGGAAAAACCACCTTGCCAAGAGACTTCGGAGACAGTTTGGAAGGGAGAGCTGTGTGGCGAGGCGGTGCGTGTGTGTTGGGGGGGGGGGGGGGAGGATGTGGAGGGGGTGGTCTTCAGCTTCTGCTTCATGCCCCCATGACCTGACCCTGCTGCTCACACAAGCAGAGGGGGTGCAAAGCTTGGTTCGATTAGGGTGCCCGGCCGCTGCCCCCCAGGCATGGCCCGGGACGGGGGCAAGCAGAGCGCGGGAGACCAAGTGTGTGTGTGGTCTGGAGCATTTACTCGACGGAACAGATGGGCAAGAAGTTGCTCTGCTCCAGGGAAATGCCCCACTTTGACCCCGTGGACCACTTCAGCTTGGTTCTGGCCTACCTTTATTGACATCCAATCGAGCAATCGACAGTATTCATTAGCACTTACTGTGTGCACAGCACATCTGTACTGAGCGCTCGGGAGAGTACAATACGACGGAATTGGTATACACGTTCTCTGTCCACAGGGAGCTTACACTCGAGGGTGACATCAACTACCTTTTGTCACCAGTTGTTGCCGGTTACCTTTTGTTACCAGATGTTCCCAGCCTAGAGGGTAACATCGACTACTACCTGACGGAACAACAACTGCAAAAAGTCCAAGTCACAAACTCCGCTCGGAGCGTCGTCTATTCAAAATTCAGCTTGCCGAGAGGTTCTGGGCTAGGTGGGGGGTCGATCGCTTGCCCCAGCCGACAGCCGGCTCCCTCCGACGATGGACGCCTTCCCCCAACTGCTGTTTTTTGAGGAGAAAATCACAGAGTGAGGAAAAACCTGGTGCTGGGATCCAGTCTGACAACAGGGCACCCCAAGCAGGGCAGGCAGCACCCCGCCGCTTCCACTTGGTATCCGGTGAGAGGGGCATCACGTTAAGTCCGGTAGCAGAACCTCCGTTAAAGGAAATAGATCCGGAAGTATAAAATCAAGCTCTGTACGGCTCCGGCTTGCTAAAGTTTCTTCGGCAAACGTACAAAAGGGTTTCAAAGTCTGCCTAAGAGGGGGCCCACTTGCGCGACCTTGCTCCCCTACAAGGCCGCGGTTTCCGCTCCCTGCTGTCGGAGGTGGAGCCCCGGGCCCCCGGATGGGCACGGCCCGGTCTGGCCTGTGCCCAGCCTCTCGGGACAGGGCAGGGGCTGAGCCCAAGGAGATCCCTGCCCTGGGTTGGGAGTGGGGCGGCCACTGGCTCCGACCAGCCTATGCGGGTGGGTGGATGTTGTGGAGGGCCACAGGGCCGGGCCCACGTACGTCCTCTCTCTCACGGGGTCGGTCTTCCTCAGGACAATGGAAGCCAAACAGAAGCACGTCACCCACGGAGGGAAACGCGAGGGCGTCCGTTCCTCTCGATGCTGTGCCACTGGCCCAATCGTACAGGGCCCGGGGGGACGGGGACGCTTCCCCGTCTTCCCTTGGCGGGAGTGACCCCGAAAATACAGAGACCCGCCGGAGCAGCCCCTGGTCGGGAAGGGGCCGCAGCCTCGACCTCCCGCTGGGTCACGGGACCTGGGTCGAGGGGACGAAAGTAGCGCAGGCCGCAGCTCAAGTGGAACCAACAGAGGAACAGACGCCTTGGGAACGCCGTCCGACGGGCTACTGCATCTTAAGACAAAATACTGAGATTCGGAATGGGGAGAAATTCTGAGGTGAAAGTTTGTCACGCTTACAGGAAACTAAAACCTTTTGTATTCTCATGCTCCTAGGTAGCTCTGATAAGATGTTAAATAGCTTTCCGGGTCAGGGTATCGGGGGGACGGCTGACGGGGGCCCGACCTTCTCTCTTCACGCTTCGGAGATCTCGGATTTGCTGAGGGCAATGGCCAGCTCCAGATCTTCCAGCTCTTGCTGGTTGAGGCGGGCGAGCCTTTCCTTCTCCTCTCTCTCGCTTTCCCTCTTGGCCCATTCGATCATATCCTCTTCAGTCGAGTACTGCAAGGGGAAGACAAAAAACCAGAGCTCAGGTCAGTCCCCAGATGAACGGGGACCATTCGGACGCCAGGCGCGGATGGCCGTCCCCAGAGGATCCCCATCCTCACCGGCTGCTGAGCCAGCTCAGCCCCTCGTGAGAGCCCGGCCCGGAGCGGGCTAGACACACCATTCATTCATTCATTCAATCGTATTTATTGAGCGCTTACTGTGTGCAGAGCACTGTATTAAGCGCTTGGGAAGTACAAGCCGGCAACATATAGAGACGGTCCCTACCCAACAACGGACTCACAGTCAAAAAGGGGGAGACAGACGACGAAACAAAACATGTAGACAGGTGTCGAGTTGTCAGAACAAATAGAATTAAAGCTAAATTCATTCAATCGTATTTATTGAGCGCTTACTGTGTGCAGAGCACCGTACTAAGCGCTTGGGAAGTACAAGCTGGCAAAATATAGACACGGTCCCTACCCAACAACGGGCTCACAGTCTAGAAGGGGGAGACAGACGACAAAACAAAAAATGTAGACAGGTGTTGAGTTGTCAGTACAAACAGAAAGCTAAATGTACATCATTAACAAAATAAATAGAATAGTAAATACGTACAAGTAAAATAAATAGAGTAATAAATCTGTACAAACATATATACAGGTGCTGTGGGGAGGGGAAGGAGGTAGGGCGTGGGAGATGGGGAGGAGGAGAGGAAAAAGGGGGCTCAGTCTGGGAAGGCCTCCACAAGGTCTGGGTTTCCGAGCTCGCCGCGTGTCTAGAGTTCGCCGGATGGGAACGGCTTGACTCCGTCGGTCCGAGAACTAAGAGGGGGTAAACCCTACCAAGTGACCCTTAAGATCTCAAAGAAACAAGGGAAGCATTTCGCTCGGAATCTCCGATTTGCACCGCAGCACGGGAGGGTCGGAAATGGGAAAAGGAACGGTTGACGGCCACGGAGCAGGAGCGGAGAGCTGAGCCCCCGACTCGTGCTATAGTTCCTTACCCGCGGCATCTACTTGGGACCAGGCCTACCTGCCTGGGGCCAGCTGCTGGCTCGGAGCGGGGAGAGGAGGCAAGGGAAAGAGCATGTGGGTGGATGCTCAATGAACAGCTATGCTGGGCCTTCACTTAGCTGGAGAATACCAGTCACCCCGGCAGGCTTAGTGAACTCTCTCTCAGTGGGGACAGGCTGTAGAAAACACTATAATAATACTAATGATGGCATCTATTAAGCGCTTACTATGTGCAATGCACTGTTCTAAGCGCTGGGGAGGTAACAAGGTGATCAGGCTGTCCCACGGGGGGCTCACAGTCTTAATTCCCACTTAACAGATGAGGGAACTGAGGCACAGAGAGCTTAAGTGACTTGCCCAAAGTCACACAGCTGACAATTGGCGGAGCCGGGATTTGAACCCATGATCTCTGACTCCAATGTCCGGGCTCTTTCCACTGAGCCACACTGCTTCTCTGGGGAATTCAGGCAACAGAGACAGAGAGTGTATGGCCCTGGCCAACAAATGGGCCTGGGCAGAGAGGAGCTCAGTCCAGTGCTATGCACACGGACGGTGTGGCTTGGTGGTTAGAGCCCGGGCTTGGGAGTCAGAAGGACCTGGGTTCTAATCCCAGCTCCATCCCTTGTCTGCTGTGTGACCTTGGGCATATCACTTCACTTCTCTGTACTTCAGTTACCTCACCTGTAAAATGGGGATCAATCAATCAATCAATCGTATTTATTGAGCCCTCACTGTGTGCAGAGCACATAGAATGTGAGAATGTGAGCCCCAAGTAGGACAGAGACCGTGTCCAACCCGATTAATCTGTATTTACCCCAGTCCT
The DNA here is from genome assembly GCF_015852505.1 of Tachyglossus aculeatus. Classification (NCBI taxonomy): domain Eukaryota; kingdom Metazoa; phylum Chordata; class Mammalia; order Monotremata; family Tachyglossidae; genus Tachyglossus; species Tachyglossus aculeatus. The sequence goes on along the minus strand of NC_052083.1, from coordinate 40,442,748 downwards.
TAGAACAGTGCTCGGCACGTAGGAACGCTTAACAAGTACCATAATAATAATAATTATTATTATTGTCATTGATTGATTGGGCTGGGTGAGTCTTGGTCTCCTAGCGGCCCCGTAACACCCGGGAGCGGAGGCTGACTCCACAGGTGATAGCCCCCAAATTGTAATAATAATAATAATGGTAGCATTTATTAAGCACTTACTATGTGCAAAGCACTGCTCTAAGCGCTGGGGAAGTTAACAAGGTGATCAGGCTGTCCCACAGGGGGCTCACAGTCTTCATCCCCATTTTACAGATGAGGTAACTGAGGCCCAGAGAAGTTAAGTGACTTGCCCAAAGTCACACAGCTGATAAGTGGTGGAGCCGGGATTTGAACCCGTGACCTCTGACTCCAAAGCCCAGGCTCTTTCCACTGAACCACGCTGCTTGTAATGAAGTCAAACCAAACAGAACGGGGTTTTAGATCAATTGGAAACTCGAGGCATCTCAAACACACCTTCCCATCAGCTCCTAATGTGAACCGTTGCTCCACTGAGCTTGCATTCTCCTCAAGCCCTATCAATGTCAATCAATCAATCAATCATATTTATTGAGCGCTTACTGTGTGCAGAGCACTGTACTAAGTCATATTTACTGTGCCATTACTGTGTGCCTGCCGAGTACCTGGGAGAGTACAATGCAACCAAATTGATAGCCCACCCCCCTGCCCTGGTCTGCCTGTCTAGGGCACTGCGGTGGGCCACTAAAACATTTCCATTTTATTAATTTTTCATGACAAATGGGACAGGAATCAAATATTATTAAAAGTATGCCCCCGAGACGGTAGTCACAAAGAGCGTTAACGATTTTACTGCCTACCTTCAAAGCCTTCAAAACGAACCAGTGCAGCGGGGCTCAGTGGAAAGAGCCCGGGCTTTGAAGTCAGAGGTCATGGGTTCAAATCCCAGCTCTGCCAATTGTCGGCTGAGTGACTTTGGGCAACTCACTTAACTTTTCTGTGCCTCAGTTCCCTCATCTGTAAAATGGGGATTATGACTATGAGCCCCCCGTGGGACAATCTGATCACCTTGCAACCTCCCCAGTGCTTAGAACAGTGCTTTGCACATAGTAAGCAATTAATAAATGCTATCATTATTCTTCTTCTAGACTGTGAGCCCACTGGTGGGTAGGGACCGTCCCTATATGCTGCCAACTTGTACTTCCCAAGCACTTAGTACAGTGCTCTGCACACAGTAAGCACTCAATAAATACGATTGATTGATTGATTGATTGACTGATTTGTGGAATGAACACAGGTCTGGGAGTGGGAGGACCTGGCTTCTAAACCCGGCCCCGCCTCATATTTGCTGTGTGACCTTGGGTAAGTCACTTCACTTCTCTGTGCCTGAGTTCCCTTATCTGCATTCAATCTCTGTTCTCCCTTCTACTTAGACTGTGAGCCCACTGTTGGGTAGGGACTGTCTCTATATGTTGCCAGCTTATACTTTCAAGCACTTAGTACACTGCTCTACACATAGTAAGCGCTCAATAAATACAATTGATTGATTGATTGATTACTTAGACTGGAAGCCCCACGTGGGACCGGGTGATCTTGTATCTACCCCAGCACTATAAGTACGGTGCCTGGCACATAGTAAGCGCTTAAATACCACAGTTATCATTATTGCAACAGTATTATTACTACTGAGAAGCAGCATGGCCTAATGGATACAGCCCAGGCCTGGGAGTTAGGACCTGGGTTCTAATCCCAGTTCCACCACCTGTCTGCTGAGTGACCTTGGGCAAGTCACTTCACTTCTCTGGGCCTCCGTCACCTCATCTGGAAAATGGGGATTAAGACTGTGAACTCCACGTGGGACAGAGACTGTGCCCAACACGATTTGCTTGTATGCATCCCAGCGCTTAGTACAGTGCCCGGTACATAGTAAGCACTTAAGAAATACCACAATTATTAATATTATTATTTTCAGTACCAAATTCCAGGTTTCCCAAACAGTCGCTCCCTCCCTCCGGTGCCCCCTCCACTCCCCCGCCCCCCAGGACTCACCGCAGGGAAGTTGGCAAAGTTGCTCGAGTCGACCTCCTGGCCGGCGGCGACGGTGGGGGCGAATGGGTCATCGGTCAGGTAGGGGGCTTTTTCCCGCAGCCCCTCACTGCCTGAGAAAGGCTGAAACGGATCGTTCAGTTTAAGAGAATCGGAAGAATCCAATCTGCTGGTCGGCCTTTTCCCTGGATCAAAATCAGTAGAACGAACTTAACCGGCGGAAATGGCAAACTGACACGTCACGGCACGAAACCAAAACCGTTCCCCCTCCGGGAGTGGGGCAGGTGGGAAAACCCCCAGTGGGGACAACGGGCTTCCCCTGATTTCTGAAATCCAAATCCGCTGCCGCCGCTAGCGGTGGCTCAGGGGTCGCGGCCCAGCCAACCCCGACCAGATGCTGAAGGAGAGGGCCTCATCGCAGAATGGCACCGAACAAGGACCGGGGCAAGAGAGGACCGGGCCACGAGTGGGTGGGAGGGAGACGAGAGAGAAAGGAAGAGGCGAAAAGGGAGCGAGGGAAAGAAGGGTGGGGGGAGAGGTTTTTTTGTTCCTTGAAACCTAGGGCATTTGCAGGCTTTCCTCTGAACAGGCGGAGTCGGAACTTTTCTCTGCCTTATGCAGAACATCAATTGTTCTGACCCGCCAAATTGAAAACAAGTCCCTCGCTGAGAAACACCACCTGCGTTCTATCACCTGTAAAGCCTGATTTCTCCAACAATTACAAGCCCCAAGGTTCACGGACCCCACTCGACAGCCACTAGTAACCAACAGCGGGCATAAGGCTGTGCGCAGTCAAACACTTGCTCTGCCAATTATAGGATCTCCGAGCAAGATCGGACCTGCACGGCCCCAGCACTGGCATAAACTCACTTTTAACCTCCTACTCAGCTCCGCCCTGCCGCCTCTGAAATTACGGGGAACCAAGCGGCTTGGGACCGCTTGAACTCTTAATTTTTCCCGCAAGCTTTTTGGAGCGGTTCATCGCACCAGCGGGTCCGCCCTGCCACCCAACGGGCCTCCGTAGCCAGGAGTTTGACTCCCATTTTATCCCTAAGATTCTGGGCGTGTGGTGCTGAAGCTGACCGGCTCAATGGTTTCGACTTGGTTAACAGGCAGTGGGGGATGGAGCTCGGTCACGGCAGGACCAAACCCCGCTTTCCAAGCCCCACCTTAGGTGAAATAGAGGACGTCGAGGGATGGTTTGGAGACCAGGCCCGGACGGACAGACCCCGGACTATCTGCATTTACCCGGGGTTCTTCAAGGGGAGAGGAAGCCAGGGATCTGAACACGAAGGCTTATGAAAAAGCCATCAGGAGGGTGCTCTTCAAGAGTAGGCCCAGACTTAAAATGAGCCAATTTTAAGCACTTAAAAACGAACAACGTGCCCGCCACTACCTGCCCCTCGAAGAGGAACTGGATGGCTTGCGGGGCTTCCTGCGGGTCGTTTCTCCTGAGCCCGGCCACCTCCTCCAACTAATGGACCTGCGGGGCATCCACATCCCAGGAAAACCCATAAAATAGCCAATGGGATGCATCCCCTGAAGGCCCAACACCCTGCTCTCCCACCAGCCTCGCTTCCAGCCCCTCCCCCACGCAGCAAGGATAACCGCAGAATTCCCGGGTTCTTTGAGACATTTTATTTGGTGCTGGAGAAGCCCGGTCTCCCTGCTGAGACGAGACAGGCCGGGGCCCCGGGCGGAGGGCACGCCGCCCGGAACCCTAGGCTGCGGGAGACAAGGCCGCTCAATACGGGTGGTCACTCGTTCGGGCTGTCCCCCGAGGTCCGCTCCACGAGGGAGGCGGGTGACGCGGGGCAGGGAGGGGCATTTCCAACGCGGCCGTGATCCCCGGCCGCCCCCATACCGGGTGGAGGTGGACAGGGCCTCGTGGGAGTGCCTGTCTTGGGCGGCAGGGCTGGGGGGACGTCTTGGTTTTTGGCCGGCGGCTCCTCGAACACGTTTTTGGTCAGGACCACGTTGCTGCCCGAGCCGGGAGCGGCTGAACTGAAAGGGTCCTCGTTGTTGGCCTGGGCGGGAAGACGAAAGATGACAACACGATATCGCACGCTTGGCCTGAGCCTGTTCCAGAGCCCCCTCGATCCATCGGTCATCCAATGGGGTTTATTAAGCGCCTCCAAGGGCTGGCACAGAGGATGCGCCCAATAAATGAACCGACGGAGCACTGAGTGCAGAGTGCCACTCTAAGAGCTCGGGAAAGGGCGAGGGCTGGAAGGAGACCGGGTCCCTGCCTCCCAGAAGCTCACAGTCCACCTCCCTCTGGCAGGACCGGGCTGGCTTGGGCTTCCACGAAGCGGGAGCCGGGCTGGGGGGAGATGGAAACCTTGGACGACTAACCACGGATGCGGCCCCACCATCCGGAAGCAGCGCCAAGGCTGCAGAGAGGGGGGCCCCGGGGAGAAGAGGCTCAGTACCCAAGGGCGGCAGGTGTCCACCTCCCCCCCAAGCTTACTGCTGTGGCCTCACTAACATCCCCCGCTCCCCAAGGAGGAAGGGGGCAGGCAGAGGGAAGGGAGATGAGTAGCAGTGAGGCAACCTTGACTTGAGGCAGAAGCCCAAGGTTGGGAGTCAAGAGACCGCGGTTTTAGTCCTAACTTCCCCACTTGCCTGCTGGGTGACTTGGGGCAAGTCCCTTAACCTCCCTGTGCTTCAGTTTCCGCCCCTGTAAAATGGGGATAAGATTTCTATTCTCCCCTCTTAAGCTGTGAGCCCCAAGTGGGACGGGGACGGAATCAAGTTGGACATCACCCGTGTCCCTCATGAGGCTCCCACTCCTAATCCCCATTTTACAGATGAAGGAACTGAGGCACAGAGAAGTGAAGTGACTTGCCCTACATCACAAAGCAAGCGAGAGGCAGAGCAGGGATTAGAACCCAGGCCCTTCTGCCTCCCAAGCCTGGGCTCTACCCACTAGGCCACGCTGCCTGGTTGGAAACGGTCCAAATTACCATTGTTAAACAGACACCAGATGTTTCCCGGGCTTGTGAGTCACTGCAGATTTACCTTTGACAGACTGCTGAAGTCAGCAAATCCTTCTTCAAATGACTCATTCCCAAAGAGAGAGGCGAAAGGATCTACAGGTTAAACACACAACACACACACACACACACATACACACACGTACACGGAGAAAATAAATACAACCAGGCAGGAAGACAGCCAATGAAATCTTTTCGCTCAGCAAACTTGAGATGGAGAGGAGATGTCACTTCTCACTCAAGGCCCAGTTTTCCAAATTCTGTGGCCAGGAGTGAATAATAAGCCATCAGGCTACTGAGAGAATGAGAGTGAGAACATGTACTTGTGAGCGTGCGTGCGTGTGTGTTTTCCACTCTGGCGCAGTTTGGAACACAGTTAACAGGGGTCATTCTGTTTTAAATCACTGAGTTCACAATAGGGCTGTCTTGCAACCGGTGGTATTTATTGGGCACCTACACTGGGAGAGCCCAGTGGAGTTGGCATTCATTATCCCCAGCCCTCAGGGAACTCCCGGTTTTCGGTGAGCGTTCCGCCTGCGTGGCTCACGCCGGAAGGCTCCGATCTGTGTCTTGTGCACGTCTCCCCATGCCTGCTCGGGATGCTGCCCGCCCCTCAGCTAGCCGGGGAAAAGCAGGACCCCTCCCTGGTTGAAAAGCACCCCAACCCCGGCCTGGGAGCAGCTAGAGGCTGGCTCCTCTCCCGGCTTCCATTTCCAGGGCCCGGCACCAGCCGGCTTCGTCCCAGCACATCCTGCCCGACTTTTTCTGCCAGGAGCCCTTCCAGAACTGCCAGAAGCTCCGTGTGGGAACCCGTTCCTACATCCAACTAGGACGCTCCCTTTTCTCCCGTGGCGGATTATTCACACATCCTCTCCAGCCAAGTCATGCTCCCTCTCCTCGGAGCCCGTCCCGGACGCCTCCTTCCAACAACCCCCGAGAAAATGCAGTTCCAATCCCCCTAAGAGGCTCTCGGGGGGCCCAGGACGGGTCCGAGGGACCAGCAAGCTGCTGTCACTGGGGAGTGGTGTGACGGGAAGAGAAGAAAGAGGCCTCGCCCCTCTGCCCGCTTCAGACCGGACGACGGGTCGGCAGATGAGGGGACCGGCTAAGAGAGTTTCTCCTCAGCTATGCTGTAGCTTTAGGCAGTGAGCAACTCCCCAGGCTGAGAACTGAGATATCTGTTCCTCTCCCTTGGTCTCTCTCGACTCCCACTGCCCCTGCTCTCCGGTCAATCACAGAATGGAGTCCAGTCTCCCTGATGCCAACAGCCCCAGGCCGGGCGGAGGTGCCAGGCGTCACCCGATCTGCCCTCACGTGTGCTTTCCTTCTGAATCACCGGGTGCTTGTCCATTTCTCCCTCCTGCCCGCGCTATCAGACGACGAGCTCCCCGAGTCCGGCTTCTAGGCATTCCAAAGGCACCCGCAACGATGCTCGGCCCACGGAAGCGTCTATGGGTTTCCCCGGGATCCCCCGACCTCGCTTTTCAGGCGAGGCAAAGCTGAGGGCGCCCGGCGTAGAAGTCAGAATGACACAAATCGTTTCCACTTCTCAGGAACAGCACCGTCGTGAGTCCGGGATCTCATTTTTACGTGTGTCCCAAGCACTTTGGAGATGGCCTTAAGAGCCGGGAGACAACTGGCAAGTTACACAGAGGTCGAATGGGAAAAATGTGCACAGACGGTTGGTAGGGAAGCATCCCCCAGAGGGAGAGGGGTAAAACTGAATAGAAGACGGGGTACGGTGGGCCCAAGCACAGGCGAAGGAACGCGAAGAAGCCCAGAGTTTCAGTCGGAGGTCCGGACTCGCAAAATGCTGGTGAGAAGCCTGGTGAGTCATTATTGCAGAATCCCTGGAATGACTGGATAGACGAGGAGGGACACGCCTAATAAATACACGCTAAACAGGGTTGACACTGATTTGGAGGATGGGAAGTCAGTTTAGGAGGGAGACCACCAAGGCGGTCGGCCTGAACACTAGGCATCGGCCCGCTTCCTCCGTGCTGTGCTCCGTTTCCTCCGTCGACGACCTCTTTTTTGGTCTCTTTGCCTCCCAGATGTTCCTCCTCGTCCGGCCACCAGCCTCACGTCCTCGGTTTGGTTCCCGCCGGCCGGGCAGGCCTCTTCCGTTCAGCCCCAAATGGCAACGGAGGGGAGGGAGAGAGGGGAGGTGTCACCAGCCACAGGTGCCGCAGCCCCCTCTGTGTGTGTCCAAGGGCAGATAAGGTGACTTTCTCCCACTTCGGCCTTCCGTAAGAGGCCTCTCGAGTCGAAAGGACCGTGGGGCTTTCGGGCCTGGATGATCCTCAGTGTCCTGGAGTTTGGAGGGCTCACCGGATTGGCGGCTATGAGCAGGCTCCATCCCACTGTTCACAGCACAAGGGCTGTTGGCCTCTCCAGCACCTATGGGCCCCCCGCCCGGGTCCACAAGTGCCAACTAGCAAGAGGCGTTTATTTTAGTTTCACCGCCGACCTCTCACCCGTGTCCTGCCTCTGGCCTGGAACGCCCATGTCTTCATGTCTGACAGCCAGTGACTCTCCCCACCTTCAGAAACCTTTTGAAGGCCCATCTCCTCCAAGAAGCCTTCCCCGACTAAGCTCTCATTTCCTCTTCTCCCACTCCCTTCTGCGTCGCCCTCGCACTTGGATTTGCTCCCTCACACCCCACCCTCAGCCCCATGGCAAAGTCCACATCCATCATTTACTTAAATAAGTAAATAAATAAGTATTAATGCCTGTCATCACCACTCTAGACTGCAAGCTCACTGTGGTCATGGAACATGTCTACCCACTCTGTTGTACTGTGCTCTCCCAAGCGCTTAGTACAGTGTGTTGCACCTAGTAAGCACTCAATAAATACGACTGACTAATAGAAGCCATGGGGCTGCTGAGTTCACACTGCAGGAGCCAACCCCATCCCAACTGGCAGAGGAGAAGCAGAATGAACATTTCAGAAAACACCACCCGCGGCTCAGACGGCCTCCACAGAGGAATGGAAGCTCTCTGAATAATTCAGGATCGGTGGGAAAGCTGAAGAGCAGGGGGAAGAGGGTTCCCTGTGGAAACGGGCATCTGGAATGAGTTTCCCTACCTGGGTCACTCGCCGCGGTCCCCACCGTCCCACCGGGAGCAAAAGGGTCGTCGCTCTTCAGCGTTTCCACCTGGAGACCGGAACAGAGATTCTTGGCGAGGGCGGGGAGGGGTAACGTCCCAGGGCGAATCCACCGCCCCCTCACCCTCTGAACCCCGCTCTTCCTCCACTCTTTTACACACACCCGTCTCGTCTCTCCTCGTGAATCTGTATCGTGTATCCTCCCAACCTCCATTCTGAGATTGGAAGCACCGGGCGGGGGACCAGAGACCATGTCTAATTCTCACCTGTGTTACTTTTCACCAGTGCTTAAAACAGTGCCTTGCAATTAGAAGGTGCTTAATAAATACCAACAACAATAGATACATGGTAATCAAATCTGATACGGTTCCTGACACATAGAGGGCTCCGAGTCTAAGAGGGAGGGAGCTCTTATCCCCATTCTACAGATAAGAGAACTGAGGCCCAGAGAGGTGAAGTGACTTGCCCATGGTCAAACAGCAGGCAAGTGCCAGATCCGGGCCTAGGACCCAGCGCAGAGTCGCGACTTTCAGTCCGTCCCCTGGCTCCTGTCCCCCCGCCCCGACTCACGGCCGAATCGCTGCTGCTGCTGGCTGCGCTGAAAGGGTCGGGGCTTGTGGTGGCAAAGGGGTCGTCGGCGGTGGACTGCTTGAAAAATGTGTCGGTCGCGAACGGATCCGAACCCCTGAAGGGGTCGCCTCCAAACGGGTCTACAAAGGGAAAGTCGGCACGGGATAAGAACAGGACTCGGCACTCAGGAAACGCTCAATAAATCCCATCGGTTGACTGATCGATGGATTGATTTCCAAGCCGTCGAGAGGGTCAGGGGCTCCATGTCTGATGTACAACATTAACCCTCTGCCATTCACGGGTTTCCCTCCTGCCTCCTGCTAGACTGTAGCTTGTTGTGGGCAAGGAATGTGTCCGTTATACTGTTTTACTATTGTATTGTATTGTTGTATAATGTTCTTGTATTGTTGTACCAAGTGCTTAGTACAGTCATCTGCACACAGTAAGTGCTCAATAAATACGACTGACTTGGAAATTTATTGTCCCATCCATATGCCCCAGGAGACTGTAAACTCGCTAAGGGCTGGGATCGCATACGCTAGCACTTAGTACAGTGCTCTGCACTCGATAGGCACTCAGTAAATACAACTGATTCCCTAAGGGAAGGGTTTCTGAGACCATGGCCCGTTCAGCTGACATTTCATTGCCTGGCCACGATGAAAAATGGTCTTTTTTTTTTTTTTAATGGTACTTTAATGGTACTGTGTGCCACGCACCGTTCTAAGCACTGGGACAGTTACAAGCTAATCAGGTTGGACGCAGTCCCTGTCCCACAGGGGGGCTCACAGTCTTAATCCCCATTTTACAGATGAGGTAACTGAGGCACAGAGAAGTGAAGTGACTGGCCTGAGGTCACACAGCAGACAAGTGGCGGAGTCGGGATTAGAACCCAGATCCTTCTGACTCCCGGGCCCGGGTTCTAGCCACCAGGCCATGCTGCTCTTAATTCTTTCGTAACAACAGTGATCGTTATGGCATTTATGAAGCAATTACTATGTGCTAAGCACTGGGTCCGGGCCCTTGGTCACTCGGAAAACGGCCCCAGGCTGACTGGTGTTCGCTCTCGCTCCCGAAGCGGTCAAGACTGCTCTCGCCTGATCCCACCCTTCGCTCAAGGTCCATCCCCTTAATGACCAAAGGCCACCTTGGCCCGGGGGGGAAGAGGAGACCACTAAGAAGCAGCTAAATGACGTGGCTCAAGCCACAGTTCCAAGCCCGAGGCTGCAAACGGTGGGCACTCAGGAAATACCGTCGTCTGGCCGACTGACCGGCGAGCCCCGGCCGCACACGCCTGCATACAGTCAAGGCCGAAACCAAATCCAGTGCAAGGGAGAAACAGAAAATCGGGAAAGCGCACTAACCAATTTTCCCAAAAGGGTCGTCCTTGAAAGGGTCACCTGTGGTCAAAACAAAGATGGAGCAGTTAAAACCCCCAAACTTTACTAAAAGGGCCATCACAGAGCCCGCCCCCACTCCTGGGGATCGCTGCTGGTTCCTCCCCTCCCCCTAGACTCAAGCCGCCCCTCCACTGTAAGTTTGTTAAGGGCAGGGAACGCAGCTGCTAATTTTGCTGTATTATAATAATAATAATAATGGTGTTTGTTATGTGCTTTCTATTTGTCAGGCACCGTACTAAGCCCAGGGGTGGGTACAAGCAAATTGGGTTGGACACGGTCGCTGTCCTACACGGGGCTCACAGTCGCAATCCCGAGTGCTCAATACAGTGCTCTGCACATAGTAAACACTCAATAAATACAACTGACTGGCTGATTAATTGATTGCAAGCCATTCCTGGCCTTGGGACAGGCCTTCCCCGGGCCAAGCGTCATGGATCACCAGCCCTCCAACTTCCCTGATTCCCTTAATGTCAATGGGCCACAGGGGTCAGGGGTCGAGGGTGACGTGGGGCAGATAACTCCCCGCTATTGCACCTGCCCTTCCAGAAAGGCCACCCTCACTCTGGGCAGGGAATGTGTCTGTTCTACTGTAGTGTCCCAAGCCCTTAGCACGGTGCTCTGCACACAGTAAGCGCTCAATAAATGCGAACGACTGACTGGGCCGCCGACTCAGGGCTGGCCAACCGCAGCGGGTGGAGCCGGGCTCCGGAGGAGCCACTCCATCAATCCTTCGAGGACAAAGCCAGGAGACAGCGGGGCAGCCGGAGCACCTGTTTAACCAGGGACCGTCACCTCAGGTGAACAACTAGCCGCAAGTCTGCTTGACAAAAGGGACCCCTTCGTCCACGGCCCCTCCCCTTCACTCGGGTCCCCTTCCCGGGGACGCCCGGATGGGTCTCGGCCGAGCTGTAACCCTCCCGGCTCTCAGGGCTCTGGGGTCAGCTGAGAAGGGATCACTTACTGCCGACAAAGGGATCGGTCTGGAAGAAGTCCAGGCTCGCTTCCGCAACCGGATCCGACAGCGGATGCGATTCTGCAGTAAATGGATCTTCCTAAAAAACAGGTTGGCAAATTGAGGCTCCAGCAGACGAGACCCAGACCCGCGGCCATTAACGGGCCTAACCGGACCAGCCCTGGTCCCCGTCACCAGGGAAATGATGGTGTTCTCACTCGTTCGGTAACGTGGCGTTGGGGGTGAGCTGCAGACTACCCCGGGGACTGGAAGCCAATTCCATACGTGAATACTTTAAGCAATGGCAAGATCCAGAATCCCTCAAAGATGACCCAAATTTAGCTTCTGGCACTTGGAACGTGCTCACATGGGGGCAGGAAAGCAGACTGGCCCCCGGGTTCGGATTAGGGGAGGAAGGAAGAGAGAGAGGGAGGAAGGAAGGAAGGAAGGAGAGAAGGAAGAAAGTTGAGAAGGAGGGAAGGCAGGAAAGAGAAAAGGAGAGAGGGAGGGAAGGAGGGAGAAAGGTGCCTCTGCCTTCATGGGACTCTGCGAACCTGGGGAGCAAGAACAGGCCGCTGGACTCCAAAAGCCAACCAGAACCCTGTGCGTACCCACCTTTTCGCTCTCAATTATCGTCAGCTCTTCCTTTTCCTCCGTCCCAGCCACGTCAGGCATCTCCGGGCTGCTTCTGACCTAAGAGAGAAAAACGGACAGTGATGGACAGGCTTAGACTGCACAATGAGAGGAGACATATTTGTTGGTAGAAGCGGAAGAGACACGCTGAGCAGAAATGACCTCACCGAACAGTAAGACCCCTGTTCCTCATCACCACTGGGCCATTGGTCTCCCCAGGGCCTGGGGCTCCTGCTGCTACCTTCGGTTCCCCAACGCCCAGTGAGGCACCGTTCCAAACCCACGGGGGGCTGGATAGTCATCCCAGTGGCAGGGCCCCAAGCATCCCAGGGTAACCCCAGCGAGGGGTCCTGAGGGCATCGAGGAACACTGACCGTGGCTAAGCACGGCGCTGAAGCCTTAGCCCTACAAAGCGAGGGATCCCGGTGCTGGGCCCAGCGTAAGAAGGCGCCCAGAGGTCACCGGGGAGGGTGGGTGGGCTCACCGGTGATGCGGGTGGGCCGGGCTCGGCCTCCTGCGGGCTGGGGCCCTCGCCGTGCTCGTTGAGGTTGGCCGTGTCGCTGCTGCTGTTGCTGAGGCTGCAGTAATCGGCGCTGCCGTTGACGAGCATGCTGTGGGGGCTGCCACCCCAGGGCCCCTGGGTCCCAGCGGGGGCCACTTCCCTCATCTCGCTCAGTTTCATCTGCATCTGCAGAGACAAAGGGAGCCCGGTTGCCCAACCCTCCCACATCTGCAGCGGGGATGGAGAGCCGTCGGCCTTCTGGGCTTTCATTTCCTCTCCGTCTCTCCAGTCTGGGCTCGGGACCCTCGTGTTTGTGGGGGCGGGAAGAGGTCTCTCTCTCCGGGGCTCAGGGACTGCCAGGTGCGGCCCAAACTCTGGCACCAACTACCAGTCTCCATTTTCTAAATAAAGAGCGAGGGGGTCACCGATATCTTGGGATACAACCAAGCTCCAACTTACCGCCCCTGAATGGGGTCAGGGTGGGAGAAGAAACAGCAAGAGCGAGAGAGTGCGAGAACTTTTTCTCACCAAATCTACTCCATCCTAATCCCTCCAGACCTTGAGGTAGCCTCTGACTCAGAGAACCACCCCTTTCTCCTGAAAACACTATCCAGCCTCGTTTTCTCTGACACTTATTCTCCCCCATCTTTCCGGCCAATCCTTCTCAGCTCTTTCCCTGGAATTTCCCCTGCCTCCCCATTCCTTGACTAGGTTGTAAGCCCCCAGAGAGTAGGGATCATGCCTCCCAACTCTATTTTACTATTATGTTATATTAGCCTAACTCCACTATACTAGCCTAAGTGCTTAGTATAGATTTATTACTCTATTTTACTTGTACATATTTACCATTCTATTTATTTTGTTAACGATGTGAATCTAGCTTTATTTTTATTTATTCTGGTGACTTGACACCTGTCCACATGTTTTGTTTGGTTGTCTGTCTCCCCCTTCTAGACGGTGAGCCCACTGTTTGGTAGGGACCCTCTATGTTGCCAACTTGTACTTCCCAAGCGCTTAGTACAGTGCTCTGCACCCAGTAAGCACTCAATAAATACAATTGGATGAATGAATGAATGAATAGTACAGTGCTCTTCACCCAGGACAGCGCTCAACAGATACCACTGATTGATGGGTGTCTATTAAGGCTTCGTCCTGAGTTTCCTACGATTCTCAATCATCACCCTCTCCCTTAGGGAACCGATCTTCTCTCACGGCTTCAACTACCAAACCTACCTGACCAGCCCCGATCCCTTCCTCCTCTCCGCTATCTCGCATTCCCTCCCACCTCCCGGACATCACTGTAGGCATGTCCTGCCGACATCTCAAACTCGACATATGCAAAACGGAACACCTCCTATTTCTTCCCAAATCCTCCCTCTCTAACTTTCCCACCACTGGACACCCCCCCGCTCCCACCTTCCTCCACATCTATGAAGCCTGCAAACACGGCATAATCTTTGACTCATCTCTTCCTCTCTTTCAACCCCCGGATTCGGTGACAAATCCCAGGCGCACAGACTGCACTAAGCGCTTGGGAGAGTACAACAGAGTTAGTAGACTATTCCCTGCCCACAATACAGTTTACAGGGGTACACAGAAATTAACAGAATGCCTGGCTTGTAAACTCCTTTATGGCAGGGATCGGGTCTGCTGACTATCTGTACTCCTAAAAGCTTAGTTGAGCGCTCTGCCAGGATACTTACTGCTGTGTGATCTTGGGCAAGTCACTTAACCTCTACGGGCCTCGGATTCCTCATCTGTTAAATGGGGCTAAGATCCCTGCTCTCCCTCCCTCCAAATGTGAGCCCTGAGTGGGACAGGGACCGTGTCTGATCTGATTAGGTTGCCTTTACCCCGAGGCCTAGCACAGTGCTAGGCTGGAAAGCCTCTGGAAGCCCAGAGCTGATGTCGTCCAGATCTCTTACAGCGGAAAGAATCCGGCAGATAAACACTAGCCCGGCAGATGGGGATGTGGGAACGGCTGCCAATGGACATCTGGAAAACTACAAGAAAGCTCTTTTTCCAAAGCAATTTGGGTTGAGGCCGGGTGAACTTTCCTCAACCATGAGCCTGGCTTTGAATCGAAAAGCTAAAAATGCTTTAAAAGCCAGAAAGAAAACCCAGATGTCCGGTCCAAACAACAAGCGGCAGCTTCTGCCAAGGAAATTCAGCAAGTTGGAAGTGCTGGCCGGCTCAACTGCCCACCCCAGGGCAACCCTCCCCATCCCGCATCAGGGAAGCCGCCCTCGGACAGCGTGACCTCCGCCGCCACAGGCCCCGCCTGTCACGTGGCCTAGTGGGAACAGGATGGGCCTGGGAGTCCGAGGACCTGGGTTCGAGTCTCGGCTCTGCCATTTGCTAGCTGTGTGATGTTGGGCAAGTCGCATCAATTCTCTGAGTCTGAGTTTCCGCAACTGTAAAATGGGGATTCAATCCCTGTTCTCCTTCCTCTGACTGTAAGCTCATCATGGGCAGGGAAAATGTGCCTGTTTATTGCTGTATTCACCCTAGTGCTTAATACAGTGCTCTGCACGCAGTAAGTGCTCAATAAAAACGATTGGCTGACTAACTCCTACTTAAGGCTGTGAGATCTCTAAGGGGCATTCATTCAGTCATATTGATTAAGCACTTACGGTGTCCAGAGCACTGTACTAAGCGCTTGGGAAAACACAATGCAACAATAAACAGTGACGTTCCCTGCCCAAGGGGCAGGGACTGTGTCTACCCTAACTGACTTGCACCTACCCCAGTGGTTAGAACGGTGTTTGACACAGTAGCATCAAGCAAAACAAAACAACAAACAGTCTGAGTCCAGGAGGGAGGTGGGAAGAGCACCTCTCTGGGTTTTGGCGGCCTCTCTCAGAAATCAACTTTCATTCCTTCATTCATTCACTCAAGCATATTTATTGAGCACTTACTGTGTGCAGAAGTCAGTTTCCCAGACTGAGCCCCTTCCTTTCTCTCCCCCTCGTCCCCCTCTCCGTCCTCCCCAACTTACCTCCTTCTCTTCCCCACAGCACCTGTATATATGTTTGTACCTATTTATTACTCTATTTATTTTATTTGTGCATATCTATTCTATTTATTTCATTTTGTTAGCATGTTTGGTTTTGTTCTCTGTCTCCCCTTTTAGACTGTGAGCCCATTGTTGGGTAGGGACTGTCTCTATATGTTGCCAACTTGTACTTCCCTAGCACTTAGTACAGTGCTCTGCACACAGTAAGCGCTCAATAAATACGATTGATTGATTGATTGATTGACTGAACACTGTACTAAGCGCTTGGGAGAGTACAACATAATAAACAGACACAAACTTGCAGTCTATAGATGGAGAGAGAACTCAAGAGAAATAAACTACAAAATGTATGTTAAGTGATGTGGGTCTGGGAGGGGAGAGGAATAAAGGGAGCAAGTCAGGGCGACGCAGAAGGGGAAAGGAAGGCTTAGTCAGAGAGGGCCTCTTGGAGGAGATGGGCCTCAGTAAGGCTCTGACGGCAGGCGGGGTCGTTATCTGTCGGATATCAGGAGGGGAGGGAGGGCGTTCCAGGAGAACTGAGTCCCGGGGACAACTGAGAGGCAGCAACCGAGGCCTGAAGCCAAGCGCCCACTACCCCACCAGACCCCGCTGCACGGTCCTCGATGCCAGCGGCTTGGCAGCGGGCACTGGGAAGTGAAGGGCAGACATAGCAGGGGCAGGCCGGGGAAGGGAACCGAGAGGGGGGGCACGGCCAGGAAGGGGATTCAGCCGGACTCACCGAGCTGATCTCCTGCTGGGACTCCTGCAGGTGGTCCCGGAGGGGCCCCAGCTGGGCCCTCCCGGCCTCCAAGCTCTCGGCCAGGTCCGCGGCCTCCTGCTGCAGCTGGTTCAGCTCCGCCCTGGCTTTGCCCAGCTCCTCTTCGTACGCGCAGATCTGCGACTCCTGACTCGCCAACTCGGCCTGCAGGGAAGAGACCTGCCGGGCAGGGGGTGGGGGTGGGGGACGGAGGAGACAACACGCTGTGAAAATCATGCTACTCGAAGCAGAAGGCTGCTGAGAACTGAAACCCCACAGGGCACGACCGAGAGTTGGCTACAGGTCTCTTGAGGGGGGGCCGGAGGAATCCAGTTCACTCTGGCCCTTCCACACACCGCGACCCGCCAGTCAGTAGCCACAGTCCCCATCTAGCGCAGTTCGGGCCACTCGAGCCAGTTGTTTTAAACCCCTCCGGGTCTCAGTTTACCCATTTGGAAAATGGGAATAAGGAGCTCGTTCTTCCTCCTTCTTGGATTGAGAGCCCGGCATGGGCAGGGACGGGATCTGGCCTGTTTGCCTTGAATCCGGCATTCTGCCTGGCACAGAGTAAGCACTTAACACCCCACGAGGGGAAAAAAAAACGGTCGTGGAGGCTGGGAGCCAGGCTGGGAATCAGGCTGGGAGGGAAGGAATGTACCAGCTGGGCTTCCTCGGCACATTTCTGTCTGATGTCATGAAGCTGCTCCTCCAGCTTGGCCTTCTGCTCCTCCAGCTCGTTCAGGAGTTCCTCCACTTCCTGTTTCTGAGCCTGCAGCTTTTGCAGATTAGTACTCTCTCTCTTGACTTCATCCTGAAGATCCTGAAGAAATGACAAACAAAAAAATACCCAACACTGGGATACTTTCCCCTCTTAAAGGCCAGAGCGGATCAGTAAATTCTAAAACGTCAAGAAAACACCCAGGTTTCAGGATGATCCCTTCCTCCCTCCCCTCCCACCTTCCCGGGCAGCGTTCGCCTACTCCTCTCAAGGCTTCGGCCCAGACCCGCAACGCCCCCTCAGTCAGTGACATCTGTTGAGTGCTCACTGTGTGCAGAACACTGTACTATGTGCTTATGTGTCAAACATCCCCATCTCCCCCGCTCCAAGCCAGATTCCTCGCTGCTGGGTTGAAATGTCGCTCAGCTCGGGCCTCCCCAGCTCCACCCCACATTTTTTTTAATGGTAACGGTTAAGTACTTACTATGTGCCAGGCACTGTACTAAGCGCCGGGGTAGACACAAGCTAATTGGGTGGCACACAGCCCATGTCCCACATGGGGCGCTCAGTCAATCCACATTTTCTATATGATGGAACTGATCTCTCCTCCAAACCCTCCAACCGTTTCCCACCTGCCCACCCACTACCCACGTGCCCATGTCCCTTAACCCCAAGTAAAAGCTCTTGGTTTCATAGCTCTCCACCTCACAGACTCCGTTCACCCCCTACTCCCTGGCTCCTGCTCTTCGCTCTTCCGCAAGCCCAACTCCTGGCCGCAACCTGCCTCCGACCCTTCACTCACATTGTCCCCAGGGCCTGACTCCCTCTCAGTCCCCCCTTCCCCACCTCTTAACATCTCCCGCAAATTTCACCCCTCTACAGCTCCGCCCCGACTAATCGCCAGTGCCCTGATACTTATCAGTCCCCCAGCCGCCTCTTGTCCCTGGGCATCTATCAGCGCCCATCCTTGAGTGGGCTTAGTTCTTTCAGGACCCTTGGCGTTCACTGTGTTCAGATTTGCCTGATTTGATGCCTGTCTACTTGTTTTGTTTTGTTGTCTGTCTCCCCCTTCTAGACTGTGAACCCGTTGATGGGTAGGGATTATCTCTGTTACCGAATTGCACTTTCCAAGCACTTAGGACAGTGCTCTGCACAAAGTAAGTGCTCAATAAATATGACAATGAATGAACGAATGAATCCTCAGCTCTGGCGCCTGTGCCCATTTGATTATTCCACCTCATTTGTTCTGATCGCTCCAGTGTCTGTCAGATCCCCTGCAGCAGGGGCTCCTTTGGGGTAGGGACCGTGACCTGTGCATCATCAAGGCCTAAGATCACTTTCTTTAAGATGAAATCTGGGCACATCATCATCGGTACTTGTTGAGCGCTTCCTGTGTGCACAGCACTGTGCAAAGTGCTTGGGAAAGCAAAGTATAACAATAGACCTATCCCCTGCTCACAACGAGCTTACAGTCTAGAGGGGGAGTTAGCAGACATCTTCCCTGCCCACAACGAGTTTACAGTTTAGAGTCTGCACACTTACGGTCTATGAGCCCCAAGAGGGGCAGGGACTGTATCCAACCTGATTAACTGGTATCTACCTTAGCACTTAGAACAGTGCTTGACATGCAGTAAGCACTTAACAAATACTGTAACAACAATCCTGTGCTTGCCCGTTCTCGGTGCCAGCGGAAGGAGAGGAAATGGGCAGACCAGCCCATGCCCAACTGCTCATCCCGCAGGCCTAGGATATTGAAGAAAGAGAGGACGGCCCACTAGTGGGATCCTCCCACCAGCAGGAAGGGAAAGAGTGGGCACATTCTGGCCCCCGGGGTTGCCTCGGCTGAAAAGCCATTTCATTTTCCAGACCATTTGTCTGTAGGAATCCTGCAGGCAGGTGGAATGGAGGTGACCCCCACCTCTCTCCTTAACCTCCCTCAGAGAAGCTGAGTCTCTCCCCATCCCCATTGGGCGCTGAGACTGTCATCCCCCCTCTTGCTGCCTGATCCCGACAGTGGCCCACAACCGAGACACCAGAAACAACCAGAAACAACTCCTTTCTCCGGTGGTTTTTTTTCCCAGAAAGGCCAAAAATCCCTCCCTGAGAGGGGACCGTCCAGAGGACAGGATGGAGTTCTCCCGCTAGTCAGGACACCCCCAGGGCTGTACGGCCTCACCCCTGGATCCACCCGCCCACCCCCACATCTCCCCTCACGCAAGCACACTTGCACATCTTGAATGCCCTGGCCTCTGGGCCCCCAGAAAGGCTGGGAGGGAGAGGGACAGGATGTCTGTCCCTGACCAGCAACTCAAGGGCAAAAGATGTGAGGTCCTCTTCCAATGGAAGGAGGAAAGAAGCCAGCCCTCTCTCCATGGCCCCGGAAACAGGCAATCTTTTGTTTTGCAGGAGCAGTTATTGGGACTGGGGGGAGGTGGGCCGGGACTCTTTGTTTCTTTTCTTGGGAAGAGCTCTCCTGCTGAGATCTGGGAGCTGACTGTTGCCTTCGCCCCCGCCCCCACCCCCGCCAGGCCGGGCAGCCATCTGACGGCGGCAATGCTGATGCCCACCGACAGGAAGGCAGAATGGGAACATTAAGCGGATGGGAAGCAGACCCGAGGCAGGCATCTGCCCTACTTTCCGGCAGAACTGAGTGTTTCAAGACATCGCCCGGAGAAAAATGCTCGGCTTGTATTTCGGGCCAAGGCCTGAACTTGTGCTTCTCGGGTTGAGCGGATCAGGGGGCGATTCCCGCCGAGGATGGGACACCGTGAACCCAGATCGGCTCTGCTGGTACCGATCGGGTGAGGCACGGTTTTCAAAAGCTCAAGGGGGCACCCCCATCCTTGCTCTCAGCCCTCCTCTACCTGCCCCAAATCCCCTCATCCCTAAAGGCCTCTCAGCTGCCTCAGCGGGCAGCCCCGCTCCCCACCTCTCACCAACTTTGCAGGCGACACCACAGGAAGCGCGGGAGGGAAACGGCCAACCCGAAAAATCCCTGAGGGGGTTGTAGAGTTGGCAAGATCCCACGCGGGCAGACATCTGGTCTCCTGACACGCCTCCTCTTCACTCTGGGTTCTGGGTCTGCTCACCAAACGTCAGATCAGACACCCCTCTGTGCCACGGCACGTGACGGCTCTCGAGCCACCGTGGCTACTGTGCCGGGAGGGAATTGGGGAACATCTGCCTGACCGTGTGCCCATCTGGACGCCACGCTGTGGCGCTGATCGTGCCCACTTGAGGAAGATGGCATCACACAGATCTCTTCACCAGGGGTCTTGAGAGAACGCAACCCCCACGAGCCCCGCATCAGAGGGCTGACTGGCAGGCTTGTGGACTACCCATGTCCCTGACTTGTCTCCTCTCCCTCCCCGCTGCTGGCATCCCTGGGGGAGGCCAGACGGGACACCCCGCCAAGTCAGGCAGCTTTGCCAGTGAAGTGGGCTGATAAAAAAAAAAAAAAAAAAAAAAAAAAAGGTCTGGCTCTGGATCATCTGGGAATCATCTCCACTCCTCCCTCATCGTAACCGGGGCCGATCAAGGGCTGGTGGCAGCAACTCGGGAACCGGAGCTGGCAAGCATCAAAGACCCCACCGTCTTCACAGAAGCGGCGTTTTTCCGGCTTTTTCTTTGATCGCCGTCCACGCCACAGCTGTCCCCAATAAACCGGTCTGACCATCATCCCGGCTCGATGCCACGGGTCGCTCTGACCCAGATGGGGCACCGATGGGGGCCCCGGAGACGTTCAGTTTCGGGGTACTGTCTTCTTAGAGCGAGAATGTGTCTCCAGGAACCACACCATGGTCAGTTTACAGGAGGCCTGAGCCTTTTCCCAAACTAACAGCCCTGGGCCTGTTGAAGCGAGAGGAAGCTGACGTCCACCCAGATGGGTGGAAGCTCTGAAAAGAATACCCGAGACACTGCTGATCCCCGACTGCACCATCAGGCTGTCCATGGCTCTCCATCAAACAACTGGCGGGCGCCGAGCCTGGGCAGAGCGCTGTATTAAGCGCTTGGGAGCCTTCCTCGGATGTCTGCTCAGACACGGGATTTTCAAACTACGTCACTACTTCGGAATCGTGTTTCATTTCTCTCCACTTCCGCACCATCTGAGATCTGTCTAGCATCCTGGAAAACAGGGCTGTTTCGTTGAGGTCCAGGCCCAGCTGCCCTTCCGGTCTCTCAGGTGCCACTGGCCTTCCTGGAAATAGCCAGCCCATCAGGCTGGGTCAGGCCAGGGTAGCGAGCAGCTGATGTCCAGCTTTCTCCAGAACTCGGTGCGACAGACCGTGCCCGGCGCGTGTCCTGCCACAAAATCCGCCCCTAGGAGCTGTCAGATCCAGGCCCTTCCCCCATCCACAATCAGATGTGGAAGAGCCAGGCGAAGCAGCGGTGTGATGACAGATGGCGTGCCTGTGACCCGGCCCTCCCTCATTTGCTGCCATCCCAGCCCCCGTCCTCCCGGATGGTCCGCAGAACCCAGGCACCGGAAAAAGAGGACCGACAAAAATTCTAGTCTGGCAGCTGAACCATCCCCACTCCGAAACGGAGATCTGCGCTGTCCCTCCAGGCACCTAGAAAGCACCTCCTTGGAAACCCGAGTGACTGACCAAGCTCATCATCTCATCCCAATGCTGAGGCTGACGCCGACCGCTGCATGAAATACCAGCTGGCTCGCATAAAGCTGGCTCCCCCTCATCCCCCTCTCCATCCCCCTCATCTTACCTCCTTCCCTTCCCCACAGCACCTGTATATATGTTTGTACAAATTTATTACTCTATTTATTTATTTATTTATTTATTTTGCTTGTACATATCTGTTCTATTTATTATATTTTGTTAGTACGTTTGGTTTTGTTCTCTGTCTCCCCCTTTTAGACTGTGAGCCCACTGCTGGGTAGGGACTGTCTCTATATGTTGCCAACTTGTACTTCCCAAGCGCTTAGTACAGTGCTCTGCACACAGTAAGCGCTCAATAAATACGATTGATGATGCTAAATACCGGCTGAGCTCCCAGATGAGAAATTTTCAAAACCAGGCCAGAAGTCGGGCCAGGTCGCATTGTTGCACTGGTGTGCGTTGGGAGAAGCAGCGGCCTATAAGGCCAGCCCCCACCAGGGCCCTAAGCCACATCAGGAAAAAGCAGTAATGTCGGGGGGCAACGTGACAAGCGGTCCGGGCCACCCGCCGGCCACCGATCCGCATCAGTCCATCGGGGAGACGGGATTTTCCCTCGCCCGCCAGACAGCCCCGCTGACACGCAGGCAGACGGAACACATAACACCTGACTCTGCCGAACTCCATTTTCTCATGGGCACGCTGATGTCCGCAGCCCAAAAGAGTCACCTACCTTGCTCAGGGGCATTTATAGAAACCCTAAACATGTCCAGAGCTGACCGGTCCCCCAGTTCCCTCAGCCTGCAGGCGGTCAAAGCGATGCAAATTTGCCCCGACTAAATTCCCTCCCGTCGGGTCCTCGACATGGAGATCCCCGGCTCCTTACCTGGACCTCGCCGGTCCTCTGCTGGATGCTCTCTTCCTTCTCCTGGAGGTCCTGCTCCACACTCCTCTTTTCCCTGGAAGACCAGCAAACAAGGCAGGAATATTTGAGAACGGCAGTCACAGCTGGGAGGCCGATCCAACCTCCGAGTCCTGAATCTCTCATTAAATACATGGCGAAACATCAATTGAAAACGGCAACCGAACTCCGGTCTTAATTATTTATGAAGCCGAGATCTATTTATGGTATCGGGGCCTGGTTTTTGTTTTCTGGTTGGGTTGTTTTTTTTTTCCAAAGCGCGCTCATTAAAATGTGGTTAAATGAAGATAGAAGAAAAGGGAGGAGGAGGAAAATAATCAATGAAGATACTGGGCCTTCAGTGATCTCACTGTTGCTATGGAAGGAACGGCTGGCTGCTTAATGGAAGCTGCCCGGAGAGAGAGGGCGGGGTTCTGTCAGCTCTGGGCATTTAACCCCTAGAGCCCGTGACAAAACTCCCCGCCAACGGTGGCTCGAGGAAGCAGCCAAAGCCACGCCAGCTGAAGGGTTAACGGATCTCTGCGACGGGCTTGGACGCTTTCAACGATTCCAGGCTTACAGCGCCGCACACGCATTTCCAACACGAGCCTGATTTTTACCAGGGGAGGCTGGGCTGTCACAAAGCTGGACCCAAGGCTGAGCGCGGTCCCTGACTGACAACTCTGGGACGTACACACCCACACAACACACACGCTATCAATCAATCAACGGGATTTATTGAGCATTTAATAGGTAGAGAGAACTGTACTAGACATTTGGGAAAGTGCAATATAGGAGTTTATAGTCTACAGGGAGAGACGTCATTAAAGTGGATTAGGGACACACACACACACACATTCATTCATTTACGGAGCACTTACTGTGTGCAGAGCACCGTACTAAACGCTTGGGAAGTACAAGTTGGTAACACATAGAGACGGTCCCGACCTAATAGCGGGCTCACAGTCTAGAAGGTGGAGACGGACAACAAAACAACACATATTAACAAAATAAAATAAATAGAATAGTAAATATGTACAAGTAAAATAGAGTAATAAATCTGTACAAACATATATACAGGTGCTGTGGGGAGGGGAAGGAAGTAGGGTGGGGGAGATGGGGAGGGGGGGAAAGGGGATAATAATTCCTGACACTTTATTCATGTAATTCACCTTAACCTCAAATCTCCAATTTTTTTTTTTTTTGGTATTTCTTAAGCACTTACTGTGTGCCAGGCACTGTACTAAGCGCTAGGGTAACCACAAGCTAATTAGGTTGGACACAGTCTACATCCCTGTAGACTGCAGAGAAGCAGCGTGGCTCAGTGGAAAAGAGCCTGGGCTTTGGAGTCAGAGGTCATGGGTTCAAATCCCGGCTCCGCCACTTGTCAGCTGGGTGACTTTGGGCAAGTCACTTCACTTCTCTGGGCCTCAGTTACCTCATCTGTAAAATGGGGATGAAGACTGTGAGCCCCCCATGGGACAACTTGATCACCTCGTAACCTCCCCAGCGCTTAGAACAGTGCTTTGCACATAGTAAGCGCTTAATAAATGCCATTATTATTATTATTATTATTATTATCCCACGTAGGACTCACAGTCTTAATCCCCATTTGGCAGATAAGGTAACTAAGGCACAGAGAAGTGAAGCGCCTTGCCCAAGGTCACCTAAAAGACAAGTGGTAAAGTCAGAATTAGAACCCATGACCTCCTGATTCCCAGGCCTGTGCTCTACTCACTAGGCCACACTGCTTACCATCGGGGAAGGTGGGCACCCTTTTGTGGTGGGGCTTCGAACGTCGGGAACCCTGCAGTCTGCTGGATTTGGGGAGGGAGGGAGTCCCCAGCTGGGGAAAGAGTGGGAGGGAGGGGAGACGAGCGAGGCCCACTCGCCGCATCTTCCCAGAGAGCCTGTTCCCACGAAAGCCCAGCTTAAGCAACATGGAGTAGTGGATAGAGCATGGTCCTGAGAGTCTGAAGGTCATGGGTTCTAATCCCGACTTCGCCACTTCTCTGTTATGTGGCCTTGGGCAAGTCACTTCACTTTTCTGTGCCTCAGTTACCTCAACTGTAAAATGGGGGGTTAAGACTGTGAGGTCCATGTGGGACAGGGACTGTGTCCAACCCAATTTGCTGGCATCCACCCCATCGTTTAGTACAGTGGTTGCACTTAGCAGGCGCTTAACAAATAACACAATTATTATTATTATTACTACAAGTCGGCAGCCCCCAGGTCCCACGGCTGGGCAGGAGGCCTCACTGCACACAGCATCCCCGGCCCTCACTCCCTTCCCAACACATCTCACTTATGCTCAATGCTCCCCCAACGGACTGTAAAAGAGGACCCAATGCCCGTTTCTGAAAATTACTTCCTGCTAATCAGGAGAGCACCCTGCCAAAAATCCGTCTTCTAATCTAGAGAGTAAGACTGGCTTCAGATCTGACTTTGTTGTAATAAATTCCTTTCACTTCTCTCAGCATTAAGGAAGGCACGCTTCCTTCACCATCAGACATACATTAACACACGTCTGACATAGAATTCAGATTAGATTCAGATTCAGAATTCAGAAACACATTTTAACCATTTAACACGCATCTGACATAGAAACAGCCACATGGGCTGTTTGCTGGGGAAAACGGGGGGTGGGGCGGGGAGGGGCGAGCCCTTTCAGGATGGGACTAACAGTGCCCTGCATTTCCCAGGGTGCTGCCTGCAATCCTTGCCCCGTGCACTCCTAAGGGCTTGTGTTTCCATTTCCCGAAGAGGAGTGAATCCCAAAGGGGAACAAACCACCTTTACTTTAACAGCGGGATCTCCTGCAGAAGAAGGGTCTTCTTCAAAAAGGATTCTCTCCCCTTTTATTGTTGGGCTTGTTTGCCTAGAGGTAGGGGAGAAGGGAGAGGAAGAGGGAGGAGGGAAGGGCGAGAGGGGGAGAGAGGGGACCGGAGGGAGGGAAGGAATGGGAGGGAGGGAGGCTTTGGAGACCTGGGGCTGGAGCTCCAGAGAGACACCACATCCCGCTCTGTGAGTGTAGTGGGGTGCTACACTTTGGGCAGGACGGGATCTCACACAGAGAGGTCAGTTGACTAGCCCTGTAGCGGAGCGCGGAGCAACCGACACTGCCGTGACTTGGGGGAACCCGGAAAGGGAGGAGACACCAGCAGGATATGCCCAACGCTGCTCTCCGGACTGCCGAGAGTGGGGGACCGAAAGGCAAGGAAACGGAGGAAATGATTTTGGCTTCCCGAAACTGTGATCTGGCTTCTACCCACAATCCCTTCTGATGGCCAGGTCCGCCTAGGAGGGGAACCTGACGCACCAGAAGCCTCCGATGTGAGGTTTTATGGCCTCAGATCTCAGCAAGGGCAACGAGAAGGCTGGAGAGGAAGCAGAGAGGAGAACAGGAAACCGGGCCCAGCTTTGGCACGGATTTCTTCGGCCACAGCTGGGCCTGGGAGAGCTCTTGCAAGGCTGGACTCCCCGGGAGTCCCAGGGGGTTTGAGCCCCAGCCATGCTATCCCAACTGACAGGCCTCAGTACCACCCGCCCACATCCACCCGCCGTGGTAGAAAAGAATGGCTCACTTCCTTGCAGAGCTTCTGAGGGACGAGCTAATGGGGAAACGGTCTGTGATTTCCACCGCCTACCACTCCCTCACCAAACCCAACCCCTGCCCCACCCGGGCCCCTGCTTGGCCCAGTTCCATCCCAAGGCCCCATCAGGAACGAAACTGGGGACCCGGAAGACAAGACGGCAACTTCGCCAGGTTTGGGATGAAGCTAGACCTCCAGTACCCAGAGCAGCGTGGCCTAGTGGAAAGGGCCCAGATGTCCGAGGACCTGGGTTCTGATCCCGGCTCTGCCACTTGTCTGCTGTGTGCAACCTTGGGCAAGTCACTCACTTCTTTGTGCCTCGTTTAAAATGGGGATTAAATCCTTCTGCCTCTGACTTAGACTGTGAGCCCCGGGACTGTGTCCAAACTGATTATCTTGTACCTACTCCGGCGCTTAGAACTGTGCTTGCACTCACATAGTAAGAGCTTAACAAACACCATTTAAAAGGGGTGTGGGGGGGAACATATTCTCCAGGAGTTCCTAAAACGCAGTGTGTGATTCAGCAGTTAACAGCAAACACAGGCTATTCCTTGGGGACCTGAACAATGATCTTTGAACAAAGCCCTGAGACCAGAGTCCAGGCCGAGCCAGCACTTATTTTAGCAGGCGGGGGCTGCCCACAGAGCAAAGCAATGATGCCATATTCCTTTCCAGGTACGGCAGCTGGGCCAGAGGTGAAGTGCCTTCCTCAAAGCCAACCAAAATCCCGGGCCCGATTGATTCTGGCGGTCAAGTTTCCATTCCACAAAGTCCAAGTCTGAAACTGCTGAAAGGAAGGGTCTCTGCTCAATGGCAGTACAACCGATGAGAGAGAAAGAGAGAGAGAGAGGAGAGACTGAATCACTCAGTGCCAAACTTGGCCCTGAGAGAATTGTTGCTCCCTGAATTGAACACACAGAGTTTGCAAGGGAAAAGCTGGAAGACTGAAGTTGACAACAGCATTAATGCGACTTAAGAGAATCGCTTCTGAAAGAGACCTGGATTTACCCATCTCAGGTGAGCATGTAAAGGCGAACTGCGGTGACACCAACAGAGCTGACAAGTGACAAAAGTGAGGACCTTCTGTGGTTGTCAAATGTTAAGACTATGTGAAAATATTTCCCCTAATGTCAATCTGTGAAATGAAGGCTTTCTGAATGAACAGAATTTGGCTTTGAAAGAATTTAACTGCTTAAACCACACACCGGGAAACACTGAGATCAGACCAATTTTCAAAGCCTCATAAACCTTTTGGTCTGACATCTTCCCGCAGCCTAACACTGCTTTATATCAACCAAGCAATGGTATTTATGGAGTGCTTCCTGGGTGCAGAGCACTGTATTATTATTGCAAATAATTCAACATTCAATCATATTTACTGAGCACTTTGTGCAGAGCACTGTACTAAATGCTTGGGAGAGTACAATATAACAATAAACAGCCACATTCAATGATAGTATCATCATCATCATCACATAACAATGATGATGATGACAACAATAGTAAAAACGGGAGAAGCAGAGTGGCTCAGTGGAAAGAGCATGGGCTTTGGAGTCAGAGGTCATGGGTTCAAAACCCGGCTCCGCCAATTGTCAGCTGTGTGACTTTGGGCAGGTTACTTAAATTCTCTGGGCCTCAGTTATCTCATCTGTAAAATGGGGATGAAGACTGTGGGCCCCCCGTGGGACAACCTGATCGCCTTGTAACCTCCCCAGCGCTTAGAACAGTACTTTGCATACAGTAAGTGCTTAATAAATGCCATCATTAATCATTAATTAATTTAAAATGGTACTTGCTCATTGCTTTACTATGTGCCAAGCACTGTACTAAGCACTAGGGTAGATATTAGATAATCAAGTCCCACATAGGACATATAGGCTAAGTAGGAGGGAGAACAGCTACTGAATCCCCAATCTGCACAGCAGGGAACTGAGGCCCAGAGAAGTGAAGTGACTTGCCCATGGTCACACAGCAAGCAAGTGACAGAGCCATTATTAGAACCCAGGTCCTCTGACCTCCGGGCCCGTGACCTTTCCACTAGGTCACACTGTTTCTGTACTAAGTGCTTGGGAGACGTACGAATCAAGAGTCGGTAGATACGTTCCCTGGCCACAACACGCTCAGCCTCTAAAGGGGAAGGCAGACATTTTTGTTGTCTGTCTTCCCCCTTCTAGACTGTGAGCCCGTTGTTTGGCTGTTGCCAAACTGTACTTTCCAAGCGCTTAGTACAGTGCTCTGCACATAGTAAGCCCTCAATAACGACTGAATGAATGAATGAAGTAAACGCTCCCGATTATTCCCATCTTAGTTGCAAATATTTGTGAAAAGCCCTATTTTTCTGCAACCCAGATTAACAGACTTGTACTCACAAAGAGTGAAGTTGGACATTGTGCCTCAATCTCTACAATAACTGACATTGTAAGGGGGCCTTCCCTATATACGGAGGTTACACCAAGTCACTATTGGTCCAAGGCACCTGATCCCTGGAAAATAAAGAGAGAGGGAGAGAGGGAGAGAGAGCAAGAGAGACAGAGAAAGAGTGTGTTTTTATGTCAGTGAGTGTGTGTCTGTGTGTGTCACTCACGCAACTTGAGTGGAAGGGAAAGGAACAGTATTTCCAGATCTCGCCCTCACAATGTAACCCATTGTTCTCCGGGCCTCAACAGCCTGTGGACACAAAGGTGCCTGTCAGCCAGCCAGCCACGGCAAACAAAGATGATGGCACTAATCGAATCTTTTCATTGGAAAGCCTATCAGCCAACCCTTTCTACTCCACAGAAAGGAGTGTTTGAGCCCGTCACAATCCCGCGACCAAGTCCCGGGAGAGCGGCAGTGTCCATGGGACCAGTCCAGGGAGTTGGGTCGGATTCTCTTTGGACACTGGCTCTCTAGTTCTCTTCTACTTGGTGCTCACCGACTCTGCGCACGTTTCTGGTTTTGAAGTTTGAACAAATTGGGGGGCCTGAGGAGAACAGACTAATGTTCGGCCTGATAGGGGCAAGCGGACGGTCCCCCTGAGGCTCACTGAAACGGGCGCTGGCCAGCCTGAGGATCGCTTGGGTTCGGCCAGCACCAAGTTGGCTGGTAAAGCTGGCTGGCCACTCGACGGGCTGGATGGGTCGGCTGCGCATGCGCAGTGTCTGACCCCACCCCGGTCGTCCTTCCAGCATCTCAGATCCACCTGACTCCCCCCGAGGCTCCTCACAACGAGGAGCCCCAGTTCCCCCACGCCTCTGGCAGCTGGACTCTCAGACTCACTCGTCCTAGCTCTCCGACGAACCTGAGAGCTTCTCGCCCGAGCTGAGCAGACCCCAGATGGGGGGCTCCTTCAAGCCCGGCCCTTCCCGGGCCCCACCACCCCTTTCCCGCCCCCCGGCTCCGGCGACGACCGTTTGGCCGCTCGGCTCCTACCCTCCCAGAGTCCGGCTGCAAGTGGACCCGGCACTCCCTGGTACGTGAGCGCTAATTCCCGCACAGAGCCCCTTTCTCGCCTTCCACCCGTCTGTGGCTGCTTTCAGTGTCTGCGGGGGAGGGATGGCAGATCTCTTAGCCCCTATTCATGACTCTCCAGTTCTCTCACTTTGGGATCCAGTACTCTTCTGTTCCTCAGGATCTCCATGCCTTGGGGTGGGAGAGGGATAGAGAGCAGCTTTGGAAGGGAAGGGTCAATTAAAATCATAGGAGGGGCCTACTGGCTCTTCTACATCTCCTGTTTTACCCTATTCAAGCATTCTTTATGGTATTTGTTAAGCACGGTGTATGTTTCAAGCACTGTTCTAAGCGCTGGGGTAGATAAAAGATAATCAGGTCGGACACAGTCCCTGTCCCAGATAGGGCTCACGGTCTAGGTCGGGGGGAGGGAGAAGGCGGGGAGAGGAGGATTTAAACCCCATTTTACATATGATGTAATTGAGGCCCACAGAAGTTAAAGACACTTCCCCTAAATCATACAGCAGTTAGGTGGCAGAGCTGGGATTAGAACTCAAGTCCTCTGATTCCTGGGCCCATGCTCTTTCCACTAGGCCATACTGCTTCTCAAGCATTTCCTCATCTAAATCACCACTTTTTTTCTCTCTTCTGTCTGCAAAGTATTTTAGTGTCCATCTCCCACACTAAACTGTAAGCTCCTTACTGTACAGTACAGAAGATATAATCTACTGCAGATTATCACTCCTTACCCTACTCTCCCAAATGCTTTCAATCAATAGTATTTATAGTAAGCGCTCAATAAATATGATTGATGATGATGATGATTGAATGCTTACTGTGATCAGAGCACTGTACTAAGCACTTGGCAGAGTACAATATAACAATCAACAGGCACATTCCCTACCCACCAGGAGTTTCCAGTCTAGTCCAGGGCTCGGCACCCTGTAGACCCTCCTTGAGTTAAACACGACTGACTGATGGATTGATTGATTGGAACCAGGTCTGTCATAGGTCCTACACCTGCCTTAAAGGCACATTTCTAAAATCCTGGCTATCACAGAAGCAGGACAATCTAGCTAGGGAAGAAGAGCTGAGATTACTACCAATTCCCTGTTCATCACTGCATCTTCTCCGCATCACAGGACACCCTACAGCCTCTGCCTCCCTCAGGCCAGGCTGTGGGGACGAATGACAGAATCAATCCATGGGAACTCTAAAGTAACTACATAGGTTCACCACAACATTCAATCCCAGGGTCATTCGGAGGGATTGATGAAAGGAGAAAGGTCATTTTTTCCTCTAAACGTCTAGTGTGCCTGGCATGTTCAGACACTGAATCCTCCCAACTTGGCAGAGAAGCCCAGAACCCACGTCTTCCAGCTCCCAGATCCATATTCTTCTCATAAGACCACAATGCCTTCCTTTGAAGTTGTTCCCCACCTCCCTAGGTCCCTGGGGATGGCCCGCCACAGGAGACAAAAACCGAGTTTACAGTGATGCTGAGCTTACCTCTCACCATGCCAGGCCTAACTCCTGCACAAGGAAATGCTCAAGAAATACGGCTGAATGAATGCACATCACCATCTGCTCAGATGGTGAGAAGACACTTTGCTCTCCAAAGCCAGAGGCTCTCAGCACCAGAAGTCAACTCAGTACATTCAAACTCACCGAGGGAGTCCAAGCAGGGATCCGGGTTCTAATAGCGACTCTGCCACTTGCCTGCCATGTGACCTTGGGTGAGTCATTTAACTTCTCTAAGCATCAGCCTCCTCATCTATAAACTGAGGATGAAATTCCTGATCTCCCTCCCCCTTAGAACACGAGTCCCCCATGGGACAGGGACTGGGTCTGACCTGATTATCTGGAACCTACCTAGCGGTGGTCGGTACAGCACTGAAACCATAGAAAGCATGGAATAAAGACCATAGGGTGGTGAATGTCACCCTCGGAAGGAAAGGGCTCCTGTCCGGAGGGCTCAGCCCGCCCCCACCATCACAATTCGCGCCATAATCCTCATTTTATGACAGGCCATGCCCGGGTTTCAGTTCCCTTGCGCCCAACTACTTCCCCACGTGAAACTGGCTTTTAGAGACATTGGCTCGTCAGACTTCCCACCTAGTCAGAGCTGTTGGCCAGCGGTGTCCAGCGGGTCCTTTCCTACACCCCCAGTTCCTTACCAAACCCTCTACCCACCCCCAATACCTGACCGCCTAACTCTAACAATAATAATTACTAATTGTATTTGTTAAGCGCTTACTACGTACCAGACGCTGTACTAAGCGCTGGGGTGGACAAATAGGGTTGGACATAGTCCCTGTCCCACACAGGGCTCACGGTCTCAATCCCCATTTTACCGATGAGGTCACTGGGGCCCAGAGAAGTGAAGCGATTTGCCCAAGGTCACACAGCAGACAAGTGGCAGAGCCGGGAATAGAACCCATGACCTTCGGTCTCCCAGCAGGTGCTGAAGAAATGCCATGGACTGATCACCCGCGGGCCCCTTCTTCTCCCCTTTCCACACTTGCCTGGGGCCCCCAAGCCCCACAGCCCACTGCCTGCCTTTCACCTTCCCCTCTGCAGTTCTATAAGCGAGTTCTGCAAGGGAAAAATCAAGCCCACAGGAAACGTGCTCACACAGTTCTCTGACCATTAGGTCCGGACGGACTTCTGACCCAAACTCCCCGGATACCTCCTTCCCCCGGCTCCATCCTCGGACGGCTCTGTTTTTGGGAAGTCCCCCCGCCCACCCTTCCACCACCCAGTTTGAGCAGTCAAACTAATCTGGGCTTCCAGGCCTGGGTCGGCCCTGCCCGAGGGCCGGGGAGGGGAGTCGCCCTCCACGGACGCTGAGCTGAAGTTGCTGACCTCAGCTAGTGGACACTGAACTCGGTCGTTTTACGGGGCACAAAACCCTTATTCCTCACAACAGAGGCAAGACCTGGTCAAATGACTCAGGGCAGCGGGGGAACCCAAGCATCAGCTCGACGGGTCAGGTTCCAGCTGAGGGGGCAAAGCCACTGTTGGCACCCACTTCCTGGCCTTACTCATTCATTCATTCATTCAATCGTATTTATTGGGCGCTTACTGTGTGCAGAGCACTGTACTAAGCGCTTGGGAAGTACAAGTTGGCAACATATAGAGACGGTCCCTACCCAACAGTCGGCTCACAGTCTAGAAGACTGAAGACTACTCATCTGGACCCCCGACAAAACCTGAGAGCTTCCCAGGAGGCCTGGAAAGCGCTACGAGATTCCCAGCGTGGAGGAAGAGATGGTCCAAAATGGGGTTTGTCTGGCCCGTAAAGTCTGCTTGCCACCCCAAGCCCTGGCCCTCATTCATTTAATCATATTTACTGAGCGCTTATCATGTGCAGAGCACTAAGGGCTTGGAAAGTACAATACAGCAATTAAGAGAGATAATCCCTGCCCACAATGGGTTTACAGTCTAGAGGGCCCTCCCACCCCAAACCCTGCCCAGCCCCATGGTAAAATATGAAATCTTGGCCCCTGAACTTTGGGACTTGACTGTAAAGGGAAGTGGGAGGAGGCAGAAAATGGGGAAGACCTCCTGCTCCTTGCCTGGTGAAAGCCTCTAGAACTACCATTTAGTACCAGTCTAGATAGTGTGCTTCCCAGGCTTTGAAATTTTCCAAAGGCAACTGAGAAACAGTAACCCTCCTTCGGGCAATGACCTTGGATTTATTCAGTTGGCGGGAATTCCGCTTCACTCACCTCTGCAAGTCTACTATTTCATTGTTCAGGGTGTCCAGTTCCTTGATGGCTGAGAAGTCCGCCACGGGGCTCGGTCCCGATAGGCCCTACAAAATACAAAATGCTTGCGCCCTGCCATTGGGGGATGCTGATACGACACCCCGCCAAAATCAGTCAAAACATTCCCGGGAAAGGCCCCGCACCTCTCCCCACCACCCAAGTCCTACATTCCTCTACGCTGGTTCCCCGAGTAACGGTCCCAGGACCACAGGAGCAGAGTGTGAGTTCAATCTGGGGTGGATGAGTGCAGAATGTGGGAGTCCCAGACAATCTCAGGTAACCCACACCGAACCAACTCCTCTTGGGTTCCAAGCCCACTGGCCAGCTCTCTCTCCCTCTCTCTCTCTCTGAGCTCTCTGAGACCCAAAACTGTGCTCTTCCCCCAGGTTCCCCGAGCTTACCGCTTCTGCCACCTCACCCAGCCCTGCCCCACAGGGACAATGGCCTGTGTGGACCCAGACCCTCCTGGGGCAGACATGGAAGGATGGTTGGGTATTAAGAATCCACAGCTCCACCCAAAAAGGTCAGTGTGACCCCCTGTCCTCCCCTGAGGAAAAATGGGTCAGACGTCTGAGATACTCCCCTGCCCCAACATCCCCTGGAATGACACGACCCTCTGCACCACACTGGCCTGTGGGAATGGACCTCAGAACCCACATCAAAAAGCCAGGCCTTGGCGGACGGAGAACCGCCCCGTGGCTTGGCCAGTGTCGTGAGGGAGGGGAGGTCTCGGGACCTGGGGAAAGGAAACGGCACCATCGCCCACTGCCAAACTGGGCACCGTCTCTTCTCCTTGGGCTTCACCAGAACGCCCGCTACCGCACAGGTAGCATCGACTCGATTCCCGCAGGTTGAATCGCGCGTGAGGGTAGAGTCCCGGGCAACGCTCCCCGGCTACGTCCCCTTCCTGCCTCCACGGAATCCTCCCGCGGCATCCCAGACAAGACCGTCCAAGGGGTTAGAAAAGCCAGAAGATAAAGCTCTAACCTGGAGACAGAGGAGAGTTAAGAAACGGACACTACAAGAAAGGCGCAAAGCAGAGCGCTGCAGAATGGAAAAAATAGTCCAAACTAGAAAACACACAGAGAGGAAAGCAAACATTCAAAGAAACATTAGTTAAGATGAAAGTAATGCAATATTGGTAAACATCAGAATGCAAGAAGAGAAGAGATCTTGGATACAGGATGCTCCAGAGTCCACACCAAATGGCTTTGACTTTTCTGGCTACAACTTTACAGCGTCTATTCCCATCACCGAGCTAAAGGAATGCTGGGCCAGCTGAGAGTTTCCTCAGAAGGCAGAAGTTAGAGTGAAGGTGGAGAATCCTGTCAGGAGCACTCCAGCTAGGAAGGAACCGGGGTGGGGAGCTTGGAACCATCTTGGGGAAGCTGGGGTGGGGAAGGTGTGGGGGGGCACTGACTGATTGCCACAGGTAGCCCAGGCGACCGACAGGAAAGTGGAGGGGAGGAGGATGGGGGAGGAAAGTGTACAGCTCTTTAAAACAGGTTGCAAACCAAGGTGCCACAAAAGTGTCCCACTAGCAGGGCCTTCTAGGTGGCCGAGGGAGAGCCAAGGGCTGCCACAGCCTGCAGGAGGGGGCCTCGAAGATGGTCCAACTCCCTGCGCCAGAACCCCTCTTGACTTTTTCTGAAATTGGGCTTTGGCCCCAGGGACCAGAGTTCTTCCTTCGGGAAACAGCTTGGCCAATGTAGCCCGGCAGGCGACGAGGTGGGCAGACCGATCCTGCTCGCGCCTGACGGCCGCCATCCAGCTCCCCGGCTCGGCGGCTCCTAGGGCCAGGGCAGGGACCCAACCCCGGCCGGCGGGGACAGAGCCGGCAAGCGCTCACATGGCGGACGGCCGCCTTACCTTCGGGGCCAAGGCTCGGTCGGAGGGAGGCACCATCTCGGCCGTGAGCACCTGCGGGGGGTCGACGCCCTTGGTCAGCTTCTGGTTGATGAGGTGGAAGGCCAGGGCAAATTGTTCGCTGGAGAGCTTCCCGCAGTCCTGGGTGTCACATAGGGCCCTGGACAGATGGATGGATGCACACACGCACGCATCAGAGCACAGCTCTTTGTGCCGAGAAGCCACTGAAATCCCCAGGAAGGGCCCAACGTGGGCAAGAGCCCACCTCCCCATGGGGAGTTAGAACTCATTCCTGAGCCTCGGCTCCAGAGATCGCCAAGCCTGATTTTCCGGGAACAAGCCTGCTCACCCTGGTGGTTCCCACCACCACCCCCGAAACCAAACCTCCCTCAAGCCAGGAGCCCAAGGGGCTGGGGCTCTAGTCCCGTCTCCCTTCGGCAGCTTCCTAGAAGCGTGGGGGTACAGGACACCACCGCTTGGTCCCACAGATCTACGATCCTTTAAAGGCCATCCCAGGCAGCTGGAGCGGCAAAGCGGCAACCAGCCACTTGGCCACGGGATAGACAGATGGACGGAAAGGTGGCCTGGAGCCAGTCGGCGGTGGGGTTCTCCCCCACCCCAGGATGCGGGGCTGCTCTTCCCCACCCCAGACTCCAATTGCCACCCCACCCCAGGGTCCCCCGACCCGGACGAAGACACCGTGGCCACTTCGCCCTCCACACCCCTCGACTCTCACTGCCCCGACGGGTCATTCGGTCTGGAGAAAACTGCCCCACCAGGCTCAGCCACTCTCCAGTGATCCGAATCGGCTCATTTGGTGCAGAAGTCATGTGGGGGTTACTTGGGAGGGACCTCAGGAATTCCACCACCAATTCAGCCCATGTGAGGCCCGTAGGGTTTTGGGGTCGCCCGAGGGGATGGCGCCGGCGAGACATCTCAGAGCCTCTTTCCCACTGTTGGCTCCTTCCAGGAAGAAACGTGCCGAGCCCAGTCCTGCTGGCTCGGGCGTCTCCCCTGTTCAGGGCAGGTCGGCACCTGCTCATCCCTTCCTGCACCCTCCTGGGGCTCCTGCTTGGGGTCCTCTTTCTGCACGGGCCTGAAGGCATCCGCCTCACTCCCTCTCCGCACTGCAGCCACTCGGCTTCCACGTCCCCTCCCCTGGCTCCTTCCATTACCCCAGGACCACCGCTAAGGGAGTGGAAGGTGGGTAGGGAGGTGGCCAGGAGGACCAGGGGAAGGACCGGGCTCCCGCTGGGCAGAAGCACAGTAACCCACAGAGGTGGTAAGGAGAAGACCCTTTCTAGACTGTGAGCCCACTGTTGGGTAGGGACCGTCTCTATATGTTGCCAACTTGTATTTCCCAAGCGCTTAGTACAGTGTTCTGCACACAGTAAGTGCTCAATAAATACGATTGAATGAAAAGACCTCTAAACCCGCCATCAGGAGGGGAGGCTCTCTTCTCAGGCCCTCTGCAAAGCAGGATCACAGGTGAACAGACACCCACCTTTTCCTCACCTCCCGAGGCCCGTCTCCTCGCCCTTCGGGGCCTCTCTCTAGCCCAGGGCCATGGCTAAACTGAGCTCAGGCTTAAGCCCTACCCTAGTTACTAAAATCCCGAGGAGACATTATTCAAAAGTCTTCAGTTAAAAGGAATTTGCTTTGAAAACGCCAAACCCTTAAAACAGGATGATATGAAATGAGTGAGAACATGCGGTTAAACCCGGGCCAGTTTCTAAAAAGATTTTCCCTCATTCCTTACCAGATGTGTGCCAGCAAGGCAGAAGGCAATCCCGTTTTAAGGAATATTTCTCGGGCTTCCAAACCTGACACGAAGCCATCTTTGTCTCTGTCCGTTTGCAGGAAGATCTCATCGTACTTTATCTTGTCAGCAGGTGACACCACCCACTGCGAAGGACACCACAGACATTTCACAGATGGAGGTTTGGGCCAATGACAGCTTGGGAGCCTCCACCCCTGCCTCGTTCCCTCGGTGCCAGGCCCAACGTGGTCGAGAGAGGCGAACAAACGACTTCGACCGGACCCATGGGCATCGTGGCTGGCGGCGGACCGTGGCCTCGGGTAACTCCGAACTCTCCTGCCCCTTCGGCAGTCACCCCCCACCCCCCGCCCCACCAGGGGAAAACACAGGGAATGGGATGCGGGGGGGAAAGGAGCCAACTCCCCGGTGCAACCGTCAGCCCTCAGGTTGGGAGTCCCCACCCTAGGCGGGCCCCCCTCCCCTAGTAGAACTGGCACCGGCCAGAATCAGGGGGAATCGGGCAAGCCCCAGACCACCCACGGGCCAACACCCGCAGGCATCACCCGCCCCTTGACCCCACATCCCAAGGCGCCACCTCTGAGCTCCCACCCCTAGAAAAGCCCCTCCCTTCCGCCCTTATCCTGTTGTCCCCCGCTTGGCCCCGTTGTTATAGCACCATGCAATTTTCAGCGTTAAGAAACACTCCAAACACCGACGGGTTCTGGGCGCGTCTCTACCTGTGCCAGTGGTGCTTTGGTAGGGAAAATGCCTACTGGTGGCAAGGAGCTGTAAGGTTCCCTGGGCAGTGTCGAAGAGGGGACTGACCACTTGGAGGCTGAGATACTGACCGTTTTTCTCTTAGAAGGTGGCACCAAGGCGGCAGGCAGGGACATGGGCACAGGGTCCCTCTCCAGGGCACAGTAGACCAAAAACATGGCCTGGAACACATACAGAGGGCATGGGTCAGACGCTCCCGCCACCACACAGGGAAATAATAATAATGATGGCATTTGATAAGCGCTTACTATGTGCAAAGCACTGTTCTAAGCGCTGGGGGGGATACAAGGTGATCAGGTTGTCCCACATGGGGCTCACAGTTGTAATCCCTATTTTGCAGATGAGGGAACTGAGGCTCAGAGAAGTTAAGTGACCAAGGTCACACAGCAGTCATGTGGCAGAGCCGGGATTCGAACCTATGACCTCGGACTCCAAAGCCCGTGCTCTTTCCACTGAGCCACGCTGCTTCAAGACTCGACAAGCCAATGCCACACCCGAGGGAAAGTCCCCCTTTTAGACTGTGAGCCCACTGTTGGGTACGGACTGTCTCTATATGTTGCCAACTTGTACTTCCCAAGCGCTTAGTACAGTGCTCTGCACACAGTAAGCGCTCAATAAATACGATTGATGATGATGATGATGATGAGGGCCGAATCTGTTTGGCTGAGGGCACTATTCCGGGTGGCTCCCGTTTAATGCACCGCTCGGCCGGGGGTGGAGATCATTTCTCTGGACAGCGGTTACCCCTCGGGGTGGACCATTTTCTGGGAAATGGTTAACCTCAAATACAAAGGAAGAGACTAGGTAGAAGGAACTGCCCAGTCTGAATCTGGCCAGGCTGGGGGCAGGGACACGGATAAGATGAGCAGCGAGGCCTAGTGGAAAGAGCACAGGCCTGGGCTCTGCCATTTTTCTACTGTGTGACCTTGGGCAAGTCACTTCACTTCTCTGGGCCTCAGTTACCTCAATTGTAAAATGGGGATTAAGACCGTGAGCCCTATGTGGGACAGGGACTGTGTCTCCCCTGATTAACTGTGTCCACTCTAGCACATAGTACAGTGCCTGGCATGTAGTGAGCGCTTACCAAATACCATTTAAAAAAAAAAATTGGCTCCATCAGGGCAGGCTTCACTCCATAGCCCCAAGAGACTCCCCCACAACCATTCCGGTCACAGGCAC